>NC_055987.1:190730757-191057918 GCF_018446385.1 Zingiber officinale
TTTCCTTTGACATGGTGGACTAGCATTTGGCATCTGTTGAACTTTATTATATAAACAAATAGAAGGGACCAAGTTGCAGATGTGCGATGAAGCCTTGTTGACATGAGATTTGCCATCCGTCTCATGTACCTCTTTGGAGCCTTTCAAACCACCATATGATTCATTCAAACCCTTTTTCTTTTTGATGTAAATGTCTGCTCCTTGAGCTCTATCTCTAGCTTCCTCAACCTTACTAGGAAGCTCGCGAAAGCTTCCGTAAGAATTCACCAATCTATCAGCTGGAAAACAGTTGATTGTAGGAACCACTGTCAACGGAGTGCTAAGATAAACACCCTCCATACAACATGAAGTATTTTCATACTGCAATGGTTGAGCCACTGTTGCATTTGCTGATGGAATACAATCTGCAAGCATTAAAATATCAATCATCACTACCTAGGTCTGTTGTGTGATCATGATGCATCTGTAAAGAGTAAACTAATACTGCCTCCATGAACTCTTGAGAAATCATCATCAGAACCAGATTCCAAGATACTGACAGAATCAAACCATGCATCTTCCTGGCATATCACTGTAAAGAAGCGAAATCAAGAAATAAAAATGTTGTGTCTTTACCTCTCTGAACCACTAGCATCCATCTGAGTGTGATGCCACTGCAACTGAGTGAGATGGACTATCATATTAGAAGCATTGTGTTAATAAAGAAGCTTCACCTTGTATATACAAATACATTTTTTGTTAAAAGGGAAAAGAATAAATATGACTTGGCATTTGATATTTATTAAATGATGTAAACACAATCTTGTGACATAATAGACTAGTACACAGTTTTTCTTAGGAAATAATAGCATGTCATGATGTTATTTAAATTCCATCCAGAACTCATATACTGATCCCTTAGTGCTCATACCTTTGCAGAGGATCACTCTTTGAGAAAGCCACTACTGAAAACCCCAGTGTCAAAATCAGCACCATAAAGAACCTAACCAACCAAAGTTAGCATATGAGTTAGAGTTCTACCTGGCTGCAGGTTCTGGTCGAAACCAATATATGAATAAAGTTTCTAATATTAAGGTATGGAAACAACAAAGGTTCAAGGAAAGAAGAAAGTGGATACAACACATCAAAGTTGTGAAGCCAAATTGTGAAATAAATCAACAGATGAAAATGCATAATGATTATGTATATCTGCATAGAAAATATGGTGGCACCTCAATCTCTTCTGTTGGTCTTTCCACTATCCGCCAATATTCACCTTCAATATCATCATCGGAAGGTTCCTGCTGGCAGGACCCTAAAACAAATTCTGCACTTCTGCTAAAATATTGTCTCTTGAACTCATCTGCATACGTCTCAAAAGATTCCATAGTGAAATTTGGACCAGGTACAAATCCAAACCTCTCAACATTGTTACAACAATTAGATTATGCCTTATCCTCTTCATTGGTATTCTCTGTTTTAAGGGTCTTTCTTCTTCCCCTCATAAAGATATGACTTCTGCACAAAAAAGGAGAAACATAACCCACAATATGTTTTAACTAACCCCTCACTTATTAATTTCTAAAATGATTGTCCAGGTAACATACCTATAGGATCATCTATCTTCCGTACACTGAAGAAAACAGAATTCCCATAAGGAGGAGTTCTCAAGATTCTAAAAAATTGTTGTTTAGCATCATCTTTTGACAAGTGTTCTTGCAAGAAAGCACAAATATAAATAAGCAATAAGAGATAATGATAAATATTAGATAAAGAATATTTTGCCAAGATCTTTTCTAAGAATATAGAAGTGTGTTACTTGATTTACAATCAAGTCAACAGCCTTCCTAGCCACCTCTGTGTTTACTGGGAATTGATTCCCATGAAAATTTGACCTTCTCTTTGCAAGCACACCCTAAACATCGATGGTAAACAATAGATTAACAAATGTACAGCATAAACATCATCTAGAAAAACACAGTATACTAGTTATTACTTGTCTAATTGAAGATCTGGAATCCATGAATCCCTGTAGCATGGTGTTACCATGGGAAGGATTCCTATTCTGAAAGCCTTGGTGTTTAATCTAAAGTCAAGGAATTTTGTCATCAACTGTTTAATAATTTGAAGGAAAATAAAACTTTCCTGGCAAGAATATATTCACTCACAGGAGGCCTCGGAGGTCTTTTCCCTTTAGCAGAATTTTTCTTCGACATTTTAATAATATCATCCACAATAAATGTGCGAATCGTATTAGGACTATGTTATTCAGATAGAATAACTTCAGATGCAACGGAAAAAGTACTCGGCATACCTAAGCTCATGTTCATCTTCTTCTTAGTCATTGCAATTGCCTCTTTTGTTAACGCCTTTGTTGCCATCTGCACATCCAAAACTATGAAATTAAGAAGCAATGCCCCTCCAAAATATAATATGTAGGATCTGTTGGTTGCTACTCGGAAAACCTATAGGTTCCACTGTACAAAAATTTTGTACAAAGGTCTGAACCTTTTCCTAGCTACCATGTGTTCTTTTAAATTTAATTTTGGATCGCCTGCGGAACTTAACACGTTTGATCCAAAACTTAATCTATTTGTTCTTTTAGGTTTTGACTTGGATCTCCTGCGGAACTTTACACGTTCGACCCAAGTCTCCTTAAGTTATTAATTCCATTAAATATTAATTTCCATAATTGGTTCCCAGTACTGACGTGGCGAGGCACATGGCCTTCTTGGATATGGGAGCAACCACCACCGACTAGACAAAACCTTTTATAGAAAGCTAATATTTAATTTCCTAAAATAACTTTAGGTTAACCAAAGAGAACAATCAAATCACAAGGAAAAGAAAAAACAAAAGAACACAGCATCGAAAAACATATTCGAAATTCTAGAACGTAAGCCTCTTGTATTTGGTATTATTTCCATAAATAACTAGCATGATGCGGAAATAAAAATTACTAGTTATACCTTGTAGAAAAACCTCTTGATCTTCTACCGTATTCCTCTTCTAACCTCGGACGTTGTGTGGGCAACGATCTACCGAGATGAGAAACCACCAACCACCTTCTTCTCCTCCAAGCAAGGTTCGGCCACAAAGGAAAACTTCACCAAGGAGAAAAACCAAAATACTAACCAAGCTCCAAGAGATGCTAGCTTTCTCCTTCTTCTTCTTCTTCTCCAAGTAGTATCCGGCCACCACAAGAGCTCCAATGGAAGGGAGATTCGGCCACCACAAGAGGAAGGAGAGAGAGAGGATGGCCACCACCAAGGAAACAAAAGAGGGAGAGAAATAATAGATGTTGTATCTCTTGAAGGCACCCTCACCCTTCTTTTATATTCCTTGGCCTAGGCAAATTAGGAAATTTAATTACAATAAAATTTCCTTAATTTCCTTGACATGATTTAATTGAGAAAAATAAAATAAAATTTCCCCAATTAAAATCAAGTGGCGGCCACATCAATGAAAACAAATTGGACAAGTTTTAATCAACAATTAAAACTTCCTAATTTGTTTCCAGAAATTTTAAAAAATAAAATTTCTCTTCAAATCTCTTCATGGTTGATAAAAAGGAAATTTCTATAATTTTAATTTTACAACATGTGAATAATTTTAAAGAAAATAAAATATCTCACCAATCTACAAATAAGGAAAGAGATCTAATCTCTTTCTTTAATCTTTTGTAGATCTTTTACAAGAGAGATATTTTAATTTTAATTCTCTTTAATAAATTATATCTTCCACATAATAAAAATTAAAATTAAATTTCTTTTTTAATTTTATTTGGCCGGCCCTACTAGCTTGGGTTCAAGCTAGGGCCGGCCACCTAATTCCAGCCCTAGCTTGTTCCCAAGCTAGCTTGGCCGGCCCCTATTGGGTGGGTATATAAGGTGGGTATAGGTGGGTATAGAACTCTATAAATAAGAGGCTACGATAGGGACCGAGAGGAGGAATTAGTTTTGGTCTCCCGATAAAATTAAGCATCCCGTGTTCGCCCCGAACACACAACTTAATTTTATCAGTAATAATTCATTCCACTAGAGAACTATTATTGAACTACCGCACCAATCCCAAATTACATTTTGGGCTCCTTCTTATTATGAGTGTGTTAGTCTCTCTGTGTTTAAGATGTCGAATGTCCACTAATTAAGTGAGTTACTGACAACTCATTTAATTAATATCTTAGTCCAAGAGTAGTACCACTCAACCTTATCGTCATGTCGGACTAAGTCCACCTGCAGGGTTTAACATGACAATCCTTATGAGCTCCTCTTGGGGACATTCTCAACCTAGTATCTCTAGGACACAGTTTCCTTCTATAATCAACAACACACACTATAAGTGATACCATTTCCCAACTTATCGGGCTTATTGATTCATCGAACTAAATCTCACCCATTGATAAATTAAAGAAATAAATATCAAATATATGTGCTTGTTATTATATTAGGATTAAGAGCACACACTTCCATAATAACCGAGGTCTTTGTTTCTTTATAAAATCAGTGTAAAAGAAACGACCTAAAATGGTCCTACTCAATACACTCTAAGTGTACTAGTGTAATTATACAGTCAAGATAAACTGATACCTAATTACACTACGACCTTCTAATGGTTTGTTCCTTTCCATTTTGGTCGTGAGCTACTGTTTATAATTTATAAGGTACTGATAACATTATCTTCTGCATATGACACCACATGCTATGTTATCTACAATATAAATTAATTGAACAACTACAAACAAATGTAGATAATTTGACCAAATGTGATTCTTTATTCAAGACAAATGTTTACAAAAGCTTAGGCTTTCAGTATACACTCCAACAGGATCAACCATAAAAAAGAAATTACTCATCAACGAAACAATTGATAAAATGAATTAACTCAAAGAAAAAGTCGAAAGTTTCAAGTTAGGAATCTCCAAGTATCAATAACAAGAAAAGAAACTGTAACACCAAAACAAACTAGGGCCAAATGCATTGCAATAGAATTGAAAGAAAACTCACCAGATCGCAGAGAGGTTGCTGTGAAAGATTGAAAGGAGGGAGGAATTCCTGAAGATCCGTCGATTTTAGTGACACGAATTCTAGGGGTTCATCTGCTACAAGTCGTGAAGGGGTGATGGGTTTAGGGCTTGGAGAGGAAAGGAGAAGGGGCGGCAGGTTTAGGGCTTGGAGAGGAAAGGAGAAAAAAAATGTGAAGTAGGTGAAGAGATCGACGAAAATGCTTAGGGATTGAGAAGATCAAGGGGGGAATGCGGCGGCAAAAATTTTCGAGGAGAGGGAAAGAAAAAACGCGGCGGCAAAAAAATGGCGAAGGGAAAAAACGGCGAAAGAAAAAAACAACTGTATTCAATAACACTTAATAGACAACGGTTTTCAAAAACCGTTGTCGTAATCTCAAAAACATATGCACATAGACAACATTTTTTAAAAACTGTTGTCATAGCCTTTAAAAACCGTTGTCGTAGCCCCGAAAAAGCATAAATAGACAACGGTTTTTAAAACCGTTGTCGTAAGCTAAAAAAAATGCTAAAAGACAACGGTTTTTGTTAAAACCGTTGTTAAAAGGCAAAAAGACAACGGTTTGGCATAAAACTGTTGTCGTTTGAGTGTTGTTAAATGGGGATTTTCTTGTAGTGATTGAATTATTTCGAGCAGTGGGCACCAGAAATATATTGGATGGACGCTATGCCTTTGGGAATTGTCATCGCATCAAGGTACAATCTTGTACTTCATACATTTGGTGAGAATATTGGGAGTTGTTTTACTCACTTGCCATTAAGAACTCCTCCAGTTCCAAACCAAGAGCGTCGAGAAATAGCTATTGCTCATATTGGCAATCACTTCGTACAAGTTTTCTTATATCCTCATTATCCTGTACTACCAATTCCAATTTGGTGGTGGCAACATTCTGTTGGTGCGGTTAGCACTAACGGTCTAACTCAGGTTTTGATGAATGACAAATCAGGTTAAGTTAGGTTTGTTGTTGTCTGACACTTTTATCAAGTGTGCAGGAAAAGTCCAGCTAGGTCGACGGGCTGACCGGATAGCTGGCGAGAAGTCCAAGCGGGTCGACGGGCTGACCGGACGCTTGGCGAGAAGTCCAGCTAGGTCGACGGGCTGACCGGATAGCTGGCGAGAAGTCCAGACGGGTCGACGGGCTGACCGGACGTCTGGCAGGTAAGTGAGGTAAGTCACTGGAGGGGAGTGACTGTGAGGACGCGTTCCCGGGAAGGGGACATTAGGCGTCGATCCGGCTTAGATCTATTTCGGATATCTAAGTCGAGATCGTGACTAGATTCCGGTCTCGGAAAGACGGAATCTAAGTCATACTCTTTCTTATCCATCTATTGAACTTTAACTGTGCTAACAATCTGTTTTACAGGGATACATATTTGCCTCGGACTAACCCTGTTTTGCAGGAAAAAGGAGCTTTCTGAAACAAGGTGGTCCGGGCGCCCGGAAGGCAAATTTCATCCAGCCGAGTCGTCGCCACGTGGAGCATCATGGTTCGTGCAGCTACGTCACGTTCCAGGCGCCCGGAAGGGATCCAGGCGCCCGGGACAGCATATAAAAGAAGCCCCAGGTAGGAGCTTCAAATAAATCAAGTCTGCACTGAAAACTTACTGCTTGCTCTGCTGCTCTACGCTCCTGCGACGCCACGAGGCTATTCCGACAAAGCGCTTTCTTAAAGTCTAACTCTTCTTCTCTTGTCGGTATTTTATTTCTGTCAATTCTTGTACTTATTTGTAATCTTCATTCGAATTGATAGTGATTGCCCAACGAAAGTACTCACGGAGTACGGGCCTTCGAGTAGGAGTCGTCACAGGCTCCGAACGAAGTAAAAAACACCTGTGTCTATTTTAGTTTTCCGCTGCGTTTATACTCATCTTTATCGAATCGATATTCACCCCCCCTCTATCGAATCCAACGGTCTTACAAGTGGTATCAGAGCAGGTACCGCTCTGATTTGGTGCAACCACCAATCAGACAGGGGGTGGAAAATTTTTTTCCAAACTAATATTATTATCTTTTTGGAAGATTTTTTTTCCCGTTGCACTTAAAATCTAAATTGGTACAACACCAACTTAGAGTTTCTATTTTTCCCCGCACTACTAATCCAAGACGAAGTCTTGGGATTTTCTTTTTCCAGTTAATTTAGTGTGTGCAGGATAAGATGTCTCAACAAGAAGGCTTCAGCACAGTACGTCCTCCCCTATTCAACGGGGATGATTTTTCGTACTGGAAGAGGAGAATGGAGGTCTACATGAAGACAGACTACGACCAATGGATGAGCGTTACAAAGGCTTACAAAATTCCAGTAGACAACTCCGGGAAAATAGTAGACCCTGAAGAATGGACAAATGATTTAAAGAAAAAGGCATCAATTGAAAACAAAGCCATCAATACTCTACACTGCGGACTAACACGAGAAGAACTGAACCGGGTCGGACCGCATGAAAACGCTAAGGAGCTTTGGGATAAACTGATTGAGCTGCACGAAGGAACAAGCGACGCGAAGGTAACAAAAAGAGATTTGCTGTTAAACAAAATTTTTAATATAAAAATGCAGGAAGGAGAAACGGCAAGTCAGCTCCACGCGAGGGTCAAAGATATCCTCAACGGTCTCCACGCGATAGGCCACCAAATGGAGAACCGAGACTTAATAAGGTACGCGTTAAATGCTTTTCCGCGAAATAATTTGTGGGCATCAATTGTAGATGCCTACAAAATTTCAAAAAATTTATCTAAATTAAAATTGGATGAACTCTTTGTGAATTAGAACTTCATGAGCAAACTAACGCCGGGGTCGAGAAAGGTGTAGCTTTATTTGCAGGTTCCTCTAAAGAAAAGAAGAACAAACCCGAATCTGAAGAAGATTCCGGTCAAGACTCTGAAGACGAAGAACACCTGGTGAACCTGGTAAGGAAAATGTTCACCGGAAAAAGAGAAGCTTCAACAAAAAGGATCTCGGATAGCCGACTCAAGAAATGTCACATGTTTGGATGTAACAAAAAGGGCACTACAAGAATGAATGCCCAAGATTGAAACTTGACAAATCAAAGTCAACAAGAAGAAAGCCCTCAAAGCAACATGGGACGATTCCTCCTCGGACGATCGCAAGAAGAAAGCAAAAGCACCAAAGTCACCTCGCGCTGCGAAGCTGAAACGGAAGACGAATCGGAGGAATCGGAAGGCGGGTCCGAACCGAATCAAGCCACGAGTCCGCACTTGTTTCCAAGGTTCCGAAGAGGTATACCTAAACTTAAATCGTAAATTCTTTAGAATTATCTCGTGTTTAAATAAAAAAGTAGTTAAGTTGGAAAATGAAAATAAATCGCTTCTTGAGGAAAATCAAAACCTCAAGGAACAATTAAAAAATTCGAATCCAACTCAAGATCGAACACTTGAGGAGGAGAATTTATCATTAAAAAATGAAATTAATAAGTTAAAAGAATTGTTGGAAAAATTCACAACAAGATCTAAAAATTTAGATTTAATTCTAAATAACCAAAAGGCATGCTATAATAAAACCGGACTTGGATATAAGTCAAACTCAAACAAAACCTTTAAATCATTATTAACCCAACACAAAGCAACTAAACAAGCTTGGGTCCCGAAAGCGTGCTTAACCACGCAAGTAGGACTTAATCAATTCTATATACCTAAAGATAAAATACATTATATAAACTTGAATAAATCAGATCAAAAACTAAAATATAAATTTAACTTAAAATCAAAATTCAAAACTCAACAAAATTTAGATTATCACCAAGTTGATTATAACTATAAAAAGAATCGACACAAACCCAAAATCTAAATTAATGGCCAATAATTCAGGGGGAGGCTCCAGAATAGCTGGCACCTCCAAAACTAACATACCCGACAGGGTAACCCAAAACAAACTAACCCGGCAGGGTAATTAGGATTAGTTAAAGAGAGACCAAGTTTAACTTGACTCATGGTACTGGTGAAGTTTTTGGATGATAGTACGTTAGGGAAGCTTGGGCATCGCATGTCTAGAAAGATATGGCTTCGATCTGGTGCATTTGGCCAAGTGGAACTGACCGAAGCTACCCTTAAATGAATCCTAACCAGTTAGACCAAGATTTAGTACTAAGTTCCGTGGATAGGACTATTCGGAAAACTTCGAAAGGTTGGTTACTTCTAATGATGTCCATGAGACTCACCAAGATTAGAAGTTTATCCGAAGAATGCCTATTTGTGGAAACCAAAGCTAAGTCTGAATCTAACACTAGTTAAACCAAAACTCTATAATCAAACCAATTTCATCTCACAAAACCATAGGTTTCCCTGATTGATAATATAGTTCGGGTGAGATGAATAAGGCTTTAAAATTAGTTTCAAAATTTTAAACTTAAAAATTAATTTCAAAACTTTAATTTTAAACTTAAAAATCATTTTCAAAATTTTAACTTAAAAATTTCAATTTTTAACTTAAAAATTTCAATTTTAAACTTAAAAATTAATTTCAAAACTTTAATTTTAAACTTAAAAATTATTTTCAAAATTTTAAACTTAAAAATTAATTTCAAAATTTTAAACTTAAAAATTAATTTCAAAACTTTAATTTTAAACTTAAAAAATTAATTTCAAAACTTTAATTTTAAACTTAAAAATTAATTTCAAAACTTTAATTTTAAACTTAAAAATTATTTTCAAAACTTTAAACTTAAAAATCATTTTCAAAATTTTAACTTAAAAATTTCAATTTTTAACTTAAAATTTTCAATTTTAAACTTAAAAATTAATTTCAAAACTTTAATTTTAAACTTAAAAATTAATTTCAAAATTTTAAACTTAAAAATTAATTTCAAAACTTTAATTTTAAACTTTTAATTTTAAACTTAAAAATTAATTTCAAAACTTTAATTTTAAACTTAAAAATTATTTTCAAAACTTTAAACTTAAAAATCATTTTCAAAATTTTAACTTAAAAATTTCAATTTTTAACTTAAAATTTTCAATTAATTTCAAAACTTTAATTTTAAACTTAAAAATTAATTTCAAAACTTTAATTTTAAACTTAAAAATTAATTTCAAAATTTCAATTTTAAACTTAAAAATTAATTTCAAAATTTTAATTTTAAACTTAAAAATTAATTTCAAAATTTTAATTTTAAACTTAAAAATTAATTTCAAAACTTTAATTTTAAACTTAAAAATTATTTTCAAAATTTTAAACTTAAAAACTAATTTCAAAAATTTTAATTTTAAAACTTTTCAAGATTTAATTTTAAACTTAAAAAATTAATTTCAAAACTTTAACTTTAATTTAAAAATTATTTTCAAAATTTTAAACTTAAAAATTAATTTCAAAATTTTAATTTTAAACTTAAAAATTAATTTCAAAATTTTAATTTTAAACTTAAAAATTTTCTGATTATAATTAACTTAATCTGACTAACCTAGTGAACGCTACTATCTTCTGATAGTTAGTTAGTACCTAATTGGTTAGACAGCTGGTTAGAGATAGGTATCAAATTCAGGGGGAGAAATATAACTATTTAGTTTGCCAAATTGAATTTTAAACTTAATTTTGAAAATCGAAGTTTAAAAACAACTTGTTTAAAAACTGACTTTTTCAAGTATGTTAAACCGCTTTTGAATCTAATACCTTTTTGAAAATTTGATTTTGGAGAACAAATTTTATAAACACATTCTAAAAATATGTTCTTACTTTTACCAAACTCCTTTGAAAACTAAAAGTAAAGATTTAAACTTAATTTCACTTTGAAAATTGTCCTGAGTCTAGTTCTTAAAAATTTGATTTTACTCAATTTTGACAATTTGATTTGAAGGAAAAATCTTACAAAATTTAGTTTACAAACTAAGCTTCTCAAAATTATTTTTCTTGATTTTGAAAAAAAAAAAAAAAGATTTTTTCAAACTTAGTTTTGGAATTTTGGTGTTGAAAACTTATGTTTATATAGCA
The DNA here is from genome assembly GCF_018446385.1 of Zingiber officinale. Classification (NCBI taxonomy): domain Eukaryota; kingdom Viridiplantae; phylum Streptophyta; class Magnoliopsida; order Zingiberales; family Zingiberaceae; genus Zingiber; species Zingiber officinale. The sequence continues at coordinate 190,741,696 of NC_055987.1, forward strand.
TTTCAAACTTATGTTGAAACTTGTTTTGAAAAATTTTTTTTGAAATTTAATCCTTATACACTTATGTTTGAAAATTAACCTATCTACACTTAGCATTTTTTTCTAAAAACTAAAAGCTAATGCTTTAAACAAGTTTTCAAACTTTAGACTCCCCCAAGTCAATTTGATCTTTTCTTGGATTTAAAAACTCAGTTATTTTTCAAAGTCTTATTGTTTTCAGTAATTATCACTATGTTTGGTTACCCTCGTTTTTTGATGTATGCCAAAGGGGGAGGGTTAGGTTGGTTAAGTTAGAGCAACTTAATGCAAACTTGAAAAACTAACTTAAACCTTAAAAATCATGCTTGATTCTTGCATATTTTTTTATCACTAACTTAACCAGGTTGTCATTCCATCAAAAAGGGGGAGATTGTTGGTGCGGTTAGCACTAACGGTCTAACTCAGGTTTTGATGAATGACAAATCAGGTTAAGTTAGGTTTGTTGTCCGACACTTTTATCAAGTGTGCGGGAAAAGTCCGGCTAGGTCGACGGTGCCGGATAGCTAGCGAAGTCCAAGCGGGTCGACCGGACGCTTGGCGAGAAGTCCACTAGGTCGACGGGCTGACCGGATAGGCGAGCGGGTCGACGGGCTGGCCGGACGTCTGGCGGTAAGTGAGGTAAGTCACTGGAGGAGCGTGGACGCGTTCCGGGAAGGGACATTAGGCGTCGATCCGGCTTAGATCCATTTCGGATATCTAAGTCGAGATCGTGACTAGATTCCGGTCTCGGAAAGACGGAATCTAAGTCATACTCTTTCTTATCCATCTATTGAACTTTAACTGTGCTAACAATCTGTTTTACAGATACATATTTGCCTCGGACTAACCCTGTTTTGCGGAAAAGGAGTTCAAAAAGGTGGTCCGGGAGGATCCGGGCGCCCGGAGGTCCGGGCGCCCGGAAGGCAAATTTCATCCAGCCGAGTCGTCGCCACGTGGAGCATCATGGTTCGTGCCGCTACGTCACGTTCCAGCGCCGGAAGGGATCCGGACAGCATATAAAAGAAGCCCCAGGTAGGAGCTTCAAATAAATCAAGTCTGCACTGAAAACTTACTGCTTGCTCTGCTGCTCTACGCTCCTGCGACGCCACGAGGCTATTCCGACAAAGCGCTTTCTTAAAGTCTAACTCTTCTTCTCTTGTCGGTATTTTATTTCTGTCAATTCTTGTACTTATTTGTAATCTTCATTCGAATTGATAGTGATTGCCCAACGAAAGTACTCACGGAGTACGGGCCTTCGAGTAGGAGTCGTCACAGGCTCCGAACGAAGTAAAAAACACCTGTGTCTATTTTAGTTTTCCGCTGCGTTTATACTCATCTTTATCGAATCGATATTCACCCCCCCCCCCTCTATCGAATCCAACGGTCTTACACATTCATCGTATGAAGCTAAAGGATGGGTCACTCGTTACAGGACACGAGCTCATTTGTGGTACGAAGTAATAGGTGCACCACCACCAAATGCATCGGGAGCAGAATTTGGAGGCAATATTGATTAAGATTTCTATTTTTATATGTTTTTATGTTTTTTTTGTATTATTACATGTACTCTTCATTTGGAAAAAATATGTTTGTTCCTAAGTTATGAATGTGTTCATTATTAATTGATTGTATTTTTAGTTTTAAATATAAAGTAAAAATAAATAAAAGATTATAAACATATAAAAAAATTATTGAAAAAAATAAAATTGATAAAAAAATTGATAAAGAAATTGATTAAAAAAATTAATAAAATTTAAAATTTAAAAAAATCAATTGAAAAAATATAAGTATTATGAAAAAAATAATTAATTAAATTAATTAAAAAATAAAAACTAAATAAAATTTATATAAAATTGGAAAATAAAGTATTGATAAAAAATAATAAATTAAATTAATTAAAAAATAAAAACTAAATAAAATTTATATAAAATTGAAAAATAAAGTATTGATAAAAAATAATAAATTAAATTAATTAAAAAAATAAAATTAAATAAAATTTAAAATATAATTGTATGAGAGTTATTTTTAAATAAAATTAATTAAAAAATTAAAATGAAATGAGAATTAAATGAAATAAAAAAAACAAAAAAAATAAAGAGAAGGTTACATACGTCTTTTGGCAGGGAGAGAGAGGGGAGGTGGAGGGGGTGTGCGTTGACCGGGGGTAGCAGCTCTCACCTACAAAACACATGCAGAAAATGAATTGAATCCGTCTTCTTCTTGAGAAAACAGTTTTTGCAGGAACGGCACAGAATAATTTTTGCTACACGAGAAGAAAACAATTTTTTTTAAAAAATAAAGTGAAAGAAAGAAAAATCTTAATAGGGAAATCTAGAAAAATATTTTCTAGATGAAGGAAAATAAAAAGCTTTAAATTTTGATCAATTAATTCAGTGGCATGCTTAATTGACTAGATGAATAGTCAATATGACAACGAAGGTTTGAATTGGCCTTTAGTTGTTTGATTAGTCAACATGTAGCTCCTTCTTTGCCTTATCTTCACTTTTTTTTTTTCTAAAGAATTTCAATATGATAATATCTTCTCAGTTCTTTGCGTTATTTTCAATCCTCTTACTTGGATTGCAAGCTAAAATGACATCTTGGATTTGGAGGACTACAAAACCATCCTTAGCAAGTATACGACGAAGAGCTTCTTCAGTCAGTGGCTGTGCCGGAGACTAATATGTCGGTATCTTCTTCTCTTCTTTTTTTGGGAGTTTTTTTGGAGTTTAGAATCTACCAATTCTCGTCATATATTCACAATAAACATGGCTTGGATATTGTAGAGCTACTTAAAGAGCTAGCAACATGGAGGCTAGGCGAGGAGAGGTTAAACAGACAGTTCAAATGGTTGGAGGGGATGGAGAATATAGCTATGCCGCTAATTCTTTGGGTCAAGTTAGTTTTGATGTTTTAACTTTATCTCAATCTTAATTATTTTGGTCTGATTTCTAAATAAATTGATATATGTGTTCATGTTTGTGATTTAGAAAAAGTTAATTATTATGACAAAATCCATGTTGGAGAATGCCATAGAGCAAATGTTCAAGACACTGCTCCTTAAGAGAATTACTATTGTCGATCTCGGTTGTGCTTCAGGCCCCAACACCTTGTTAGTGCTCTCTCAAGTTCTTGACATTATCAGTAAGTTACATGAACAATCAAAGGAGGAGACACTTCCAGAAATCCAATTCATCTTGAACGACCTACCATCGAATGACTTCAACAGTGTGTTTCAATCCTTGGAAGAGTTCAAAAAGAAGATTAAGGAAGAAAGAGAAAACCTACTTATACCATATTATGTTGCAGCTGTTCCAGGGTCATTCCATGAGAGACTTTTTCCTTCTTCGACGGTTCATTTCTTTCACTCTTCCACTAGTCTCCATTGGCTATCTCAGGTCAGCTAATTAGCTTCTTTTTTTTATTAAAATAGATTGATATTTTTATTTTTTATTATTGATAAAAAAAATAAAATTATAGGTTCCTAAAGAACTTGAGATCAGGACACAAGGTATTTCACAAAGCAAAGGAAATATTTCCATCACAAGGACTAGCCCCCCTTGGATAGTAAAAGCATATCAAGAACAATTTCAAAGAGATTTCTCTATATTTCTTAAGTCTCGTTTTGAAGAATTAAGTGTTGGAGGAGGAGCATGGTTAACATTTCCCGGAAGAGATCATGTAGATGGTGACTCATTAAGCCACCTTTCTGAACTATTAGCAGATTCCCTTAATGCGATGGCTGAAGAGGTACCCTTAGCCCTTAGCTATTTGAATTTGCAATTACTAGTTTCGATACAAATAAATATGGAACTGAAATGGTTAAATTTTCAAAACTAGGGGATCATTTCCAAAGCTAAATTGGATGCTTTATATTTTCCGTTGTACGTGCCATTGTTGGAGGAAGTGAAGTCAATAATTCTCGGTGAAAGTTCATTCCATATAGAACAAGCACACTTGCTAAGCAATAACATAGAACTTTACATTGTACAAGATGGGAAGAAGATCGCAAACAGTTTTCGTGCCGGGATTGAATCCTTCGTTGCCCATCACTTCGGGGATGCCATCCTCGATGAACTATTTGAAAGATTTGCTGAAAAAATTTCAAGGAGCATTCTTGAAGAAAAGCTCACTAAGTGTAATACATTGAATATTGTCATTGTGTTGAAGAAGAACACTCCACAATAATCATCTAGTGGATGCATTATAAGTAAGCAAACAATCAAATTGTATCAGTAAAATTTACATCCAAGTTCCTTTTCTTCTTCGTCAAATTAGTTGTAATCTTTAGTTATTGATGGAATAGGAAGCATGTTGTATTCGAGTTTTATCTTTTGTTTGTCAATCAAACATGGCTTCTTCTTTTTCCATTTAGTTAAATATCATAACTAAATCTTCCAATTTCAACTTAAGGATGTGCATATTGAATTTACTAAAATTCAGTTAGCGTTTAGATTAAAATTTATTATGAGATGGAGCGACCCCAACAAATTAGAGTGTCTTCAATCATAATCGTCTCATTTATAGAAAGTAAGAATATATCTATGCCGCAAATTCTTATACTCAAGTTAGTTTGAATATTTTTAACTTTATCTCAATCTTATTTTGGTGTGATCTACATGTTCATGTTTGCATTTAGAGAAAGGCAATTATCATGACAAAATCCATATTGGAGAATGTAATAGAGCAAATTACCCTTGGTTATTTCAAAATTAGGGGATAATTTCTAGAGCTAAATTGGATGCTTTCAACCTTCCATACTACTCGCCTTTGTTGGAGGAAGTGAAGTCAATAATTCTCGATGAAAGTTCATTTCACATAGAACAAGCACACTTGGTAAGCCACACTTGGCTCGAGTTTCATGATCCCACATAGTTTGATATTGTACAAGATGGGAAGAACATCGCAAATAGTTTTCGTGCGGGGACTGAATCCCTGTTCGATCACCGCTTCGGGAATGCAATCCTTGAGGAACTATTTGAAAGAATTGCTGAAAAAATTTCGAGGAGCATTGTTGAAGAAAAGCTCACTAAGTGTAATATATCGAATATTGTCATTGTGTTGAAGAACACTCCGAGATAATCATGTATGTGTGTTGGAGGACGAATGCATCAAATACTCTAAATATATATTTTACCTTAAATTTTACATTTTACCTAAAAAAATCCCTTGTAGCAGATACCCTACTAGTTCCTTAAATTTAGATTCTATGAACAATAACTCCCTAAATTTAGGGAATGAAAACGCTACCCTAAACATTAAATGAATAATAAAAAAGTATAAAGGAGAGAGAAATAATAATAAATAAATAAAGATATGATAAATTATAGAGTAGTTGGTATGCCATGCATTGAAAAGAGATTCTCTAAATTTAATAAAGTTGATGATTTACCTTAAATTTTAGAAATATTGATAGGGAAACTGATGTGGATGCTCTTAGAAGGGATCACATAAACAATGAATCGTATGTTAATCCATACTTAGGAAGTATTAGCCAAGACCCTAAATTCAATTTAGGAATAACATACTCGACCAGTTAATTGAAAGATAGATACACTGACACAATCTCCAAAGGGTGTATTCAATCTTGAATTTTTAATTACTTTCGATGACTTTTATGAATTTTAAAAGTCTAGATGTATTTAATATAGACTTTTATAAACTTCATAAAAATTTAGTGATATTCAAATTAGATTTTTATAGAGTTTTAAAAAGTCATGTGGTATTGAAACTTGACTTTTTAAAACTCTATGAAAATCTTTTGCTATCCAATTTTATGGTTTCTTTTAAAATTTTCTAGGTATAAACTTTAAACCCTTGGTAAACTTTAAAAAATAAAAGAAAAAGTCATCTATTTTTCTTTGAGATTTCTATATACTTTTAACTCAACATATCTCTCTCTTTAGATCTTTCTTTTTTCGACCGTTGTCGTCTTTTTTTCCCTTCCTCCACGGTTCTACCTCTTCCTTACTCCTAGATCGACCTCCTCTACCGTTGGATCTGAGCTCCATTTGTTAATCAAGCACTCTCTTTCCATTTCCTCGGCTCTTCTTCGATTTCTCTCTCTCGCATGCAAGTGAACGTCTACAAATTAAATATGACTCATTTGCATTTATTTATATCGTTAAAAAAGTATTTAAATGTGTGAAATAAAAAAATTGCAAAAATGATCAGGGAGAAATTCTACATTTATTTATTTATTTATTATAATTTTTAAATTAAAAAAACATATATGAGACTAATTTTTTTTAATGATATGTGATGGGAGTGTTAGTTAATGACTTATAAGATATTACTAAATTATAAAATCTATACATTTCGATGAAAAGGTTTATAAGTTAATAAGTTAAATTTAAAATAATTATATTCACGAAGTGTAATATATGTGTATTGATTTGAACATTAATATAATGATGTTAATGTGGAGACTAGATATCTTAATCCATAAAAAAAAAGTAGACCAAGGGATGGACCACTCATAATTACGGCTGAATCGTGACCGCAATCCTGTCATAATTAGTTGCGATCCCTCCCTGAGTTCATCGTCCCCACCACCATATTATAGTTTTGGTTCAAGACCAAGTTGTCGGGCACTAAGCGGGGGGGTGGCTTCCGGTCGCCCGCTCTAACCCAAATTATAATCTGATGAAGACAATGAACCTAGGGAGGGATCGTAATCAATTGTAGCCGGATCGCGGCCACGATCTGATCGCAATTACAAGTGGTCCATCTCCTGATCCATTTTTTTTGTGGACCAGAAGATCTGCTCCGCGATCTGACTGCAATTGCTAGTGGTCTATTTCCCTTATCCATTTTTTTATGAACCCAGAGATATGCTTCCGTTAATGTGTGGGTGTTATAACACTCATCCATATTAATTTGTAATACTATTCGAATATACCTCCCTCCATATCTAAGGGAACGGCACTAGAAGGGTCAATATTAATTCAAGAATGTTAACAAATGAAGATACTTTCGGTTAAATCTCAACACCTAAGATCAATATACTCCCACTTTCTCTAACAATTTTCTCAAATGATTTAATGCTCAAGAATTATGAATTATAAGACAGCTCCGCATTAATATAAGATTAATGCCTAATGACAGTTGATCCCATATAATCGGATGAAAATTTGATTCTAACTCAAATGTTAATTTTATTAATTAACACCCATAATTTTTTTTTGAAGAAAAAATATCCAACAATCTTGCCTTCTGTTCAAGTATAATTACCCAATCTAAGTCTCGCCTGTTAAATAGGAGAAAAATTCACTTTAACTCTCAGAATTTAGAAATTAATCTTTTATAGCAAAGCTTCTATTACTAGCATTTATTGGTACTTCATAACCTAACACTGAAGATTATCTGTGTCAGGGTGCAATATTCTGTATAGCCTCTTCAGATGATTGCCCTTTCTTGTTAGCTATTGGAGATTCTAAAGGGAAATTGGAAGTAAGTAAACAACACTTCGAAAGAAGTAATTACTCTATTACTTGAAGCCTCTGTTAAACTAATAAGATCATCTGACAAGTGTTCCTTTGAAAAATGGAATTTAACATCCGTCTCACCAAAGAAACAAAACCAAACCGTTCTCTTTTCTCTCGTTAACAGTTGTGCACGGGACACCCTATCTGAACGAAAAATTGCCAATAAATTTGAAAAGAGAGGCGATGGAAGTAATCCATGTGGCATAAAGGTGATTCGTTTGTCCCTAGTGTCCCCGCTAACCCGTCTCTAGGTCAACACGGAGAAGATAAATCACGGGTGACTACTAGCCATTAGTGCAAATGACCAAGCGAGGTTATGCTCGGTCACGCCATGTTCGGTCATGCCGAGTTTCGACCCCAAGACCTCATGTGACAATACCCCATGTCTTAATCATCGCACCGCCCCGAGGACGGCGATGGAAGTAATCCAGCACCATCATCAGATTGAGCTTGGACTTGTTCAAGTTTGAGCTTTAAAAATGTGAGGATGTTTTGAGCAGATTTTTTTTTTCCTTTTCCTTATTATTTTAAATCTGTGTCACCTAAACAATTAAGAAGATCCCAGTTTTATTTTATATTTTTGTCGAATCGAAACGTATAGGATGGAAAGCACTTTTCAGTTAAGTGACAAATTTCTGAATTTATTTTTTAATTACTATCTACTTCATATATATTTACAGCCTCCGCGTCCATCGGCATCTCCATGCCTAGAAGCCACTGGGAGCAAAGAGGCATTTTTACCTTGACATTCCCCATCCACTTGGATGGGGATGGGCACAAAGACACGTATGCACACGTAATCAAAGAGAAAATAGATGAAAATGCTTACCTCTTATTTACATCCATTAAGTTTTTTCAGTAAAAGGAGTGTTAAGAGTAAACACAAGCAATCTGAAAACGTTTGTTTTAAAACATTTGCAGCTATCTTCCATACACAACCCAACAAGCGTCGGGCACTATCGAATTGCAAGAGCCAGAACAAGCTTGCATGAAACAATATGGTCTTTCCGATTTATCACCGCCGGAATGCATTGCTTTCATGGGCTGCAGAACCTCCCTGTGAGTAGTGAGCTCGACGACGCACACTCTCTTCTATAGTAGCGCTCCCCCCTTTCTCAGTTCCATAAATGCTCTTCTGAGCTGCATCCAGAAATGTCTTGCCTCTTGAAAAGCCTGATCTCGTTGCTTCGGCTCTGTCTTCCTCTGCTGCTTTCTTCAACCGTTTAGACCTTTGTTCCTCATGGAGTTCCGCATCCAGCTGCATCTCTCTTAATCGAGCTTCTCTCTCTTCCTCAGACATCTTTGGCACACCTCGACGACGATTATTGCCAGGCAGCTCATTCAACTTGTTGAATTCCCTGTGTTTGTCTTCCATTCCTCGTTCAGAATCAGGCTGGTGATGTTCATATGCAGAATGATTTCTTGTAGAATCATCCTGATGATTGTATTTTGAATAAGAATGGACTCTGGACGAGTGTCTATCACCCCTTCGACGATCTTCTTGTTGATGCTCAAGCAGTGAATGCTTTTGCTTATCTTCTTCCTCGCTTTCAGTTTGCCTTCTTGAACCTGAAGTATACCTGGGAGAATATCGATCACTCTTGGCATATTTATGTGGGTGATATTCAGATGTTAGATGATCACTGTTTCTTTTTCTTTCTGCATCTGAATTATTTCTTGACAGCCATTTGCCATGTTTAGACTTTCCTTCTTCATTCTTCATGGATGTTTGACCATCTCTTCTTTTCTCTTCCTGGTCATCCCTCGTGTCATCAGAATCAGAATGATGTCTCGATGAATGCTTCTCAGACTTTGACTTACTGTGACGATGGCTCTTGTGCCTTTTCTTTCCTTGTTTCTCCTTATTGTGTTTCTTGTCTTTCTCAGCTTCTGCCTGCAAAATCAAGATAGTTAATGTCACAACCTTATTGCGAAACGTAGAATCTGTTGTAAGAAAATGAATTTACAAGGAAGCAACTATATAACAGAATTCCATGACTTTTAAGAGGAAAATTTAGTTAATGTCCCAATGCCAAAGGGATGTAATAGTTTAACTTAATGGGAAAAAAAAGGTCATTGTTGGCATGAAAAATGATACAGAAAAGATCATTTGGAAAATTGTTTGCAGCATTAATCGCAGCTAGCATAGAATAATCATAAAAGCATTGAAACAACTGCTTACAGATTTCTTTATCATAGCCATCTTGATGGGATTATTCTTTATTCGAGCAAGTGCTTCCTGCTCACGCTGACGAATAAGGAGCAAAGGATCAGTGTGAAGTTTCCTCCATGCATCGTTTGCGGACTGTGGTTTGTCCTCAAACAAAGCTCCAAGAACACCAGCCTGATAAATTTTGAGATCTTATCATATAAACAATAGCACGAAAGATAAGTAGATGAATGCCTGCATACAATCAATTGATCTATATTTTGTTTAAAAATATACAGCAGCACAACTTTTTTCAATCAGGAACAGATGCACCGAAACAAAAGAAAATCAGCAATCAAACTCTCCAGCAAACTAGGTGCAACATAACAATCACAATCACAATAATAATACAAACTCTCCAGCAAACTCAGAAATGAAATGTGTATGTGCCAACAAAATAGAAAGAAAATCAGCAATCAACACGTGGCACCATCTAAAATACATAGTGTAAACCAACTCAGTGCTTTCACATCAGCACCACCCCTTAGTTTATGAATCTCACAAGGTACAAGCGCAAGGCATTCAGGCTTATTATACCTTAACCTATTATGCTATTGTTGGAGGACATCCAACCATGCTTCAGAATAACGTACCTATTGGAAGAGGTATCTCAGAAATTCCCAACAGGTTATCTTTCCTTGCTGGGTTCATCAGCATTCTCTCGAGAATCCATCATCTTAATTCCGTATGCTGTCTCACTTTCAGTCTCTATTGGCAATCCTTCTAAGCATCTCAACAGCTACCTCATCCAATTGGCCAAAATTTATATCCTCAAACCACTAGTCACTCTTTCATGAATGATCTAACATAGTTCTGATTCATCATCTATGCAAAACCACCAAAATACCATAGCATAGTATTAGAATTAGGAAGGCCCACCCTCATTAATTGTTTGCCAACTAGAAGAGCATGTGGAATCCCTTGCCTCGAGAGAACTTACCTTCACCATGAGAATTCCTATTTCCTATATGAGCATGATCATCTAGCCTACTGTTCTTGCAGCACCACTGTTGTCTGGACTTCCAATCAAAGGCATTTTTGTTGCATCAGTTCGTACTCAATTGACATATCAACTAATGTGTCTCCAATCAAACCTTTGCTAACCCAACTGTGGTAGTTAGAACATAAAACCTATTTAAATAGTCATATATTGTTCAAATTTCAAGAAGAGAATGATTCCTTTAGCAATTAATGTTGCAAACGAAGCAATTTTTAACATGAATATGAATGATGAGTAATTTGGCAAACGCAAGTTCTGTTTTGTACTGGTATGCCTATGGGAACAGTGTTAATCATTGTTGCACAACTTGACGCTCTTACATGAGATGAAATTAAAATGGTTAAAACAACGGTTATAATTTTCAGTCCTTAAATATATTACATAAAATCAATAAAGTGCATAATGTCCATTTGCCACCTAGAAGCATCAATAACAGGATACTAATACTAACACATACATGGAATATCCTCTGTTAGTTCACATCCCAACAGAACTGCATGGGAAAAGCATAGAGCATGGGTAAAAGGATTGTACCTTGGAGGAACTAGCCTCTGCTGCTGAGGCACTCGAGGCTTCTGCAGGTGGTGCTTGAAGTGCCTTGAACCCGTCCGAATTCCCCTTGCCCACCGCTAACCCCGACTCATATAGAAAATCCAATCTTTCCTGACGCCTAATTATCAAACCAAAAAACAAATTCATAAGATTAACAAGAAAAGATGCTTGTTACTTAAACAATAAAATAAAAACCTAATACCATGTCGACGAACCAAAAATCAGCAACGCAAAACCCTAAATTAAACAAACCCTAGAACAGCGATATCAGAAGTCCTAACAGCAATAACCAAAGAATCAAACAAAAAAAAAAAACAATCATCGAAGCAAGAAGCCGAGGGAACCAGAGACAGGAAGCACTTACGGGGCGAAGCCGCCCTGTTCCGAGAGGTGGCGTAACTCGTCCTTCTCGCGCTCGTCCTGGATCTGCTTCCGGAGCTCCTCGAGTTTGCGCTGCTCGGCCTCGTGCTTTTGCTCCGCTTTCCACACGTTCTCGATGTTCCTGAGGCTCCCCGTGTGCCATCCCTTCTTGTTAAGAAACTTCAACGCCATCTCCTCCGACTGCTTCTCCCCCTCCTCTCTGATTTTATCTCCTAACCGGCTAACCCTAGATTAAATAGGGTGAGCTCGGTTAATTCGGTTAATTGAAAACCGATTTGATTTAATAACTAACCCAATCAAATTAAAATTGAATTAAAAATTAATTATTTCAATAAACATAATTTATTTTTAAAAAATTATATATATATATATATAATTAATAATTTAAATTTGATATTTCTTTTATCTTAGATTTTAAAATAATAAAAATTATAAACAATATTAAATATAAAATATTAAACAAATTTTATAAATTATATATAAAACTTAATAAATAAAATTTTATTTGTTTTGTTCCAAAACAAAGATATCCATGGAGGTAAGTTCGTCCTATTTAAATATTCACGATAAAGCTGTATTGGATTCTTTTTTGGATAGACCCTTAAAGGAGAAGAAAGACAGGAATGCTAACATACGTCTATCTATTCTCTAATTCACCTGTCCCGATCCGTTTTGGGAACGTCCAATGCCAAAGTCACTGAATGGGTAAGTCATCAATCTCTAAAACGGATTATGTGTTGGTACAATTTGCACTATTGATATAACTCGGGTTTTGATGACTGATAAATGGATTAAAGTTATAGTGTTTTGTGATCTAATTATTTTACCAAGTGTGCAAGAGTTGATAAGTCTGAAGGACCTGACACCATGTTAAAATCCAGCTAGGTTCACGAGACCGATAGCTAGTGGGAAGTCCAGATAGGTTCGCGGGACCTGACCACTAATGCGAAGACCTGGTGGGGTCAAAGGCAAGTCGAATGACTGCAAGTGGTAAGTGAAGATAAACAACTGAAGGAGAGATCCAGTGGGGATGCGTTCCCGATTGAAGAAATTGTAGGTGTCGGCCCAACTTAAGTCTATTTGAGAAATCTAAGTTGAGACCTTGACTAAATCCTGCTCTCGTGGAGACATGATCTAATTATACTCCTATTTTATTAATATTATGCTAACTTTGTTTTGTAGGATAAATATATTTTTATTTGTCTGCACTAACTCCTTTTTGCAGGAATTCAAAGGCTGGAAAAAGGGAGTCCAGGCGCTCGGAGCTGGTCCAGGAACCCGAACTAGTGTCGCCTGTGCAGGTGCCGCAGGCACCCAGACAGTTCGGGCGCCCGGAGTTGGTTCAAACGCCCGAACCAAAAAAATTATCCTGAAACTGAGTTGGAGCGCGTCGACTGATCGAGCCCACGTCAACGGTCCAAACACCCGGAGGGGTCCGAGCGCCCAGAAGTCGATAAACTTCGCGAATGAATCTTAAACGAGAGATCGCTACGTCAGTAATTATCTAGGCGCCTGAAGGGGTTTTAGGCGCCTGGAATGGGCTTATGTAAGGGTCTTCGACCAGTAGCTTCAGAACATCAACTACTATAAGTTTCATTTTTATGTGTTGCTCCGAAAAGGCTCCGACAACACCGAAAGACTTCTCCGAAGTTCGAAGAACGAAATATTCCAATTTCCTTTCTGTTTGTTGGTAACAAGTAAATTCAATTCTTGTAAGTATTTGTAACTAATTATTCGAACTGATAGTGATTGTCTAACAAAAGTGATCGGCGATCGCAAACATTAGAGTATGAGTCGTCACAAGCTTCAAACCAAATAAAGCCATATGTGTTAGCATTACTTTCTGTTTTTATTATTCCGCGGCGTAACTGTTTTTAACTCTCGATTTTTAACGAACGATATTCATTCCCCCCCAGGGGCATAGCCACCTTAAGCAGAGGGGGTGCGACCGCCCCCTCTCACATTATATATATATATATATATATTCCTTGTCATTTTTAGTAGTCGACTCATCACCATTCATTGTCGAAAATAGGAATTGAGGAAATATAACGATTTAAAATATTAAGTATTGAATTTTAAAATTAAAATATATAATAATAAATGGATGAACTAAATTATAAGATACGAAGTAAGGAAGTTAAATTAAAATTGAATCGGGTTTGAACTAAATCCAATAGGTGGATACAGAAATAAGGATTATGTTGGTTTAAATCGAGATTGATTTGAAGTTGAGTTATGACCAAACCAAATTTAATGTTTAAATGAGTCTGATCGATTTAAAAGGAATTAGGATATTTTTGATAAAACTTTCATTTTTTTCTCTCTTTCATCCCTACGCACATTGCAACTCCTTCATCCATTCCTCGATTTTATTTTTTTTTTCTTTCTCTTCTTCCTCATTTGCTTCTTCTCCTCTTCTCCAATGTAAATAAACCTATAATTTTTTCCACTCCTCTTCTAAAAAGCACAAGAACTCTATTTTCTTCTCCTTTCTCTTCTCGATAAGCAAGAAATGCAACACCAATTGCTGTCCTCTTCCAACAACAAAATTGAGTAGCCCTCAACCCCCATATCTTTTTCCTCTTCATGTATTTGTTAGGGTTTTGTTGGCACCACAAGAATAGTCATGTTTTGTCTTACCTTGCTCTCTTTGTGTTGTTGTTGAGCTCACTAAAACTAGTTGAAATTGCTAACGTTAAAGGTAAAGTTCCCTTTTTTGCTTCTTTCTCTCTATCTTATATTTTTTATTTTTCTCAAAAGTAATGGTCTTCCAAAAGGAGTAAGTTATTCCCTTTTTCTTTTATGAATTTTTTAAAATTGCCCCTCCTGATAAAAAAATCCTAGCAACCCCCCCCCCCCCCCCCCCCCATGATCCTACACTATGTAATGTACTTTATCTGGTAGGTTATGGGTACTAGTGGGTATTTTACCAAAGGTTTTTATCAATCTACATTTGTATGATTCCTCTTGAATCATATACTCGGGGGTGGGTGCGGAGCGGACGATTTCTAAACGGACTTCTCATTAATTAGAGGGAGAAGATCGCTAAAATTTTGTTCTTGCGCTCGTCCTGGATATGCTTCTAGAGCTCCTCGAGTTTGCGCTGCTCGACCTCATGCTTTTGCTTCACTTTCCACACGTTATCGATGTTCTTGAGGCTCCCCACGTGCCATCCCTTCTTGTTAAGAAACTTCAACGCCATCTCCTCCGACTGAGCACAGATCCAAAGGATAGACCACTACATCCATTGGTTGATTGAGATGGATCCCACCTATTAAACAGGGGGGATCCATCCCCATCAACCAATCAACTTATATGGTCCATCATATCTGGACAGCAAATTACGATCTAGAGGATCCTAGCTCCCTCCAACTATTGATTCTCCCCTCCTCTCCTCTCGGCTTTCTTTCCTAACCCTAGATTAAATAGGGGTGAGCTACCCAGCCTAATTAATTAAAAACCGATTTAATCAATTTAATTTTGACTAACCCAACTAAATTAAAAATTTGTTAAAATTTAATTAAAAATTAATTATTTCAATTAACATTGAATTAACTGAATTAATTTAAAAATAATAATAATATATATAATTTAAATTTGATATTTCTTTTATCTTAGGTTTTAAAATAATAAAAAATATAAACAATATTAAATATAAAATATTAAACAAATATTATAAATTATATATAAAGCTTAATAAATAAAATTCAAATTTTATTTTTTTTTATAATTTCGATTAATCAAAATTTTAAATTAAAAAATGAAATTCAGCAGAATTAACTAATATTTTCAAAAATAAAAATTAAATTTCAAATTGATGGAACTGAATTTCTAAAATAAATTGATTTGGTAGATTTGTTTTTCTGTTTAACCAAATATGTGTACATCCTTAGATATCGTTTTCCCCTCTCGCCTTATCAGAACTGGAAAATGAATTGGGAAATGGGAAAAGAAACGAAAATAGAGTAATGCCCATTTGCAAAATATATACAAGTAAGCAAGTCACGTGTGTATGAACTATTAAAGAACTTAAATTTATTTGTCGTTAGTATTGAAAAAACTTAAATTTATATATTAAGTTGATAATTTATTTTTTCATATTCGTGAGGTATACGGGTTAAAAAGAATTAATTTTTAAAAAAAAATTATATTAAATTAATTAGAAATATTATTATTTTTTATTTATGAACGCATCCTATTATAATGAAATAATAAGATAGATGTTATAAAAGTAATGAAATGATACTGAATTTTTTAATATGTTATTAGTTTTAATGAATTTTTATCTATTATTAATGAAAGTGAAATGGGAAAAAAAATATTTTTTTTTATATTATTGTAGTTGATTTAGTTGCATTTATTTTAAACCCTATATCTAAATAAGAAGTTTTATTGAAAATATTAATTTTATATTATGATATTTTAATTCCATTTAAAAATTTGATTCTATTAAGATTATGCATAGTATCAGAAATTATTTATATGATATTTATCAATATTATAATATAAATATAGATTAGAAATTAATATATCTCAAACATATATAAAATATAAATAATAATAGTAGGTTTTTAAAATTTATTAAAATATAATTTTTATTAAAAAAACAGCGTACACTAGTATGTGTAGGATCATAAAGTCGCTAGGGAATAAATAGTATTTTCGAAAATCAAGAGTTAAAACGAATTATGTAGCAGAATAAAAAAAAAGAAAACTAGAAGGAAAAAGATAAGCACGTGCTAATATAAGTAATTTTTTACTTGATTTGGAGTTTTCGATGACTAATATTCCAAGGTCTGTACTCATCGAGTGCTTCCATTGGGCAATCCACTAATAGTTCGAAAAGATACAATAATAAATATAAGAACTACATATGAAAGATTATCAACAATAAAGGAAAATAAGTAAAGCTTGATGTCCGGTTGTCGGTGGAGCGTTACAGCGTCATCGGAGTCTTTTTGAAGCAGCGCTAAGGAAGGAAAGTCGTAGCAGGTGATTTTCTGAAGCTGCTGGTCGAGGACCCTTATATAGGCTCAATCCGGGCACCTAGAACCCCTCCGAGCACCTGAACCATTGCTGACGTGATGATTTCTCGTCGAAATTCATCCACAAAGTTTATCCACTTCTGGGGGTCTGGACCCCTTCTCGCGCCTCAACCCCCTCTGGGCACTTGGACCGTTAACGTGCGTTTGGCCAGTCGTCGCGCTCCAACTCAGCTTCTTGATAAATTTTCTGATCAGGGCACCCAAACACCCTTTTTTCCAGCCTTCTTCCCTATAAAAAAGAGTTAGTCCAGGGCAACAAAAATATGTTTATCCTGCAAAATAAAGTTAGCACAATACAGTAGAATAATAGTAGTAATTAGATCCTCTCTCCTCGAGACCACGATATAATCAAGGTCTCAACTTAGACTTCCCAAATGGACCTAAGTTGAACCGACGCCTATAGTTTCCTCAACCGGGAACGCGTCCTTACTGAATCTCTCATCCAGTTGCTTATCTCCACTTACCAATTGCAGTCACTTGATTTTCCATTGACCCACTAGGTCTTGCTGTTAGTTGTCAGGTTCGCAGACCTAACTGGATTTTGGCCGGTTGTGAGATCCCGCGGACCCAACGGGACTTCCAGCCAAATATCAGGTCCCACTGACCTATCTAGACTTCACACTAGCTATGAGGTCCTGCGGACCTAGCTGGATTTCAACATAGTGTCAGGTCCTCCAGACACATCAACTCCTACATACTTGGTAAAAAGGTTAAACACACACCACATCTAACTTTAACCTATTTGTCATACATCAAAATCAGATTATTAGTACAACATGTACTAATAGTATGCCCAAGTTTCATACTGAAACTTGAGAATTATTTTATAACTTCTTTTGATTTACTGAAGCGGATAACTTATCGGATGTCGATATTCTATGGTGGTGGTCATAGAAAGCTCAAAGTTTTCTCATCCTCACCATCATCGCAAAAGAAATTTTAACTTATCCAGTGTTAACCGTTATTGTAGAACATGCGTTTAGTGCCAAAGGTAATATATCAGATGAACAACAATCTATTTTATCTCCCGACTCTTTGGAAGTCCAAGCATTAATTGATGATTGAACAAAAGCCGAAAAAAAAATCAAGAAATATAATTTTTAGATAACAAAGTAGAAGACTTTGATACTGAAGTAACGAACACTATGTGAACAGAAAATAGTAGTGAGTAATAATGTTATTTTCTAAGATAAAAGAGTAAAAAGATAAAAGGGCTATGTAAACTTTGACTCCTCTATATCCTAACAAGATACATAGACAACTTAAATAAGTTTTATATATTTTTTAATAAATTTATCATTTTAATTTTTTTTTAATATAATAATTTTGAACCTCGACGAATCGTGAATCAATGATTCCGAATCGTAAACTATAATCTTTTTGAACGATGAACTTAAGGTTAAAGATCCATATATTAAGAACTATTAAACTATTAGTTTCAAACTATTGAACCATCGATTTTGAATCGTGATATGATTCCAAGTTTGATAAGTTTTATTTGTTTGTAATGCAGTAAATCAATTTGGATGGAGTTAAATATCCTATATGTAACATTCCCATGGTTCGTGAATACTTTTACTATGAATTTGAATATAATAATCTCTCTCTATGCATCAGTCTCCGTAAAATTACAAGATTTAGAACGGTAGCATACACGCACATATTTAATTTTCACTCAATTCATAAATCAGCTTAAAATGCAAAATGAGATGGAAATGACACATGGAAAACAATATCAGCATCTTAACACTTTGATAATGAGTTAAGGTGACCCATAATCCTGCCATGGCGACAACAATCAAGAAACAAGGTATCCAAAAATCATAAATTAACCGTTGGTTCCGGAGAACAATAACATCTCTCAACTGAAAAATGCTAGGAGAATCTCCCATACTACCAAAAATTATTCAGTTCTAAAACTTTCTGACAGAATTCGTCATCATCTGAAGAAAAAAAAAAGAGCAGCTTTCACTACGCACCGCCAGATCCGTACTTCTTGCCGAAGACAATCAACTGCAGTTTGTCATAACCGGCAAGCACACCGGCACCGGCGACCGCACGGAGGATATTTGCACCGGCACCCTTGAAGAGGGACTTTGGGCCTTCTTTCTTCAAAATCTGAGAGAATGCATCCAAGGAGCTCTTGTACTTTACGGCTTCTCCGGATGTCATCATCATTCTTCTTCTAACCGTGTCAATAGGATACGATGCAAGACCAGCACCGTTGGTGATCAGCCAACCCAAAGCGAAACTCGCGAAGAAACTATCCTGTAATTCAAACACGAGAAATAGCTCATCATTATATAAATGACAGTTTTGGAAGAATAATGCAAGTTAAATTGCTAAGTATATTGATGCACATCTAGACAAGAATTACCTGCAAACTTCCAGTGAGAAGCACTGGCTTCAACGAGTCGTACATTCCAAAGTACAGACCTCGGTACACTATAATCCCGACGCATGAAATGTTAAATCCTCTGTACAATCCAGCAATGCCATCGGATTGCAAGGTCTTCCGGTAAACATCGATAAGGCCATTGAATTGTCGCTCTCCCCCTTTCTTTGCTGCCTTGGAATCATTCGCAAGGCGAGTTCGAGCATAGTCCAAAGAGTACACAAACAACAAGGAACAAGCACCTGCAGCACCACCTGAGCCAAGATTGCCAGCAAACCACTTCCAGTATCCATCTCTGTCTTTCTTAAAGTTAAACATCCGCTTGAAGTAATCCTTGAATGCAAAGTTCAATGCCTGGCAACAAGAGAAAATAAATCCAGTTATGAAGCAGCACATCAATAGTTTACCAAGGATTATTTGTGTTGCAGAATAAACGCATACGAAAGTACCTGAGTCGGGAAATAACGAATGACATTTGCAGTGTTTCCTCGCCACAAAGACAAAGCACCTTCTTCTCTAATTGTTCGGCCAAAACAATCTGAGATTCCCTTGTAAGGTTCAGCGAGCCGACCAGCCTTGATCATTTCATCCTGATTCTGGATCAGGAGCTTCACTCGTTCAATAGGAGCAGCAGCTGTCTTGGAAACAGCAGCAGAAACTCCTCCCATTAGGAAATCAATAGCAAAGCTCTTGAATCCTTTCTCGGCAGGAGCCTGAGCAAAAACAGGAGATACAGAGACAATAGCAGGAAGCCCATTGTTACAACTGGCAACCTGCACACTTGGTGTCTGAATCGCCCCATTCAGATAGTTTACAGTTGTAAATCGTCTCTCATACACAGCAGGATTATACAAGCTACGTCTCTGAGATAGCACATCTTGCGAAATTCTGGACCTGAGATGGAGTTGACCAGACAATGCCTGCATTGAAGTTGGGTGATTGATCTGATCCGCCATGTTGTAATCAAAAGACCTGCACATCAGCCACAATCGAAATCTTTCACGCTTTCCAAACATAAACCAATGATTCGGTAGCATAAATTAATTATGCCAACAATTTCCATCTGTAGCAGAACAGAGGTGATAAAAAAAATGTGCATAACAAGCCACTAAACTCTGGCTTCTTCCCGATCTAATTC
Source organism: Zingiber officinale (assembly GCF_018446385.1). NCBI lineage: Eukaryota > Viridiplantae > Streptophyta > Magnoliopsida > Zingiberales > Zingiberaceae > Zingiber > Zingiber officinale. The sequence continues at coordinate 190,761,924 of NC_055987.1, forward strand.
AGTCAATTATATTAGAAAAGGTAAGGAACCAAGTTGGTGAACACCCTATAATGTATCACCCTAAATATAGATCAAATATGAAGTCACACTAACAAATCTTAAAATAACAGAACTAATTACTCAATAATTTCAGAGGACCATCAATAATTCTATACAGTTGGAAATGCCAACCAGAACTGCAAAATATCATATAACATCAACGCACAATCTGAGATGTACTATATATCAAATATTTTATGCTACTGTGTTGTGCGTCCTGCCCTCACTGCTCAATGTACTATGTTCGGCCTTCATATTCCAACAACAAAAGGAATGAGAAAATTAACTTCAAGCATTCTAAAATTAGTGGTATTGAATTCTAGTTCACACTGTTTAATTGGTTTTTCCAAAAAGGTGATAGTTTCTGAATGTCACACGGAATCATAGATTATCCTTTTAATAGTTCAAATTCATTCTAGCATGAAACCAGAATCCAAAGACTATGTTCACAATATGTCAAGGTAAAAGCATATTTAGGTTGGGTAATTTGATTATGCACCACAAGCTACAATAACTCTAAATGATTCAATACTGAACTGGATAATAACAAAAAAGAAATGATACATTAAAATAAGCATATGAAGTTTTCAAAAAAATGATCCTCTTATCATAGAAGTAGACAATTGATTGAAGCAAGGAAAATTTGCTCTTTGTTGAATGTAAGATAATATGACGTTGACAAGATAAAATTTGAAAACCAAAATGACTAATTGAACACGAACCCCATAAATATTCATTTGGCAACTTTGTTAATTTAAAGGTCAGAGATTAAAACAAATGCAGATGGGAAATTTTAATGATAAGTTTAATAATAGGTACATCATTTCCATAATAAAAAAATTGAGGCATGCGAGAATGAAGGAGAGGCAATAAGCATGAATGGAAGAAAGTGCCTATAAAGTATAAACCACAAAGGCATGAAAAAAATCATGCTGAATCCATTATAATTTTAACAATGTATTTATTTAATCTTGCTTTTTCCAACAAGTCCTTCGATCCTAAAGTATTCTAGCATGAATGGAAGAAAGTGCCTATAAACACAAAGGCATGAAAAAAATCATGCTGAATCCATTATAATTTTAACAATGTATTTATTTAATCTTGCTTTTTCCAACAAGTCCTTGGATCCTAAAGTATTCTTGATACTTGTCTAAATTTAGCAATATTTTAGAAGTGAACTATTAGGTTTGGTTTACATTTGAGTATAAAGATAGAAAGGGGAGGGGGGTGAGAGAAAGAGTAAGATCACACACAAAAAAACATGAATAAGTATTTGCTACTCAGATAACAGATATATAGTTTTATATTGCCTACCCACCCTCCCTCTCTCTTTGCCCTTCCGAGTTATCCACCCAAGTAAACTCAGTCTTAGTTAACTTACTGCAAAAGTCTGATAGACAATAAAAGATCGATAAAATAAACTAGCACACGTCTAATACTGAATAACTCCGCCACTCTATTTGAACCACATACTTGAAATTACAAACGACACTTAAAATTCTAAGATAACAAAACTGAGATGCTAGATTAAGAAAAGCATGGAACTAAAACAAACTACAAGCCTGGAGATCTATGGCGCCTTTCAAGATCTGAGTGCTATAATAAAATCTTTCACAAGCATATAACAAATGAGATCAGGCGCTGTGCATGAACTAAATTGCTAATGTGTATTAAAAGAGCGCACAGAAAACACTGCAGATCTACCAATCTCAACAATTTGAGTAAATGAAATGTACGATTAGAGCGACCTTCTCTAAAACTAAAGCAAACAATTCATAATCTGCGCGAATCGAACAAAAATGACCGCTAAAAGGCACGATCATAACCGATCTAGAGGAGACCTATATATCGGGACGTGGGAATGGCTCAAACGACGACGATGCCTATTAGATAGGCGCAGAATTCGCAGAAAACAAATCGATCAAGTAAAACCACAAGAGGAACCTAAAAATAACAATCGATCCGCTCAGATCTCCCATCGATGACCACAAAAATGAAAAGGAAATCAGAAAACAAAACCTACATCAGATCTAAAGAAACATAGCAGACAAGGGTCGATCTAAACGGAGGATTCGGGCTCGTACCCTTCCACGGCGCCTCCCTTCCCCCTCTTTTCTCGACGCACTGTGAGAGGAGGAGGACGCCAAGCGAGAGGTGGAAAATGGCGGAATGCCAGCGTATTTACTGGCCCTCGCTCACCTGGACCGTTGACGTGCGGAACACTATGTTGTCCGTTCGATCTAATCGGAGGGCAGAAGAGCGGTGCAGGTTTCTTCGTCGGTCGTGATAGCTGGGGCCTTTCTTTTACTTGCCATTGGCTGGCTAACATGGGCCCACCCTTACTTACCAATAGAAGGGCTACATTGTTACGTTGACGGAGGAAATGGACGACCGCGATGGATTTATCGTTTGTTTTAGGAAACAATTCGTTGTACGGGGAATTTCTTATTTATGAAATTGCTTAATCACTTACTTAAATTGGACCTCTAATATTGTAAATTTACATAAACTGGACCTCCAAATTACAGAGTCCCAAATTAAGCTACTACTATTTCTCGGACGAAAATATCCTTGAGGTTTCATGGTCGAATGATTTTTTAACGGCAATTTACCAAAAGTTATAGGTAGAGATTTAAATTTATCAAAAGGTGTATGCTACTTTGGTATTTACTAAAGAATGTATTTTTTTAAGTGTATTTTCTATTTTATCCTCCTGACAATTTGACTTTTTCTATCGTTTTCTTTTCTTCACTATATTTCTCTCTCTCTTCTCTTTTTTTAATCAGCAGAACATATGGATAACATTAGTCAATTTTTTCATAACATTTTAATACATTTGAAGAACCAAAAATAAACAACGAATAGCATATTTGAACTTCTTGCACATCGATAAGTGAGTTTCGATCAAAACCCACTGATGGACCTAGAGAGCTCCGATTGCACCCATTTCAGTTTCTATGGATTTTTAAAATTACAAGGAGTTCAAATATGATGTCCATTATTTATTTTGGCTTTCCATAGATGTTAATATGCAAAATCAAAGAATCAGCAAAAAAGCTCACGTTGGGCCTGATATGGAATCATATCAGACCCAATGTGGGCCTGATATCATTCCATATCAGGCCCAACGTGAGCTTTTTATCGATTCTTTGATTTTATATATTAATATTTATTAAAAGTTGAAATAAATAATGGACATCATATTTGAACTCCTTGCAATATGAGAAATTCATAGGAACTGAAATGGGTTCAATCGGAGCTCTCTAGGTCCATCAGTGGGTTTTGACCAAAACCCACTGATGGACATAGAGAGCTCTGATTGAACTCATTTCAGTTCCTATGGATTTCTGATATTGCAAGGAGTTCAAATTTGGTGTCTCTTATTTATTTTGACTTTTCATAACTGTTAACATGCAAAATCAAAGAATCGGCAAAAAACTACACATTGGGCCTAATATGAACTCATATTAGGCCTAACGTGGCCTGATATGGAATCATATCAGGCCCAACTTCCATATTGCAAAAATTCAACAGCCTTTTCTGATAGTCGTGGTTTACATGTGACCCGGTAATACTCAATGCACCTTTTACGGATTGAGTTTAGAGATTATACATGCTTTGTGTATATGAGAAACAATAAAAAGATTGATTATGAGAAAAGGTTGTCGTTGTGGTAATTTCTCTGATTGTGACAGCTGCAAAACAGATAACTAACTTTGGTTATAACTAGATGATTAATTGTTCAGGTGCAATTTAATCATTTGAGATTTTAACTGAGCTTAATCCAACAAAACAAGAGGATAGTAAATTAGTTTAAACTTGCATGTTAGTCCGATCCTTACATCATTCAAACAACCACCTTTCACAAATTTTCAAAGCTTTGTTTTATTTTCCCTCTCTTTTTTTGTTACCAAAATTGAAGGTATTTAGAATGGCTAATAAAGTGCATTTTTAAAGTTTAGGATGTAACCAATTTTGTTAATCTTTAACAAAAACTTACTAATTCATTCAGAATGAAACATATGAATCTTACATACCAATATTTTCCTGTGCGGAAGAAAACATACTAGAAACTGAAATATACAACAATAAAAAGATTAAATTTTTGCAACATGGAAGTTGGGCCTGATATGGAATCATATCAGGTCCACGTTGGGTCTGATATGATTCCATATCAGGCCCACGTTGGGCCTGATATGAGTTCATATCAGGCCAATGTGTAGTTTTTTGTCGATTCTTTGATTTTGCATGTTAACAGTTATGAAAAGTCGAAATAAATAAGAGACACCATTTTTGAACTTCTTGCAACATCAGAAATCCATAGGAACTGAAATGGGTTCAATCTGAGCTCTCTAGGTCTATCAGAGGGTTTTGACCAAAACCCACTGATGGACCTAGAGAGCTCCGATTAAACTCATTTCAGTTCCTATGGATTTCTGATGTTGCAAGGAGTTCAAATATGATGTCCATTATTTATTTCAGCTTTTAATAGATATTAATATATAAAATCAAAGAATCGATAAAAAAGCTCACGTTGGGCCTGATATGGAATGATATCATGCCCACGTTGGGCTTGATATGATTCCATATCAGGCCCAACGTGGGCTTTTTTGCTGATTCTTTGATTTTGCATGTTAACATCTATGAAAAGCCAAAATAAATAATGGACACCATATTTGAACTCCTTGTAATTTTAGAAATCCATAGAAACTGAAATGGGTGCAATCGAAACTCTCCAAGTCCATCAGTGGGTTTTGACCGAAACCCACTGATTAACCTAGAGAGCTCCCGATTGCACTCATTTTAGTTCCAGTAGATTTCTGAAATTGCAAAGAGTTCAAATATGTTATTCGTTGTTTATTTTTGGTTCTTCAAATGTATTAAAATGTTGTGAAAAAATTGACTAATGTTGTCCATATGTTCTGCTGATTAAAAAAAGAGAAGAGAGAGAAATATAGTGAAGAAAAGAAAACGATAGAAAAAGTCAAATTGTCAGGAGGGTAAAATAGGAAATGCACTTAAAAAAATGCGTTCTTTGGTAAATACTAAAGTAACATACGCCTTTTGATAAATTTAAATCTCTACCTACGCCTTTTGGTAAATTATCGTTTAAATTTTTTAAAGACTAACGTTTCGCTTCATTATCTTCTAAAAAATAGTTTAATTATAAATTTTAATTCATCAAGTTATTTCACAACTTAATAAAATATAATTAAGTAATTGTATCCCTTTTAAATTTTGAAAAAAATCATTTGTAAACTAATTGATACAGTGCATAATAGTAAGGCTTGATCATTAGAAATCAAGAGTACGTGATAGTCAGAAGTTAAGAGAAGATGACAGTTAGAAGTCAAGGGGATATGGTAGTCAGAAGTCAAGGGGCGTGGCAGTAAGAAGTCAAGGAGACGTGATAGTCAAAAGATGGGGACAAGCAAGGGGGACCCTCGGATGCTATCAGTCGTATAATGCCAGGTCGGGATTCACAGATCAAGAATGTAGATATGCAGCATGGGGCACGATCAGGGGGAAGCCTGACTTGTTCTTATTGGTCAGGTTTCTTTAACTCGGTTATAGGGTTTAGAACAAATCTGGATAGAACAAAGCAGGGAAGCCTGGTTCTCTGGATAGAACAAATCTCGGCCGGCTAACTCTTGGCCGGCTCGAGCACCAGCTCTCCACTGCTCTTTGCTCCTCAAGACTTAGGCCATGGGTCATACCTGGCTGATTATCCGGAGCTGCTCTACTCATACCCGGTCAGGATAGAAGATGCTACAGGACAACTAAGTCTGGAAATCGCAACTGTCTGTTAAGGAAAATAACTGCTGTCTTTCAGGGAATATTCCGATGGTCCGTAAGCACCTACAAAGGGAGTTTTCCTCCGGCCTACTGGAGCATGCCACGTGCCCCCTGTCACTCGGCAAGTCCTGACACCAATTCTCTGACATACGTCAGTCTCTAGAAGATACGCACTATCATATAAAAAGGGAAGCTCTCTCCCTTACGCGGGTACGTGTACTCACACATTCACACTTGTCTTCTACTTTTCTTCTTTATACACTGTTCATCTGGGGAAAAAGTATTTGACTTGAGCGTCGGAGGGTCCGCGTCGAGATTTTTTTCCCTGATTTTTGGTCTCTAACGTTTCGTGTGTTTGTCTAAGCGTGCGCAGAGCTCCAGTCCCGCCGGCTCCAACACCGGCACCCGTCAACGCCACGTTGAGGCCCTCTCCCTGAAGCTCATACGAGCGTAGCATCCTAATCGTCTCTTTATTAGCGTTAGTAATATCTCATCCGACCTTCATCTAACTCGGATTTCGAACAGGATCACTAATATCTGCCTTATTCTCATGAAGTAAACATGGCCTAAACGTTGACCATTTGATCTCTTCCATGCGCTTCCCGCCACGTAAAACGCAAATCTTGTTCATGGATGATAACAAGAACTCGAAGACGAATTTCTTCCATTTTTATCGCGCCCTATTATTCCTCAGAGTCACAGAAACAACCTATAAAATCCCTTCCTCGCCTCAGAATCTCTCAGGTCTGCACAGATTCAATAACTCTTTCTTCATCCCTAATCATATTCCTCGAATCCAATCGATACTCCTCCATATTTAAGACAAAAATGGAGATGAGGAAGATCGCCTGTGCCGTCCTCTTCGCCGCCGTCGCGGCCACTGGCGCCATGGCCACCGAGGCCCCCGCCCCCGGCCCCGCCTCCAGTGCTCCCTCGTCCTTCTCCGCCGGATCAGCCCTCGGCTTCGCCGTTCTCTCCTTCGTCGCTTGCTACTTGCAGTAAGAGCAGGGTCGACCTGATCTCGATCGCTCGTCGATGGCGTCGCTGTGTCGTTGAATTTGATTGAAATGAATTGGTTAATTTGTTTGTTATTGCTGTTTATGAGCTTCTAGTGGAACTCCAATGAGAGGTTTTCACGATAAACAAATATATCTCTATAAAAACAACAATAATTTCAGTTCTTCTGTCCTCTAAATCTTGTGCACAATGATATCTCAATCTTGTGCATTTGTAGCAACGAAAACAGGCCGGCCCCCTTTTCTAAGAGATAAGGTTTGATTCAAAACAATCCTTTGGCATCCTTCCCAATTGTCTTCCTGCATGTTCTAATGCCTTGTGGAGCCATAAAGCAGCTTTCAGATATATCGATCGATCATCACAACGTCAGGAATCCACTTTAAGCACTGTCTAGGAGCAGCAAATCGATTTATCGTCCACATATCTATCTGTCGACGTACCCATGCCATGGGTGCAGAAATGCAGTTCGCTTTTAAGATAAGAGCAATGGAGCATCTGCAAGAATTCGGGAATATGAGAAATATTCTGCTAGGAAGAAAGAGATCAGATCATATATCAGCATGCAGGAATGGCATACAATTCCATAATTTGGAGAAGCTGATTCTTTGATCACTTAGCGGAATGTAAGAACACATGACTACAGCTCCATTATTGCACCACTCAGTTACTGAATTATATGTCTAGTAATATTCACAGTTCCATTCGATCTATGAATGGACTGCTGATTCCATCCCATCTTGTTCAGAATAACTAAAACACGCATGAATTATGAGAATAATGAGAGGGGAAAAAAAAATCATAGCTCAGAATAAGAAGACAGGGCACATGTTCTTAAGGAACAAACTGGAGCATATATGTGAGAATAGGATGCCCTGCTCCCAAATATGCCTTTCTGTAATATATCATGATCCTGAGCCAATCGATAAAATGTTCCTTGGTTCCTTTTCCTATTCAGATTCCTAATTCCTATGGCGTCAATCTCTTGATGAGAACGGGCTTAGGAACTTCGATCTTGCAATATGCCTTTTGGCTTCGCCTGCAAAATGCCTTTCTAAAGATATCTTTTGACAGAACATTATTTGGAGTAATTTCTTTTCATCCAACAAGAAAGCAATGGAAAGAAGTTGTTCTCTATTCTCATCCCCAATTAGAAGGCACTTTTAAGCCATTAAAAGTCAGCGCAACATCTCTTAAATCGACAGCCAACGAGTTCTTCAAATTTTCATCATTATCCAATCACATAATTCACACCAATAAATTACTACTTCATAATTGAGGGCAATTTCGTCACCTCATCATTATAAATAGCAATCAGTGCGGCGGCTATTTCGCTCCATCGTCGTCGTCGTCGTCGTCGTGGTTTTAGAAACAGAGATCGAGACGGGAAAGTTGAGATTTTTGTATCGGTTCTTACCCAAAACTTCCGGCCAAGAATTAGTTTTTAGTGCACCTTTGAATAGGTTTGCCGAGTTGCTGCCGCCAATTAGGTTTGATTGCTCGAGCTGTTGCCCATTTCGTGCGAAAAGTTGCTTCTTTGAGCTTCTTCAATGGCGAAGAGGAGGAAACAGGAGTCGTCGTCCGTTTCAAAGCTCTTGCTGTTTCCTTTTTAATCGATTTCACTCTGCTCTGTCTTTCGCCATAATTTCGAGTCCGAGAATCGAAGTAGAAGAGGAATCTGAGAAGCAGACAAGAGAAGAAGCACTCATGTACGGATCGCCGCCGGCGAAAGATCTCAACTTTCCTTACCCCGCCTCCGCCGCCGCTTTCGGAGGTCAACGCTTGGAACATCCGGAGTCCGGTCAACTCCACCGCCGCCACCAGATGAGCTCCAGCCTTCTCCGCTACCGGTCGGGGCCAATATCGCCCCTCCCCAACAAGCTCGACACCGAGACCGAGACCCTGTTTGCTCGGTTCTTGGGGCCCGACGAGGACTCCAGATGCGGCGGCGCCACCTCCTGCCACCTCGGCTCCCTTTTCCCTCCCCCGCCGCCGTCACTGCAGGAAGTCAACGGGCAGCAGCAGGCCAGAGGATTCCCCTCATTTGCTCCAAAGAACATGATCACTCACCAGCACCAGCTATTGGATGCCGAACAAAACAAGAACAGCTCCGCCAATCTCAGTCGGCAAAGCAGCTCCCCCGACGGTACAATTCCCAGTTTAATCTTTAATTTAATTTAGTTTCTGCTGTTCTAACCATTCAATTCCTTCCACAGATTACGGAATTATAAAAGGAATGGGTGGCTTCATGATGGATTCAAGGCAAAGCTCAGTCACCTCACAGCTTTCCGACAACAACTACAAACATTCCGGTGGCAACTCCGGCAGCCGGACTATTTCCGCCTCTGGCTTTCCGGCGGCTTCCTGGGATGACTCCTTCCCCCTCTTAAACAACAACACCAGCTTCACTTCACTGGAATCCAAGGTGATCGCTTAATTACCTTCATCTCAGCCATTGTATGTCAACAAACTTTTCTTAACTGTGTGATGAATCAATCCCATGCCACAGTTCCACTCGCCCAACAACTCGCCGGCGATGACCACCATCGAGAAGTTCTTACAGTTGCACGATGCGGTCCCTTGCAAGATCAGAGCCAAAAGGGGCTGCGCCACGCATCCCCGGAGCATCGCCGAGAGGGTAACACTTAACAAATACACAGTCTGAGCCTTTGCTGATCATAACCTGATAAAATCCTTCATGGGCGATCTGTTTCTGAAATGTTCAGGTGAGGAGGACTCGCATCAGTGAGAGGATGAAGAGGCTCCAGGAGTTGGTCCCTAACATGGACAAGGTAATTAACAATCGATCAAGAACATATATGTACCTCTAATCTCATCTTTCTAACTGGCGCTTCAACTTTACAGCAAACCAATACCGCAGATATGCTAGATTTGGCCGTAGACTACATCAAAGATCTGCAAAAACAAGTCAAGGTGTGGAGAGATTCTGTAAAATTTGACATTTCATCTGCTCAGTTCTTAGCTAGGAATTTCATTTGCAGGCGTTGTCTGAGAGCCGATCCAGCTGCAGCTGTTCAGCTAGCAGGCAGAAGCATTACTGATGAAAAAAGAAAAAATTTAATTAGGTGATCAAATAAAAAACAGTGAAGATTATAGGTTTATAGTAGCCAATCCATAGATATATAGTAACACAGTTGGCCACAATATATGTTTGTGTTTGTTGAATGTAATCTATCAGTTAACTGGAAGAAGAACATTACAAGTTTGGTAACATTGCCATAAATGGCCTAAAGTATGCCTCAGATGGCTGAAATAAGTGCCACAGACATGTTTTTCTTGCTAAAAATAGCAAAAGACATGGATGAATCTTCATAATTTATTTGTGTGTGGCGTGATGGCATACGAACTGATCATGGTACACAACATGAGGCTTCAATCCTCCTGTCCTAAATCCGAAATTCTAATCCACTTCTGTTACAAATTTATTATTTTATCTTGACTAATAAAAAATTATCAAAATATTTTTTTTAAAACTTTATGGATATTTAGGAAAGCATAGCAATGTTTTTAAAATCTCAATAATAAAAAGTAAGTTGATAAATCTTGACCTTTAAAAATTATATTGGATTTGTAAAATTGATAAATTATAAATTTTTTTGTTTCACCAGAATTTTCAAAAGACCTTTTAAGATTTAATATGTCAACTTTCTATTTTACTATCATTATTCCTTTTAATTGTCACTTTAATTGTTGAAGGAGACATTTTTAAAGTTAAAAAAAAATTAAAGGGGTGGTTTTGTATTAATGAAAGTTTGGGTGAAATTGGACAAATCGTCTATTAAGCCCCAAAACAATGGTACAGCGTCCTTTTAATTTCCCCAACTACGTGAGGATCAAATCTTAGCATGATGAATTGATTCATACTTTTTTTTAATACACCCTTGATCTATGAGTGCTAGACTAATAGGTCCTCTATTGAGAGTACTTTCTGATTTATTTTAATGATAGCTAAAAAAAATTTATTGGACTAGAGAGATCATCAGTGTAAATCAGGGATGATAATGTCATCCAAATTCGATGGAGGATCCAATATATTACCTGAATGAGGAGGATTCACGTTCAAAAATAAATTTTTTAATCTCTCTTGGATGCTTTATTCTCTCTCCTGGGTCCTCGGGGTCATGGTACCGCGGTAGGACATTCAGATTGTCATCCAGACACCCACGGTTCTAATCCCAGTTACGATGTATTTATAGAAATTTTTCTTCTAAATGAGGGACGTAATCAAAGGATGTTGAGCTTCTGGACTGATCGCCATGTGTACTTTCCGATTTACCCTGATGTCTGATGAGAAATTTCGTGAGACCGAGCCGATCATCCAAGAATAATCAATGAAATTAATTAGAATTATCATTTTTTCTCTCTCTCCTAGGTGCAAATAGATGTAAATTCTTTTCTCCTATATATAAAATGGTGTTGATTTAGGGAAAGAAAAAACTACCACTATGGTATTAATTTGCGGAAAACAACACAATTATGGAGCTAGTTTGTGAAGTTGTTCTGGTTTAAAAAAAGAAGCACCATGGTGAAGCAGGTTTAAAAAAAAATAGTATCACTGTGGTGTTGATTTGTACAAATCAAGTGTTGTTTTTCACAAACCAATACTATTGTGGTATTATTTTTCACAAACTAGCACCAAAGTAATCTTATTTTTCGCAAATCAGTACTATTTTTGCATGCAGGAGAAAGAAGAGAGCAAGTAGATGAAAGAGAGATTAAAGAAATTTATTTTCTTTAGCATATTTTGATTGTGCGTCTTATTTGGAAGAAAATTTTTTATAAATATATTATTAGTATAATCAAACTATAGATACTTAGATGATAATTTAAATATTCTATCATAGTACCATAGCTCGAGGATGGGGTATCCTGAATCTAATGACTATAGAAATGAGGATATGAAATTGGATCCGAACTCAATCTATTGCAACAATGCCAATTAAAAAATAATAAAGAAAATAAGAAGCAGTTTATTAAGCTAAAAATAAAGCCTCAGTGTATTTTTCATTAAAGCCCATGTTTTGTTTTTTGGAGAAGAAGGCCCACGGAAGAAGCCTATATCAATGGGCAATGGAGCAGCCATCAGGATTCATACCTTCCTCTGTTCCTTTCACTCGCCTCTCAGAGATGATGGCTGGTCGGCACGGAGACGACGGCGAAGACGATGATTACATGGGCGACCTCTCCCTCTTCCTCCCTCCCGACCTAGACGTCGATCCCAACAAGGTCAAGCTTTAATCAATCCCTTGTTTCAATCCCTACACTTTCTTGTTTGGGGGGAAAACTGTCTTTAACCCTAATTTTTGTCGCCGGCTTCCGTTTCACGTAGAAATTGACAGAGAAAGTGAAGAATAACCCTCCGGCTCCGAATCCGAAGTCCAAGTTGCCGAAGGGACGTAGCTGGCAAGAGCAGCGGCGGCTCGAGAGGGAGAGGAAGCAGCGGGAGGAGGACGAGCGCACGAGGGCGAGCCTGGAGGAGGCGATTCCGGACTCCAACGTGGGGTTCAGGATGTTGAAGATGATGGGATACAAGCCCGGGTCGGCGCTTGGGAAGGACGGTGGCGGGATGGCGGAGCCGGTGGGACTCCAAATTCGGCGGTCCAGAGCGGGAATTGGAGTGGAGGAGGATGCTGCGAGGAAGGAGAGGGCGGAGGTTGAGGGGAAGCGGAGGAGGGAAGAGGATATGATGGCGGAATTTGGAACGAGGCAGAAAACGCAGTGGAGGAGCAGGAGGGTTGTTTGGGATTACAGGAAAGGAGAGGCTGCTTTGGCACAGTTGGAGAAGAGGGAGGTGGTTGAGCCCCCAAAGGATAATGAGAATGAAGAGAAGCCTGAAGAGGAGGAAGAGGAAGAAGTGATCACTGAAGAGGTAAAAGTTCTGACCTTTCTTAGTGCATATTTTTTTTTGTATTAAGATCAATTCTGCAGAGTTTTTGTACATGATTAAGGGACACTTGAGAAGTTGATATGAGCTCTGTAAAATCCTTGAGACTTCATGAATTCCTCAGATTCATAACAAACTTTAGATAATGTAGTGATGGAAAAGTTCTATTTATTGATAAATTGTATATGACTGGTCATATTGATGATAATCACATTGTGGATGCTTCTAGTAATGTAATAGATAAACTGTAAGTGACTCTTATTTGATCAAGGTGACTCCATAGTTAACATTGTCACTGAAGGGCTAGTTGACTAAAACATAGGTGGAGTAAGTTAGATTACCTTTTCTACTGTTGTCCTAATTCTCTAAGTGTAAGAGGCTAAGGCATACTCTTTTGTCAAAATTTCTCCTATTTTTTCCTAATTGTAGTGCATGTTGGATATTGCACCATAATCCACAAGGTATGAATATCATTAATGTGATCGTTTATGCATGTAAGAGTGGGTGCTGCATCATGGCAGATTTTGAGTTGGGTCCAGCATGAATCAGTTAGGTGTTGGTATGAGTCATTTGGATTTATCAAGTAATTGGAATTATTCCCTTAGATGTAGGAATGTTAAAAAATTAGTTGTGAGTTGGGGATAGAACAAGCAAGTTTAAACCCAAAATAGGTCTTTTTCTTTATCCCTTTATGTTATGGAATGTACAATAAAAGTGATTTATTTACTTAATGCAATATAACTGCACGCTAAGAGCATATAAGAATTATTATTATTAAGGAAAAAAAGGAGGTAACATTTGATGTTTTTGTCCTGGCATTGGGAAATATTTTAATTAGCTTCACTGTTTATTTAACTTTTCAAACTGTTTCTACTCTTGTTGTATTGACTAGCCTAACCTATTAACCTGTGTTGACTAGTTGATTCTTTTCCTTGCAGCACCTGTATGATATTCTAACAAAGCTTAGAGACGAGCACCATTACTGCCTCTACTGTGGATGCCAGGTCAGTGCAGAAATTGGAGCTAATATCATTTCTTGTTTTTCAAATATGTGCATGCTATGGATTCAGCAAATTGCTCCTTCGTTTCACTCAAATTTGTCCTTGCACCTGAAACCCATAGAATTTCCACTAGATATCCAGGCTTAAGTTTACGGCCTGCTATGAAAATTTTAAGATTAGTTTCATTTTAGACATAATTTCCTATTTTTCATAGTCCTCCCTAGTCCCTTGTACTTGATTTACGTCAAGTGTGCTTAGGTTATATTATTAAATCCAACTTCTGTAATGCATTCTAAATAGGTGGAACAAATATGGCTTGGCTTGTGTTTCCTAAATATTAACTTTGTCATCACAAGGTCTAAGAAAATAGAAATATTAAAACCAGATGCATTGCCTGTAATTTAAGGATCATCAATCTCAGTACATAAAGATCCTCTCGTTTCTTCATAAACATTTACGAGTTAATGTTTTACCATCTGGATCAACTTAGAATAATTCTACAATCTACAATTGATAAATTGAGATAAACTAGAATCTGAAATCCAGTAATCCACCTTGAGAAATGAGAAATGAGAAATGCCACTCTGATGCTTGCTACAACACTTGGATACACTTTTCTTACAACTGACCAAAGTGCAACTTAAACATCATCTTCTAATGTTCGTCGTGCAGTATGAGTCTGCAGAGGCATTGTCGATCAATTGTCCTGGATTAACAGAGGAAGAACACTGAGCACCAGACCTTGAGTTTTTTTTTTGCCTGCACCTCTTCTTTTTCGAAGACTTCAAAGTGCTGAAGCATCATCCACTGGATTGATATGGCAACCTGTGGGAAACAAATGCACATGCCCATTCATTCTTCTCGGTTGGTTGTCCCGCTTTTGAAGATATGTTCACGTTCATCTTCATGTAAGTCACAAGTTTGATGCATCTAACTTTGTTCAAAGTGATGGGCTCGAGCAACTTTTGACAGCCTATTTATGATATTTTATTTTAATTACAATTATTATATGTAAAATATTATTATATTAAAATATTTTTTTATCAACTTATCAAAATTATATAAATTTTATTAAAATTATTTTAATTTTTTTTTAACAGATACTTAACAGTTACTATAATATTGTAATTGGAATTTAAATAATTTTGATTAGAATATTTTAATATAATAGTATTGATTTTAATTAAGGAAAATAATTAATTATATTTTGAAATTCAAAAATATAACGAAGGGTTGATTTATTGATTTTTATAAAAGGACAATTTTTTAATCGTGCTGGGTCTGTTTTGTCAAAAATTTCTTTAGCAGTACAGTGCTGTCTGTTTGTTTTCTGACACAGGTCTGTCTGTCTTAGCACCCCTTTCGGTACTGTCTTGATCTTCTGCCAGCGAGAATCTTGATTCCGAAGGCCAAACAAATGCACTCTGCCAGGCCTTTTACAGATGCCTCGGCAGGAGCTAACCAGCCAGTTGTTCGAAATCGATTGACGGATTCATTTCAAAATATTGAGTAATATTCAGACTCTGAGGGAAGCATCAATTCGATGGCAATGCATCACATGGCATGTGGTCGCATCTGGGACATGTGTAAGCATGAGGGGGCCAAGGTCTGACTGCTCTGTCACCTGCCAACACTATTCAAGTGCAATGAAGTGTCTTTGAATTATCACAGCAGTTTTCTTGGAAGAAAATTCGAAAATTCTTGCTCGGTTGGCAAATAGAATGGATACTGAGAATGTCTTTGATCTATGACAGCAGTTGCTGTGTGTTTTTTTAGCCAAATCTGACTAGGCAAATAGAATAAGGTTTTATACGAAGAGGAACGATTAAAACCAACTGAATCACAACCCAAATGCATAGAGCTTCAATATTGCAATAGATAATTAAGCCAAAATCACAAAATTGTCATGAAGAAAATGGAGTTCATGACTGGCGGCAGTAGTAGAATCCAACTGACAAGTCAACAGCACTAAGAGAAAGGAAATTCATATGGTCTACAAAGACCGGTGGTGGATCATATGATCGGAGTGACTGTAACCGTTATGATCGAGGTACTGCCGACTTCCCTGCAGTGCTAGCTCGAGCTCGCCTGAAAAATTTCCAGTCCCGGGCTCAGTTTCATGGGAGGAGTGGCTCCGACTTCCGGGATCCCTGAAGCCCCAGGTGTTGGCCATGTAACTGTTGGAAGCAAAGGGATTGAAGCTGCTGGATGGAACTTGGCTTTTGCTAGTGTTATTGCCCCTTGGCTGAGTCGTCGATGACAGAAGAGAGAGAGCACAGCTGCCGTCCAAAGCTCCTGCAAGACAGTCACCGGCCGGTTGAAGTTCCGGCGAAGATAATAGAATCTGGTGGCCCGGAGAGCCTTGCAAGTATGGATGGGCTTCGAGCATCGGTGCAATCCCAGTCGATGGAGCATCTACCACTTGGTGCCACTGGTTGCTAGTCACCAGATTACCAGAGCAAATATCTCTTCCATTCTTCGGGTAACTGAAGTCCATTAGAAAGCTTCTGAATCTGCCGGGTTCTGTTTCAAATTGCAAAGGCAGCATCAATGCACACCAATGTGTCAATGAATAATATAGAAGACATGATGATTCTTACCGTCGAAGGATCGAGGAAACTGGCCGTAGCGCGAAGTGAATGGGCCGGTGGGCGGCTTCCTCCGGCGTTCATTGTGCCCTGCCAGACGTCTGCGGCAACTGCGTTTGCCTTGGTCGAACTCAGTTAACTGGTGAAACCTGTGAACGTATTGCGGCAAACTGATTTTTTACTCTACATGTGTTGATACAACACGACAATTAAAATATTTCACCTGATGAATGATGATCCTCACAAATTCAATTAAAAAGAACCTTGCAGCAATCGTTGGATATAACATTTCAACAAATATAACATTTCAAAGCAATTCTACTGCTGATTAAGAACTATGATCGGAGTAAACATCTTCAAACAAACCCCACACACCCAAAACTAGATGATATTAGATTAACTTAAGATGGTTCACATTTATCCACAAAGATATTTTGACAACCAAAATGCTTGCATCATAAAGGGTAGTAATTAGTAAAGATATCAATCTCTGAGGAAAAAAGGTTTAGGTGAACATCTTTTATGTTCGTAGCTTAATTGTTTCTAAACAAGCTCAAGTTGCCACAATATTAGTGTAGCTTGAGAAACATTCCTATCTAACATGCAGAATATTGAATGCAGTTCATCAGTGAAGTGTGGATGACAAGGCTGAGATGAGAAAAAAAAATTCTTACTTTGTACAAAGATATTATTTTTTTTAGAGAGAAAGAGTAGCAGAATCTCCCTGAAAAACTATTACGGAAGGCAGCAATCAGAGCAGTGAAGAAACGTATATTGTGTGGGAATTCACCACCATCGCAAGAAAGCAAAATCCAGCAAGGAGAGGTGATCCTAAAAACCCCCCAACTAAACAGAAAGCACGAAAGATTATTGTTTTTTCCTTGACCAAATCAATGGAATCGAAATCAGAATTAAGAAGTGAGCATAAACACGAAAGGTTTTTGTTTTTAGGGTTTTTGCCGAGTTTCCGCCGCCGAGGAGAGAGACGAGCTAAGTAGAAATGAGAATTGAAGAAGAGCACGAGACCTGCTGCACTGCTGACAGAACCTCTGCTCGATGCCGCCGACGATGACCTTAGGCGCCTTGGAATGCATCCCGCACACCTTGTGCCGGCAGTAGTAGGCCTTCAACCCGCTCAGATCCGCCTCGCATCCCTCGACTTGGCACCTCGGCGGCGGCGCCTGCTGCTGCCCTCCCCCTCCCAGCGCCACCCCCCTCGCCCTTCTCGCCGGCGGCACCTTATTGCCGCCGCCGCCGCCAGCTCCGTCCTCAAAGTAGATCTTTTTACCGAACATGAGCCCGTGAAGCGAGTCGTCCTCGCTGGCGCAGCCACCGGAGGGTCCGATCGAGCCGGAACTCATCTCCGCCGGAACAAAGAGGCAGCGAGCCTACAGCCCAACCATTGCAGAACGAACGAATGGGGGGAAGGCCGGTGGTGGGTTGCATAGTAATTAAAGAAGAGCGCAAGGACGGAATCGCAATAAAACAAAAATAGAAGGCTGCTCGAACAATTGTGCACGACTTAAAGCTGACAGCTGCCATTTTAGAATAGTGTGCAGCGCAAGGGCAGTGCAGCTGACACAGTGACTGAGGGAAAAGGTGTATGAGGGAAGGAAGAGAAACAGAGACACACTGTAATGATATTGCCATTGCACTTTAGATTTTAGGGTTGGACATGGGAACAAGACATTGATTCTCGAAATACTTTGCTGAAGAAGAAGGGGAAGGAACAAGCTTTAGCATCTAAAAATTTTGAGGTTGTTTCTTGTACCGATCACATTTGGGGTTAGGCAGGCAGTCAGGCAGGAGGAGGAGAAGAAGGTACCCCTGCAGGCTTTTGCTTGTTCTGGAACCACCAAGTGCAAGTACGTTGTCGATGAGGAAGATTGCTGGGATCTCAATACTTTTTTTTTGTGTGTGTGTTTAGAGAAAGGAAAAAAACATCGTCTTCCATGTCTTCGCATATTTCACCTTTCCAGGCCACCATGCATGTCGAGCGTGCTGTACAAGCGCAGGAGGTTGTTTCTCGAGCGAGCAAACATTGTAAAATAATGGCAGCGAGCATGAATTGTCAAATGTCAATTGGATTTCTGTAGGTGGGTACAGTCGAGTGAGACATGGCGCAGGGACAAACCATTAATGGGTGCTCAGTGACCACTGCAGCAGCAGCAGCAGCAGCAGCCAGCCGCGTGGCTGTGAAACTCTTATTTATGATGGAGAAAGTGACCGATTTGAAAAAGACAAACGGAACTAAATTTTTATTAGATTTGTTGGGAAATTCTCTAGAGAATCCTAGAAAATCTGAATGAGTGAATGACAACATATTAATTGCCGGTTATCCAACCTACAGCGTGGCTAAGATGCTCGCTTCATTAGTAGCGTTCCTTGCAGCTCGGTACCTTTCTTTGTTTATCATCTTGTTAGATACAAAGTTGTCGAGGAAAATGATGTGATCACGATATTCCATGGTCATCTTTTCGTTGTCTCCTAAATTTTTCCTTTTTCTCTGTTTATTCCGTGAGAATGAATGAGAATGGAAAGGAAAATAACGAAGGGAGGAGGAAGAGAAAGCAATAGAATGATTCAATGCTACTGTTAAAAAAAGAAAAGAAGAAGCAATGCTTCGACATGATAAATTATCATACTAGTCTCATAAGAATTCACAACAAAAATTAAACCGTCGTTAAATTTAATTATCGACCAATTAGTAGTGGATATATAATGTTGTTGACTTTTCTATGGCAGTTTGATTTAGTGACAAAATTAAATATTTGATTATTAAAATTATTATAGAATTAAGAATCAGTCATTAAATTTGGTGATCGAAATATTTTTTTTTAAAAAATCAGTCACTAACTACACCATATGAACTTTCCTCATGCGGAGGCGCATTGGAGCACGAGAAAATATAGGTTATTTAACTGTCGTAAAATATGAACTCTATATAAATTCTCTAAGATATGAAGTTTGGGCCACGGATAATGAAAAGGTAAAAAACTGACTTATTGATTTCATGGAGACCTCTCTTATGAACTGATATATTCGTCTTCCTACTGTAAAAGATATTTGAGAAGCTGTGGAGAAAATTTTGTATGATAACTTTGACGAAACTCAAATCTTTGAATTGAACAAGTGCTTTGAAGCAAAGCAAAGTAAAATGGCCGACCTATACCTACCTAATACAACGAATTGGTGATCATATTCCAGGAGATCGATTAAAGGGTGATCTCTCAGAATAATGATGTTGCAGTTGTAGTCCATGAGACTTCAATGATGTCTCGATTGCGTGTTCATATGTTTTTGAGTAGACTAGATTCAGAATATGATCAGGTGTGTGGAAAGATCCTACGCAAGGAACCTAAATTCTCCTTGGAGCAAAGTTATGGTTACATCCGAAAAGTGCAATATGAGAAACAAGTTATAGGGCATTCGTATTTACTGAATCCTCTGTTCTGGCTATTCAGAGAAGAGAAGTTGCTCCTTCTCGTCGTCCAATAGGTAAATCAAATCCATATGCAATAAGAAGTGTAATGTTTGTGGAGAATTAAGTCATAGCAAGGAGAGATGTTACGAAGTGATTAATACTTATCGTGATTGGTGGAACTTCACCGAGAAGCCACGAAGAATATAAGCAAGGTGGCCATTGCTACGGCTGGGAATGAACATCTTGATAGTGCTTTCGCTAATATAGCACAATCATGTATGAATGATACAATTATTTCGAATAGTACATGGATAATTGATTCAGGTGCATCTAATCATATAACAAATGACCCTAACATTGTGAAAAATCTTAGAGCTTCCCCTCAAAATTTTGTCTCTATTGTTGATTGTACTCCAACTCTGGTTAGCGGAGAAGGTTCTATTGTGTTATCTGATACCCTAACTCTTGAATCCGTCTTAGTTGTTCCATCACTATTTTATAACTCATTATTTGTTTGTCAAATTATTCTAAAATTTGCATGTATTATAACATTTTATCCATCTTTCTATGTGTTTCTGTTGAGTTTTAATTCACATTATTCCTTATGCTTTTAGTCCCACATTGCTAAGCCAAGAAGGTTGGAAGGCCTTATATATGGAGTCCTTCCATCCATGCTTAGCAATGTTAAGGGGACTTACACGCATGCGCGGGCTGAGACCAAATCAGGTGGTTTCGGGGGTTCGAGTCGGAAATCCATAAACCGGGCGCGACGCACGCGATCATCGCGGGGGGGGTTTACAAATCCCCAGCTCCTTGGCCTCGCGCTTGCGGACGACCTGGTCTGTTTTTGCCAGTTTGGTGACCTGGTTTATTTTTGTTGGTCCGGTTTGGTGACCTGGTTTATTTTTGTCTGTCCGCGTTGCGTGAGGATGCGAAGCAGCGCACCCGCGCGTGAGATGAGGAAGCAGAAGCAAAGCGTGCGTCACTTCCTCTGCACTGCTTTAAGTGTATAAATACACTTCCTCTGCTCCTTCTCAACTCACTCCGAAAAAAGCAAAGCATTCCTCTGCTCTCTGCTTTCTTCTTCTTCTTCTTTCCAAGTTCTGAGGCTTGGCTCTGCGATCTAAGGTTGAGTTCGAGTGCGGCGTTCGTCTTGGAGTGCACCTACGAACGGCGCGAGCGGTTGTCGGATCTTGGGAGGATTTTGCCGGAGAGCCTCTGCACCGTGAGCGGCAATAAATTCTCTAAAGACAGTCGGCAAGCCCGACGCTTCAACCGGAGATACACAAATTCTTAACCTTACTCTTATTACCGTTTATTGCATGCTTGTCATTTATTGGTGCAATTATAGATTACTGTGTTAGCGTAATCATATCACAACAATTTTAGAGAATTTATTGTAGCATTAATAGACATGATGAATGATAGGGTAATGGGGTCTGATGAGACTAGCACCCAACCCGAAAGTTTTTCGGGCAAAACTTCAGACGTTGGCAACAACGGATGAAATTTTGGCTTATTACGCTAGGACTATTCTCCGTTATAGAAACAGATCCTCCTTCACCTGATGAAGAGAAACCTGCCTATAGTGTTGCCTTACAGAGGTTTAAGCAAAGAGATTATCTTTGCCATGGGAGGATCCTGTCTGCCCTCTCAGACGCACTATTTGATGTGTACTGTTCAACCTCTTCAGCTAAAGAGCTGTGGAAATCTTTGGATAAAAAATACAACTCTGAAGATTCTGGTTTAGAAAAGTACACTGTGGAAAAATTCCTAAACTTCAAAATGGTTGAAGGCAAATATGTAATTGAGCAGACACATAAATTCCAAGTTCAAATTCATGGTCTTGCCGAAGGAGATATGCCCTTACCCGAAAAATTTCAGGTCTTATCAATCATCGAAAAATTGCCTCCGAGTTGGGAAGATTTTGGCATGACTCTTAAACATCGGAGAGGTAAAATCTCTCTAGAAGATTTGATGATTGCCTTAAATATCGAAGAAGAACATCGGAAGCAACATAAAAATGATGATACAAGAATGCCTATGGATTTTATTCCAAAGGCAAATGTAGTAGTCTCATCTGACAAGAAGAAATTCAAAAATCAGAAAATGAAGAACAAGATGAAACCCAAACCAAAGGTTCAAAAGAAAAATGTAACCAAGCCGTGCTGGGCATGTGGACAAATTGGACATTATGCCAAATTCTACCCTAAGCGAAAAGACAAGGAGAAAAACCAAAGCAATATGTCCAACATCAAGGCACAAGCAAATGTCGTAACTGCTAGTGACGACACCAGCAATAGGTTTGTTACCTTCAAACCCGAACTAAACTTGATCTATCAACCTAATGAATGGTTAGTTGATACAGGTGCAAATGTGCACTGTTGTGCTGATCGCTCTGCCTTCCTTACTTATCAGGTAATTGAAGGTACTTCCATAACTATGGAGAACCATTCTGCAGCCAGGGTGTTTGGGATAGGACAAGTTGACCTGAGGTTCACCTCTGGAAAAGTCCTGTCACAAAGTCCTGTCATGTTCCAGCGGTCCGTCGGAATTTGATTAGCGGGTCAAAGTTAGTCAGTGCTGGTTATGAGTTGAACTTTAAATGTAATAAAGTTGTAATATCACATTTAGGAACCTTTATTGGAAAAAGTTACCTTAATGAAGGTTTATTTAAACTCAATGTAGAAAATGCTACCTTAAATAAATCTACTGATATTGGTTGTTCATATAACATTGAGTCTTATGATATATGGCATGACAGATTAGGACATGTCAATTTTAATACCGTGAAAAAGATGATGAACTTAGACATGATTCCTAAGCATGCTATAAATGATAAGAAAAAATGTGAAATTTGTGTGTAATATAAACAAACCCGAAAACCCTTCAAATCAATTGAGAGAAATTCTGATATTTTAGAATTGATCCATACTGACTGTTGTGAGTTTAACGGTGTAATAACGAGAGATCATAAAAGGTATTTCATTACCTTCATTGATGATCACTCTCGTTATTGTTATGTTTATTTGCTGAAAACTAAGGATGAAGCTTTAGATAAATTTATGATTTTTAAATCTGAATCTGAGAATCAAACAAATAAATCTGTTAAGAGGTTAAGGTCCGATAAGGGTGGAGAGTTTACCTCAAACCTGTTTCAAAAATTTTGTCAAGATACAGGTATAATTCATGAGGTAACTGCTCCATATAATCCTCAATCCAACGATATAGCAGAACGAAAAAATCGAACCCTTGAAGATATGATTAATTCCATGTTAGGCAGTTCTGGGTTACCTAACTTCATGTGGGGGGAAGCTCTATACACTACATGCCATGTGTTAAATAGAATCCCCATGAGGTCTAGGGATAAAAACCCATATGAGCTTTGGAAAGACCGGAGGACAAATTTGAAATACCTTAAAGTATGGGGGTGCTTGCAAAGGTACTAGTACCTGAACACAGAAGGAAAAAACTTGGTCCAAAGACTGTAGATGGTATCTTTTTGGGTTATGCTCAAAATAGTATTGCATATAGATTTCTGATTATTAAATTTCTAGAATAGATGCAAATACTATTGTCAAACTTCGTGATGCTGCATTTTTTGAGGATATATTTCCTATGAAGACAAGAACACCTCAGTCTATATCTAGTATTCCTACTAGAGATAAGTCTGCTTCCGAAGAGGCCCCATTATCCGTAGAAGGTATACCTTCCTCAAGTCACTCTAGACTAGATGAATCTAGTGAGTGTACAGAATTGAGAAGAAGTAAGAGGCAACGTGTGTCTACGGATTTAGGCCAGGACTTTATCACCTATAATATAGAAGATGACCCTGTGACATATAGAGATGCTATGGCTTCTCCTGAAGCTAAGCACTGGAAAGAGGCCATTAAAAATGAAATGAACTCTATTATCTCTAATGTCACTTGGGAGTTGGTAGATTTACCTCCTGGGTGTAACACTATAGGATGTAAATGGGTGTTTAAAAGAAAACTAAAACCTGATGGGTCAGTAGATAAATTCAAAGCTCGTCTAGTTGCTAAGGGATTTAAACAGAAAGAAGGGATTGACTATTTTGACACTTATTCTCCTGTTACTAGAATTACTACAATCCGAGTGTTGATAGCATTGACATCTATATATCATCTTGAGGTTCATCAAATGGATGTCAAAACGGCATTCCTTAATGGAGATCTTGAAGAAGAGATATATATGGATCAGCCTGAGGGACATGTAGTTTCTGGAAATGAGAATAAAGTCTGTAGGTTAGTTAAATCTCTTTATGATTTGAAGCAAGCTCCAAAGCAGTGGCAAAAAAAATTTGATAGTGTTATGCTATCATTTGGCTTTGAAATGAATGACTCTGATAAATGTGTGTATGCTAAAATGAAAGGTGATAGTTGTATTATCTTATGTTTATATGTAGATGATATTCTACTTTTTGGTTCTAACCTTTCTATTATTAATGAGACTAAGGTCCTCTTAAGTGGTAAGTTTGATATGAAGGATATGAGTTATACTGACATGATTTTAGGGCTGAAGTTGACTCGATCAACTGATGGAATAGCAATTTCTCAGTCACTCTATATTGAGAGAGTATTAGAGAAATATGGTTATAGCCAAGTTAAATCTGTAGTCACACCGTATGATCCTTCAAAAACTCTCCACAAGAATAAGAGTGGTGTGACAGTGTCTCAATTAAGATACTCACAAATAATGGATAGTCTAATGTATTTAGCAAATTGTTCTAGACCTGATATTTCTTTTGCTATATTGAAATTGAGCAGGTTTACCAGCTGTCCGGACAGAACGCATTGGGATGTATTAGACAGAGTACTCAAATACCTAAAAGACACTATATCCTTGGGCTTGTGGTATGGGAGATTCCCTGCAGTCCTGGAGGGATATAGTGATGCTAGTTGGATAACGGACACTGCTGATTGTAAAGACGTTACTGGTTATGTCTTTACACTTGGAGGCGGTGCAGTTGCTTGGAAGTCTGTTAAACAGACGATTATAACCCGTTCTACATCTGAGGCAGAATTGCGTGCTTTGGATACCACAGTAACTGAAGCTGATTAGCTAAAGGGTCTTCTTTCTGAAATTCCCTTGATGATGAAGCCAATACCTTCTATTTCAGTACACTGTGATAATCAAAAAACAATAGCTCAGATTAGAAGCTTCAAGTATAACCAGAAACAGAAGAGACATGTACGAATACGATTAAAGTCTATTCGTGAGTTAGTGTCTCTTGGAGTGGTGTCATTGGACTTTGTAAGTTCAAAGGACAATATTGCTGATCCACTCACTAAAGGGCTTAATTCTGAGAAAATCAAGAGATCCAGTAAGGGAATGAGACTGAGACCTATCCTGAATTCATCTATAGCAGCAACCCAACCTATCTGATTGGAGATCCCAAGAAGTAGGTTCAATGTGGTATAAACAAGCTATAAGGATGAATCGTAAGCATCAAATTGATTGAGATATAATCTCATAGTCTCTTCCCTGGATAGATGCTTGACTGCTAGTAAGGATGAGCTTAGGAGCTCTTAATGAGTTCAAGGTCTTAATGACAAGATGCTTGCAGTACATCCTTGGAGAACTCACCTATGTAAGTGTAACTGTGGGGCCGCAGTGTGGGGGGTCTAGGCAACTCTACTTAGCACTTATGAAACAAGATTCAGTGGCATGACCATAATGCACCAAACCAGAAGGATTCAACCGTCGCCAGTGATGAGTTGTTACCAATTGATCTTCACATATAAAAGGTTTAAGATCAAGACTCAGTTCTCTTCAAACCTATGTAAATAAGATTGGTGTACTTAGGTGAAAATTCAAACCGGAAGGTATTTTCACTAAAAGCTCATTGCAATCAAGCCTCAGAACTTATCTTTATTTTCGACTAAAATAAGTTGAATTAGTGGGGGATTGTTGAGTTTTAATTCACATTATTCCTTATGCTTTTAGTCCCACAGTGATAAGCCAAGAAGGTTGGAAGGCCTTATATATGGAGTCCTTCCATCCATGCTTAGCAATGTTAAGGGGACTTACACGCATGCACGGGCTGAGCCCAAATCAGGTGGTTTCGGGGGGTTCGAGCCGGAAATCCATAAACCGGGCGCGACGGATGCGATCATCGCACGCAGGGGGGGTGCAAATCCCCAGCTCGTGGGCCTCGCGCTTGCGGGCGGCCTGGTCTGTTTTTGTCAGTTTGGTGACCTGGTTTATTTTTGTTGGTCCTGTTTGGTTCTGTCCCTCACACCTGGTGGTTCGGTTCTGTCCGCGTGAGGAAGCGAAGCAGCACGACGGGAGGATGCGAAGCAACGCACCCGCGCGTGAGATAAGGAAGCAGAAGCAAAGCGTGCGTCGCTTCCTCTACACTGCTTCAAGTGTATAAATACACTTCCTCTGCTCCTTCTCAGCTCACTCCGAAAAAAGGCAAAGCATTCCTCTGCTCTCTACTTTCTTCTTCTTCTTCTTCTTTCCAAGTTCTGAGGTTTGGTTCTGCGATCTGAGGTTGAGTCCGAGTGCGGCGTTCGTCTTGGAGTGCACCTACGAACGGCGCGAGCGGTTGTCGGATCTTGGGAGGATTTTACCGGAGAGCCTCTACACCGTGGGCGGTAATAAATTCTCTAAAGACAGTTGGCAAGCCCGACGCTTCAACCGGATATACACAAATTCTTAACCTTTCTCTTATTACCGTTTATTGCATGCTTGTCATTTATTGGTGCAATTATAGATTACTGTGTTAGCGTAATCATATCACAACAGTTTCAGGACATTCGATTCTTGGTTATGGTGTTAGAAGGGGGAAATTGTACTACTTGGCTTTAACATAGACCGGAGAGAACTATAAGCATCTTTTGGGATAAGCTAATCAGGTCATAAGGGTCGATAATGCAAAGGCAGTGATGTGGTTATGGCATCATCATTTACGACATTTGTCCTTTAGCTATCTTAAGAAGTTACAGCCTCATTTGTTTTTGGTTGTTAATAATTCAAAATTTCATTGTGACATTTGTGAACTGGCAAAAGTCACCATATTTCATATTCACTAAGTATTAATAAATGTTCTATTCCTTTTATGAAAATTCACTCTGATGTTTGGGGTCTTGCAAAAATTCCTTCATTTTCTGGAGCTCGATATTATGTAACGTTTATTGATAATTGCACTCGCATAACATGGGTGCCATTACTTAAACGTAAGAGTGATGTGTTTGGAATATTTACTAATTTTTACAAGATGATGGTGACACAGTACCAACAATCCATCAGAGTGTTTCAATTTGACAATGATGAAGAGTTTGTAAATAGCCTTATGATTGAGTTTTGTCGGTCAAATGGAATTTGTCATCAAACCTCCAATTATGGTACCCCTCAATATAATGGTTTAGCAGAACAAAAGAATAGGTGGTTGTTAGAAGTTGTTCGTGCTTCCCTGTTTGGTATAAATGTACCTCGATCCTATTTGGGTGAAGCAGTGAAATCAGTAGCATATGTTATTAACCATGCTCCCTTACGAGTAATTGAGTTCAAGAATCCTCATCAAAAGCTTCATACACTTTTGTCCATCTCTTCTATGCCTAATTTGGAGCCCTGAGTGTTTGGATACATTGCTTATGTCCACATACCAAACCACAACGAAGCAGGCTTGATCCCTGTGCAAAGAAATGTATTTTTGTGGGTTTTACATAGTTCCAAAAAAGGTACAGATGTTACGATCCACTCACTGACAGAATGCACATCTCTCTTAATGTCTCTTCCATGAATCTGAGCTATATTACTCAAGGGGAGTTTCCTAGTCTTCTCTTCAGGGGGAGGGCGATAGGGATGGGAATCCTCGTCATATTGTTAATATTAATGTCTTTCAAGAATTGGAATACTTTGAGGAACAATTTGAAGTTCCTGCAATAGCTAAGACTATTCCCATAGCAACAAAGAATGACTTATCTCGAGAGATAAACACTTCCAATGGGCAGACAATCAACCACTTGGTTTCTGATGATCAATTCTCTCATGAGATAGAAACAAATGATCAGGATGTATTTGAAACTCATGGCATTCCCTCATCTACATCAACAACTGAAGATCTTGTTCAGAATGATCCACCTCAGGTACCTTTAACCTCTAATAAGTCTTCTAGGTTAGAAAGTGTTGAACTTAGGAAATCACAAAGAGTTACTAAGGGAGTTCTTAAAATGCAAAATGAACCAAACACCAAAGCCTGAGCTAAATACCCTATAGCTAACTAGCCTAACTTTATATCTCACCATAGGCTTTTTAAGTCACATGCACTTATTATTAATCAATTATCTACTATATCTATTCCTAGTAATATGCAGGACGCATTAAAGGATCTAAAATGGACAACAACGATGAATGAAGAATTGGAGACTCTTCGAAGGAATATTACATGGGAGGTAGTAGACAAGCATGTTGTAAAGAAGACTATAGGAAGTCGTTGGGTGTTTAATAAGCTTAATGTAGATGGAACTATTGATAGATACACGGCAAGATTGGTTGTCAAGGGGTATTGTAGTGTTCAAAACCACTTATTTAATTAAGGAGATTTATTAGATTAAATTACAATTTAATTAAAATTCAAACCTATTTAATTAAGAAGATTTATTGGGTTAATTATAATTTAATTAGAATTCCAAATTATTTAATTAAGAGGATTTATTTGATTATTTCAAATTTAATTAAGAATTTATTTAATCTAAATAGATATAGTTAGTTAGATTTAATTAATTAAGTTAGCTTATATTTATAGAATTTGAATAGATTAATTAAGAAAACGAGTGAATATAAATATATAAAATTTAATTAAAAACTTATTTATGTATATAAAAATTTATATAATCCATGTATATAAATTTATAAGACTTAGTAAATATATAAATATTTATATAGCCCTAGATATAAATTTTTATTATGAATAAAATTTATAAAGACTCGTGTATATAAAAATTTATATAAAGTCGGTATATAAATTTTTAAATATAAAAAGATTATACATGTCTTAACATTATAAAATTTATAAGACTTTTTATATAAATAAAAATTTATATAACATAAAGATATAAATTTTTTTTATATGATTTAGCAAGTATATAAAAAGTTATAAGACCTAGTATATAAAAATTTATATAAAGTATGGATATAAATTTTTATTTAAATGACTTGGTAAATATATAAAAATTTATATAACCATGAATATAAGTTTTTGTTATGAATAAAACTTATAAAGACTTAGTGCATATATAAAAATTTATATAATGTAGGGATATAAATTTTTATATATATAATAAAAAATATATATAATACTAAACATTATAAATGTTATAAAACTTAGTAGGTAGATAAAATTTTTTATAACATATGAATATAAATTTTTATGACTTAGTATAATAAAATTTATATGACTCGGTGGATAAAATTTAGACAAAGTCCTAAGCTTCATCTTTTAAAAACCCCTACCTCCAACAACCCCATCTCCTTTGATGTGCCACCGGCCCTAAGGAGATTCTCTCCTCCCCTTTATTCTCCACTGGTTCTAGAGCTCAAGGGAAGACAAGAAGAGGAAGTTAGTAGCTAAAGAAAAATGCATGTTCCCTACCTTGTTAATGCACTAGTTAGTTTCTATGTGGTTGAGTGTGATCGATGTCTATAGCCCGGGTGTTTAATGTGAAGCTTAAATGTAGATGGAACTATCGATAGATACATGGCAAGATTGGTTGTCAAGAGGTATTGTAGTGTTCAAAGTCACTTATTTAATTAGGAAAATTTATTAGATTAAATTACAATTTAATTAGAATTCAGATATATTTAATTAAGAAGATTCATTGGATTAATTATAATTTAATTAGAATTCAGAATTATTTAACTAAGAGGATTTATTTGATTATTTCAAATTTAATTAAGAATTTATTTAATCTAAATAGATATAGTTAGTTAGATTTAATTAATTAAGTTAGCTTATATTTATAGAATTTGAATGGATTAATTAAGAAAATTGGTGAATATAAATATATAAAATTTAATTAAAAACTGATATAATCCATGTATATAAATTTATAAGACTTAGTAAATATATAAACATTCATATAGCCCTAGATATAAATTTTTATTATCAATAAAATGTATAAAAACTTGTGTATATAAAAAATTATATAAAGCCGGTATATAAATTTTTATATATAAAAAGATTATACATGTCTTAGCGTTATAAAATTTATAAGACTTAGTATATATATATAAATTTATATAACATAAAAATATAAAAAAAAAATTATATGATTTAGTAAGTATATAAAAAGTTATAAGATCTAGTATATAAAAATTTATATAAAGTATGGATATAAATTTTTATTTAAATGACTTGGTAAATATATAAAATTTATATAACCATGAATATAAGTTTTTGTTATGAATAAAACTTATAAAGACTTAGTGCGTATATAAAAATTTATATAACGTAGGGATATAAATTGTTATATATATAATAAAAAAATTATACAATACTTAGCATTATAAATGTTATAAAACTTAGTATGTAGATAAAATTTTTTATAACATATGAATATAAATTTTTATGACTTAGTATAATAAAATTTATATGACTTAGTAGATAAAATTTAGACAAAGTTCTAAGCTCCATCTCTTTAAAATCCCTACCTCCAAAAGCCCCATCTCCTTTGATGTGCCACCTTTGATGTGCCACCGGCCCTAAGGAGCTCCTCTCCTTCCCTTTATTCTCCACTGGTTCTAGAGCCCAAGGGAAGACAAGAAGAGGAAGTTAGTAGCTAAAGAAAAAGGCATGTTCCCTACCTTGTTAATGCACTAGTTAGTTTCTATGTGGTTGAATGTGATCGGTGTCTATAGCCCGGGTGTTTAATGCGAAGCTTAATGTAGATGGAACTATCGATAAATACATGGCAAGATTGGTTGTCAAGAGGTATTGTAGTGTTCAAAACCACTTATTTAATTAAGAAAATTTATTAGATTAAATTATAATTTAATTAGAATTCAGATCTATTTAATTAAGAAGATTTGGATTAATTATAATTTAATTAGAATTCAGAATTATTTAACTAAGAGGATTTATTTGATTATTTCAAATTTAATTAAGAATTTATTTAATCTAAATAGATTTAGTTAGATTCAATTAATTAAGTTAGCTTATATTTATAGAATTTGAATGGATTAATTAAGAAAACGGGTGAATATAAATATATAAAATTTAATTAAAAACTTATTTATGTATATAATCCATGTATATAAATTTATAAGATTTAGTAAACATATAAACATTTATATAGCCCTAGATATAAATTTTTATTATGAATAAAATTTATAAAGATTTGTGTATATAAAAATTTATATAAAGTCGGTATATAAATTTTTATATATAAAAAGATTATACATGTCTTAGCATTATAAAATTTATAAGACTTAGTGTATATATATATATAAATTTATATAACATAAAGATATAAATTTTTTTTTATATGATTTAGTAAGTATATAAAAAGTTATAAGACCTAGTATATAAAAATTTATATAAAGTATGGATATAAATTTTTATTTAAATGACTTGGTAAATATATAAAAACTTATATAATCATGAATATAAGTTTTTGTTATGAATAAAACTTATAAAGACTTAGTGCGTATATAAAAATTTATATAACGGATATAAATTGTTATATATATATTAAAAAAATTATACAATACTTAGCATTATAAATGTTATAAAACTTAGTATGTAGATAAATTTTTTTATAACATATGAATATAAATTTTTATGACTTAGTATAATAAAATTTATATGACTTAGTGGATAAAATTTAGACAAAGTCCTAAGCTCCATCTCTTTAAAACCCCTAACTCCAAAAGCCCCATCTCCTTTGATGTGCCACCAATCCTAAGGAGCTCCTCTCCTTCCCTTTGTTCTCCACTGGTTCTAGAGCTCAAGGGAAGTCAAGAAGAGGAAGTTAATAGCTAAAGAAAAATGCATGTTCCCTGCCTTGTTAATGCACTAGTTAGTTTCTATGTGATTGAGTGTGATCGGTGTCTATAGCCCGGGTGTTTAATGCGAAGCTAAATGGAACTATTGATAGATACACGACAAGATTGGTTGTCAATGGGTATTGTAGCGTTCAAAACCACTCATTTAATTAAGAAAATTTATTAGATTAAATTACAATTTAATTAGAATTCAGATCTATTTAATTAAGGAGATTTATTAGATTAATTATAATTTAATTAGAATTCAGAATTATTTAATTAAGAGGATTTATTTGATTATTTCAAATTTAATTAAGAGTTTATTTAATCTAAATAGATATAGTTAGTTAGATTTAATTAATTAAGTTAGCTTATATTTATAGAATTTGAATTAACTAATTAAGAAGATGGGTGAATATAAATATATAAAATTTAATTAAAAACTTATTATGTATATAAAAATTTATATAATCCATGTATATAAATTTATAAGACTTAGTAAATATATAAACATTTATATAGCCCTAGATATAAATTTTTATTATGAATAAAATTTATAAAGACTTGTGTATATAAAAATTTATATAAAGTCGGTATATAAATTTTTATATATAAAAATATTATACATGTCTTAGAATTATAAAATTTATAAGACTTAGTATATATATAAAAATTTACATATCATAAAGATATAAAAAAATTTTATATGATTTAGTAAGTATATAAAAAGTTATAAGATCTAGTATATAAAAATTTATATAAAGTATGGATATAAATTTTTATTTAAATGACTTGGTAAATATATAAAAATTTATATAATCATGAATATAAGTTTTTGTTATGAATTAAACTTATAAAGACTTAGTGAGTATATAAAAATTTATATAATGTAGGGATATAAATTTTTATATATATAATAAAAAATTTATACAATACTTAGCATTATAAATGTTATAAAACTTAGTATGTAGATAAAATTTTTTATAACATATGAATATAAATTTTTATGACTTAGTATAATAAAATTTATATGACTTAGTGGATAAAATTTAGACAAAGTCCTAAGCTCCATCTCTTTAAAACCCCTACCTCCAAAAGCCCCATCTCCTTTGATGTGCCACCGGCCCTAAGGAGCTCCTCTCCTTCCCTTTGTTCTCCACTGGTTCTAGAGCTCAAGGGAAGACCAGAAGAAGAAGTTCGTAGCTAAAGAAAAAGGCATGTTCCCTACCTTGTTAATGCACTAGTTAGTTTCTATGTGATTGAGTGTGATTGGTGTCCATAGCCCGGGAGCTCA
This sequence comes from Zingiber officinale, assembly GCF_018446385.1. NCBI lineage: Eukaryota > Viridiplantae > Streptophyta > Magnoliopsida > Zingiberales > Zingiberaceae > Zingiber > Zingiber officinale. Next base: position 190,794,994 of record NC_055987.1, read on the forward strand.
CCAAAATCTACGCGGTTGAGTGTGACCGGTGCCCATAGCCCGAGAGCTCACCCAAATATACGTGGTTGAGTGTCACCAGTGTCCATAGCCCGGGAGTTTACTAAAATCTATACGGTTGAGTGTGACAGGTGTTCACATCCTGGGAGCTCACCAAATTCCATGTGGTTGAGTGTAACCGGTGTCCTTAATCCGGGAGCTCACCTACCTCACGTGGTTATGCTTATGTTTATGTTTATGTACATGCTCATGATTAAGTATATTTTTATGTGTATGTTTATGCCATGCAAGTATGCTTATGTCGCTGCTTATGAACATGCTCACAATCATGTCTATTATTATGCCAAGTTCATTTACATGCTTATGTTTATGCTTTCATATTTATGTCGATGCTTATGCTTACGTTGATGGTATGTTAGTAGGAAGGTCCTCAGTTACCTAGAATGTGGTTTCCCTTAGTACACTAGATTATATACCCTAACTATAACATAATGTTGGTCCCTTTGGAGGCCGGCAAGAGGGGAGGGGTGAATTGCCATACAAAATAAAACTCGAACCTTTCTCGGATTTCAACTATATAATGAACACTTGTAATAAATAAATAAAAGAGACTAAGTAAAGAAAAGCAGACACCAGAGTTTTACTTGGTTTGCAATCAGGAGATTGCTAATTCAAGGAATGTAAGCGCACTATCTGATTCTCCTCTGGGCGGAGTAGCCTCTTTATAGCGTTGACAGCACAAATGAAAAGAACAGAATTGAAAGCACAGAAGGAATTGATTACAAGTTCGTTCAACTGATCTGTGCAAACCAGTGCTATATTTATAGCACTGGTCGGGGCGCCCCGAAGGGGTTCCGGGCGCCCTGGGGGGATAAAACTTTATCCCCCAACGTTCAGATCGAGTTTGACTCGATCTGGTCAAAAACCTCGTTCCGGGCGCCCCGGATGGTTCCGGGCGCCCCGGACCCCAAAAGTCAACTCTGGTTGACTTTTTCCGTCCGGTCGCTCCGCTTCGGTTCAACTCGTCTCGGTCCGGGTCTTCTATTCCGGCTCCACTAGCTTGGGTGATCTCGGCCATCCGGAATAGGGCTCACCCGAACCCATGTTCCAGCCTTCTCCTCGAGCAGCCTTTCTTCCTGGTTTCTCGTCTCTCGAACGCCGCGCACGTTCTTCTCGTCCACCGGTGTACTCTTCCGCGGTCACCTCGTCCCTCGGACGCACCGAGCCCGTTGGCTCTCTCCCCGTGCCGTCCTTCTCGCTAGCCGCGTCTTCCGCTCGACTTTCTGTGTTCCTAAGCTCCTGCACACTTAGACACAAGGGTTAAACAAACGCAGGACCTAACTTAGCTTGTTTGATCACATCAAAACACCTTGGGGTTCCAACAATCTCCCCCTTTTTGATGTGAACAACCCAAGTTAAGTTAGGGTAACCATATGCAATAAAAACGATTTATATTTCAATAAGGCCAAATATTTTTCATTTGAAAAATTATAGTACCTCCCCCTAGACTTAACATACTTCTCCCCCTTTGATCACATAAAAATTGGGGTTATAAATAAGTCTAAGGTAAATTCAAACAAAAGCTTTAAGTGTAAAATATTTAATAATGTCTAAGTAAAATTCAATTTAAAGACACTCTTCAGAATTTTTCTTTCGAAAAAAAACATTTAAGTAAAATATTTTTCAGATAAAACAATCATAAGTGTTAAAAAAAAATTTAAGTTTGAAACTTATCTCAGCATCCCAAAATTTTTTTTTCTAATTAATTGAAAAAATTCTAAGTTAATATTCATAAGAAACAATTCTAAGTCAATTTTTTAAAAAATTATAAGGCAATATTATCATAAAAAATTCTAAGATAACTTAAAAAAAATTTCTAAGTCAATTTTCATAAAAATTTCTAAGATAATAAAAAATTTAAGAAAATAAAATATTTTCTAACACAAATTGAATAACTCTTTTAAAGCATCAAGTAATTTAAATTAATATTTTTTCAGTTAGTCAATTAAACTTTTCATTTCGATACTTGGCTTCCAGGTCGTGGCGAGGCACTAGGCCTTCTTGGTTATTGGAGCAACAACCACTTCCTTAGACAAAGCCTCATAAAGAAATTAGTTGTTTAATTTTCTTGCTGAAAATGCTATGTCTAATTTTTAATTTTAAATTAAATAGGTTTTTGGAACCCAATAAAGGTTCCTACCTACAGGATTAACCAAGTATTTCCTAGGTATATAGATTTTTGATATATTTCTAATTTGATTTTGATGAAATCTATAATACCAATTTAAACCTCCATAATTTCTAAAAGTATAAATATTTGAACCATTAGATTTTTTCAATCTTTCTATTTCTTCTTTTAGTTTTTCATTTTCAATTTTCAATTTTTCAAAATCCTCTATAAGACATGATTTTGCCAAAATTCTCTTTGTTTCTAAAATTTCATTTTCTAATTTGGCATTTTTATTTTCTAATTTATACATGGATTTAGTCATAGCTTTGATACCAAAGTAAAGTTCATCAGGAGGTAAGAGGCATACCTCACTTACCATATCAGACTTGAACCCTGAATCTCCCCCTGCTTCGCTACTTCCATCTGAGGTCGCTCCCCCTTCATCGATGCTGGGTTCTGATGTACTTTGTCCTTCGTGGCTTGCCATCAGTGCAATCCCCGCATATTCTTGAGCTTCTGATTCAGATGAAGAAGTGTCATCCCAAGTTGCTTTTAGGTTGTGTTTCTTGGGTGTCTTCATTTTAACCTTCTTGAGTTCTGGGCAGTCTTCCCTTAGGTGTCCCTCCTTCTGACACTGATAGCACCATACCTTTCTTCTACCTTTTTGATTCTTTTTATTCAGCATTTTAAATTTATTAGATCTAAAAAACTTTTTAAAGTTTCTTACCATGCACGCTTCTTGATCGTCTTCGGAGTCTGACTCGGGTTCATCCTTGTTGGTTGCGTTCAGCGTTATAGTCTGGGTTGTGTCCTTTGATATCTCTGCATATCTAGTTTCGTGTAATTCAAGGGTAGAAAACAACTCTTCTAAAGTACTTACCTCCAGGTCTTTTGAGATGTAGTAAGCATCGACGATTGATGTCCATTCCGGATTTCTTGGAAACGCATTGAGCGCGTAGCGAATAGTATCCCGATTTGTTATCGTTTCACCAAGATTTTCGAGACCAGTAACTAGTTCTTTTACCTTTGCATGTAAACCGGCTACTTTCTCACCTTTCTCCAGACGAATGTTCATCAGTTTGTTGCGGAGGATGTCCCTTCTAGCGAGCTTTGTTTCGGACGTGCCTTCATGGAGTTCCAAGAACTTCTCCCAAAGTTCTTTAGCAGATAAGTAGTTTCCGATGTGGTTGACCTCTTGAGGCGGTAACACGCTCAGCAGGTGATGTTCCGCATGGCTGTTTGCTACCGACTCATTCTGCTCCTTCTTTGTCCAATCGCTCTCTTCTTTTTCTTTTCCATCTTTATCTATTGGAGCTACAAAACCATATTTCATAATAAACCGAATTTCAAAATCTGTTTTTAGGAATACCTCCATACGACGCTTCCAGTCTGCGAAGTTCCCCTCGAATTTTGGTGGGACGATACTTGGTCCGACCATCTTTGTTGCTTCGATCGGCGGTTAGTCCTCCTGAAGCGCCTTGGCTCTGATACCACTTGTTGGTCCCTTTGGAGGCCGGCAAGAGGGGAGGGGTGAATTGCCCTACAAAATAAAACTCGAACCTTTCTCGGATTTCAACTATATAATGAACACTTGTAATAAATAAATAAAAGAGACTAAGTAAAGAAAAGCAGACACCAGAGTTTTACTTGGTTTGCAATCAGGGGATTGCTAATCCAAGGAATATAAGCGCACTATCTGATTCTCCTCTGGGCGGAGTAGCCTCTTTACAGCGTTGACAGCACAAATGAAAAGAACAGAATTGAAAGCACAAAAGGAATTGATTACAAGTTCGTTCAACTGATCTGTGCAAACCAGTGCTATATTTATAGCACTGGTCGGGGCGCCCTGGGGGGATAAAACTTTATCCCCAACGTTCAGATCGAGTTTGACTCGATCTGGTCAAAAACCTCGTTCCGGGCGCCCCGGACCCTAAAAGTCAACTCTGGTTGACTTTTTTCGTCCGGTCGCTCCGCTTCGGTTCAGCTCGTCTCGGTCCGGGTCTTCTGTTCCGGCTCCACTAGCTTGGGTGATCTCGGCCATCCGGAATAGGGCTCACCCGAACCCATGTTCCGGCCTTCTCCTCGAGCAGCATTCCTTCCCGGTTTCTCGTCCCTCGAACGCTGCGCACGTTCTTCTCGTCCACCGGTGTACTCTTCCGCGGTTACCTCGTCCCTCGGACGCACCGAGCCCGTCGGCTCTCTCCCCATGTCGTCCTTCTCGCTAGCCGCGTCTTCAGCTCGACTTCCTGTGTTCCTAAGCTCCTGCACACTTAGACACAAGGGTTAAACAAACGCAGGACCTAACTTAGCTTGTTTGATCACATCAAAACACCTTGGGGTTCCAACACATAATACGATTTTGAATTTGCTGAGTCTCTCGACTCACAGATTTTAACCTTTTTACAGACGATGGAGCGAACGAGACAAGAGCTATTGACCAGTGAGCCAGCTTGGGGCAATGACAGTACAACCCGAAGATCTTCCAGTTTAGTTTCTGTATTATTTTATGTTTTAAGAACTATTTATGTAACTTCGCTGAATTGAGAACCCACTATGAAAGTATGTGGAAGTGACGTCTGCAATTATATTTATATGAATTGTTATGAAAGAAAATGTAAAAAAACTAGGGAAGTTATAGATATACACGACGCCTTTGAATTGATTATGAGGAGACTTTTGCATATGTAGCAAAGATCAATACTATCCAAATTTTATTTCATTTGCAGCAAATAAAGATTGGCCTTTACACCAACTTGATGTGAAGAATACATTTCTCAATGGAGATTTGGAGGAAGAGGTATACATGAATATGCCCCCTGGCATGAAGAATAAAACAAAAGATGTTGGTAAAGTATGCAAATTAAAGTCTTTGTATGGCCTAAAACATCTCCCCCCCCCCCACCCCCCAGCTTAGTTTGGAAGATTGTCAATGTCCATGAGAGCCTTTGGGTACAAACAAAGTAATTCTAACCATACCTTGTTTATCAAACACAAGAATGGTAAGATTACAACTCTAATTATGTATGTTGATGATATGATCGTTATAGGAGATGGTCCAAAAGAAATAAATGATTTGCAAAAAAAACTATCGAAGGAATTTGAAATGAAGGATCTTGGACAATTGCAGTATTTTCTCGGTATTGAAGTTGCAAGGTCTAATGAAGGAATTTCACTTTGACAAAGGAGGTATGCTCTTGATCTGCTTGCTGAAACAAGGGTGTTGGACTGCAAACCAATGGAGATACCCGTTTAGATGAATCATGGACTCTCTATTCTTCCTGATCGAGTCCCTATTGATATAGGGAGGTTTCGACATCTCTAGGAAGGTTAATTTATCTTTCTCATACTAGACCTGATATTACTTACGCTGCAAGTGTTGTTAGTCAGTTTATGCATTGTCCTAGTGAAGAGCATATGGTTGTTAGTTAGTTTATGCATTGTTCTAGTAAAGAGCATATGAATGCACTCTTTCGTATCTTGAAACATCTGAAGATGATGCCTGGTAGAGGGTTATTATTTGGAAAAAATTATATATTGGAAGTTGTTGGATATGCAAATACAGATTGGGATGGTCATAAAACTGATAGACGCTCTACATTAGGGTACTTCACTTTTGTGGGTGGGAACCTTGTAACTTGGCGTAGTAAAAAACAAAAAATTGCTACCAGATTGAGTGCGGAAGCTGAATTTCGAGGTATGGCCCATGGAATTTGTGGAATATTGCGGATCCATAATATCCTGAAGAAATTGGGTTTCAAGCTTCAAAGGCCTATAGATTTACATTGTGATAGAACATCTGCCATTCAAATTGTACATATCTAGTTCAACATGATTAAACAAAGTGTGTGGAGGTTAACCGTCATTTTATTAAAGAAAATCTTGACAAAAAAATTATTTATTTTCTATTCGTAATTTCAGAGGAGTAATTAGTTGATATTCTCACTAAAGGGATATCTCAGAAAGTGTTTGACAGCTCAGTTGACAAGTTAGGTATGATAGACATCTATATACCAACTTGAGGAGGAGTATATAAAGCTTTATATATATAGCTATATATTCTAATTATAGAAGTTGTATATATTCAGGAGATTCTAATTTAAGTAATCTAGAATATACTGTAATATTGTTTCTTATAAGACAAGAAACCCTCTTGTATATGTATCCCTCTTATGGGATGAATCTATAATGACAGTATTACTCTTTATATTGATCCTGTCCGAGCTACGAGTTGATGAAAGCTGGTGACGTGGCGCTCTCTGCTGGCTCCGCGTAGACGCCGGGATGAGGTGGACCTCTGGCGAACCTGCAACAAAGTCGAGCCGGGAAGGGGTTCCCGGCGACGACCCTCCGACACTCAAGTCAGGCGAGAAGAAAGCTGAAGCAAAATAAGGAGAACTGTAGCTACAGTATCGTTGATTGCATACCTCCGTCGAAGTCTGGGGAATCTTATATAGGCCCCCGGGGAGGCGCGTGCACGCTCATCAATGCGTACGCGCTTCCCCAGACATACCTTCAAATGGATGTGTCAGAAAAGCACGCCTGACGCCATACCGCAACCGCCCGAGCATATCTCTGACATGACAGTGGAAACTTCCACCGTACGATTCTCTGTCTAGTCCGGCCGCCGACCATGCTGTCTGTCGACGGCACATATCTCGAGAAGGATATTTGTGGTCGTCGCCTTTGTACTCTTCCGCACCTTCTGTCTTTTATCGGGCGAGCGGGAGAGACGCTCGGCCATACTGGTCGGGCCGAGCGGGACCGTCCCTAGGCCATACTGGTCGTCCGGGGGGATGCAGGCGGGGCCGAGCGAGTGGGCCGCTCGGTCATATGCTCAGATGAATAGCGCCTACGTTGGCCTACCACCTAGCTGAGAGGTCGCTCGGCCCAATCAGCTGTCGTATGTGGATTCCTGAGCGTCGGAAACTCGACCCTTAGCCTAGTTATCTCCTTGCCGACCTGACCTTCTTCCGCGGACGATCGGCAAGGTGTCCTCCCGCTCGTCTCACCTTTTACGTTGATCGTCTTGACCTTGACCTCCAACTTCAGCCCGCTCGGCCGCCTCTGTCGTTCACGTGTCCGAACAGATGGGCGACCCTCCTCTAGCTCCAGCGTCTGTGGAAGTGCTCTCGTCCGACCGGACCCTGTCTCAAGGAGACTGGCCTTTCGACCCCGTTGCCGCTCAGCCTCTTAGCTCGCTCCCTCCAGCTCGTCAGATAATCAAGCGCTCTCTCATCCACTCTAAGTCGGTCGAACAAACTTCTACTCCTTCCGCGTCCGCTTAGTCCACTCCGGGCCGGCACAGGACTATCAAGGCTCTGGTCCATCTGCCGACAGAGGAATATTTGAAGAAGGCTGACCAGCCGTCGAGCCCCGAACACTTGATAACAATTCGGGGGCCCCTCGCAAAAGTCTGGGAGGACGCCTGAGCGCGCGTGGGCGTGATGCCACCTGGGCTGCTCAGCAACAGCTATCTGCAACAAACTACTGGGGTAACTCTTATAAACTTTTTCTTCTTATCCTCCGTTCGGTATTTTACATTTTTAACCGAATCGCAGCATTGGGTCGAGAGTATAGCGGTGTGCCACCTCTTAGCTTTCCTCGAGGAGGAATTCAAAAAGCTCAAGGTCTCTGGGGGGACCCCTCTTCAAGGCCCTTCCTACGCCGAGCTGAAGGCCGATCTTGAGAAGACCAACAAACTGTTGGAGGTCGAGCAGCACAGATCCTCAGGCTTGCAGACCATGGTGGATCGGCTCAAGACCCAGGTCAAAACATATGACAAGAAGATCACATTGGCCAACAACAGGAAGAATCAGACCATCACCGACCTGGAGGCAAAGAATGCGACAGCCCGGGCGCTTGAGGTGAAAGTCAACGAGCTGACCGACCTGCTGACCACTGAGAAGGACGGACGCTCAGTGGAGGTGGCCACTCTCCAGAGTGATCTAAAGACCCTTCAAGACGCCTTAGAGGCCTCCCGAGCTGCCTTCAAAGAATATCAAGATTCTGAACCGAGCCGAGTTGCTATCATGCAGCGGAACTATATCCGCTCGGAGAAATTTGTGGAAAAAACCTGTGACAGGCTCGTCCACGCATTTGAGTTAGCCATCACTGCCACGACCGACTACCTGAAGACCAAGGGCCGGCTTCATGAGGACTTCACTATTCTCATCTGGGATCACGCTGATCTCTTAACCACGATTCCGGATGAGGTTTTTAACTATCTAGAGTGAAGTCGTGGCTTATGTACTGGCCGTTCGGCCTAATCTTGTGTACTTGCCTTTTTTGGTTTAATACACTTTCCTTATTGCTTTTCTACTGTGTATTTGTGCGAGTTATCCGCTTCTTTGATCTTTACCGAATTCGTGGGAATGACTTTTGATTTCCGAGCCGCCGTTCGACCATCGAGTACAAGACCATGAGTCTTGTTAAGCTTAAGCGATGTCTTGGCCGAATCATTACAGAGGCTGATCGGCGATAGGCCAATTTTTTAATAGCCGTCAGTTGAACTCTGGATATAACATCGCAGCACGACGGCCTTCCGAGCAGGGTATTTATGGTCGCCGCTTCGACACTAGAGTTTAACGTCGCCGCTCGACGGTTTTCGGGCCGGGGGATTTATAGTCGCCGGTCCGACTCTAGTGTTTAACGTCGCCGCTCGACGGTCTTCCGAGTGGGGTATTTATGGTCGTTGCTTCGACCCTAGAGTTTAACGTCGCCGCTTGACGGTCTTCTGAGCGGGGTATTTATGGTCGCCGCTTCGACCCTAGAGTTTAACGTCGCCGCTCGACGGTTTGAAGAAGTTTTGTCGTTCGGCGCACATTAGTTATGCCTTGGCATTTTTATGACCTTATTCATGCATTCAAAGGATAGCACAGAACGGGAATACACACGATTAATTACACAGGCGCACCTTTTACCCAGCTCGATACGGCTAAAGGTGATTAGCGGTCCATGGTCGTTCCAGCCGTCGTCCGTCTCGATCTGCAAGGTAGTATGCCCCCGATCGGAGCTTCTCAACGACTTTGAAGGGTCCCGCCCAGGGAGCCTCCAGCTTGCTCACATCACCGACTGGCTTCACCTTCTTCCATACTAGATCACCGACTTGGAATGTTCTGGGGATTACTCACCTATTGTAATTTTGCTTCATTCTCTGCTGGTACGCCATTAGCCGAACAACTGCTTTAGCTCGCGCTTCATCTTCTAAATCCAGCTCCTGCTGCCTCCGCTCGGTGTTGTCCGCGTCGTATTGCTGCACTCGATCGGATTCGATCCCGACCTCTACTGGCACGACATCCTCTCCTTTGTACACCAAGTGGAACAGCGTGCCCCCCGTTCCTTCCTTGGGAGTCATGCGGAGTGCCCATAAGACGTCGGGGAGTTCGTCCACCCAGCTGCCCCCAAGATGGTCGAGCTGAACCCTTAGGGTGCGTTTGGTTCGGGGTTATTCTTGATAACCTTGGTTATCCATCCAAGGTTATCAACAAAAACCTTGTTTGGTTTAGGTATTCTATGATTCCCAAGTAATGTTCCATGTCCGACACGTCAGCAAAAGGGTCATGTAACCCGGAATCGGAAAACCTCAGCAAACTAAGGTTTTTCTTGATTCCGGGGTTAATAAATTTTTTTTACCAAAAATACCCTCTGATAAGAAAAAACATGAAAAAAAAAGAGAAAAAATGTAAAAAATATATTAAAAATGTAAAAAAATAAAAAAATGTTTAAAAAATTTTAAAATTTTAAAATTTGTTAAAAAAAAAATTTAAAAAAAATTAAAAAATTTAAATTTAAAAAATAAAAAATTTAAATTTAAAAAATTTAAAAAATTTAAAAATTATTTTTTTTTAAAAAAAAAATTCTTAAAAAATTTAAAAATTTAAAATAAAAAATTTATAAAAATTTAAAAATTTTAAAAATAAAATAAATAAATAAAATTTAAAATTTAAAAAATGTAAAAAAATAAAAAATATAAATAATATAAAAAATATAAAAAATATAAAAACATTACAAAAATAAAAAAAAACACATAAAAAGTAAAAAAATATACAAGAAAAAGAAAAGTAAAAAACCATAAAATAAATAATAATAATAATAATAATATTATTATTATTATGTATAGTTGATTTTGTAACTGAGGGTAATACGGTAAAATATTAAACTAAGATATTCATTAAAACCTTCAAACAAACAAGTTTTTGTTGTATTACTTAGGTTGAACCAAACAACATTTGGTTATGTTTTATTCCCCATAACCTTGGTTATGTGATTACCTGGTAATCACATAACCAAGGTTATATATGATAACTTGATACAAACGCACCCTTAGAATTCAGAGAATTTCTCGGTTGGCGACTTCGGCTTGTCCGTTACTCTGTGGGTATGCCACAGAGGTGAAGTGTTGCTCGATACCGTACCCCTCGCACCATTCTTGGAGGTCCTGTCCGACGAACTGCCGCCCATTATCGGACACGAGCCGCCTTGGAATGCCGAACCGACATATGAGATGCTGCTAGATGAATTTTTTGACCATCTGCTCGGTGATCTTGGCCAGTGGCTCTGCCTCAACCCATTTGAAGAAGTAGTCCACCACTACCAGTAGGAACTTCCTCTGCCCGATTGCCATAGGTAAGGGTCCCACGATGTTCATGCCCCACTGGTCGAACGGACATGATACCGTGGATGCCTTCATCTCTTCCGTCGGTCGGTGGGAGAAGCTGTGGTATTTTTGGCAGGAAAGGCAAGTGGCTACGGTTCGAGCGGCGTTTTCTTGGAAAGTTGGCCAGAAGTACCCGGCTAACAGGATCTTCCTAGCTAATGATCGGCCACCTGGGTGTCCCCCGCAGCCTCCCACAACGGAGCCACGGAGCGACAGTCACAGGTGTTATGGGTGGCACAACTAGCCATTACAGCCGGAAGGCGAAGCATAGGAAAGCAGAAGACAACGGAGGCGGTGAGCAGGATCGTGCCTACGGAGCGCAGACACCACCGGAATGCGAAGAAAGGCGCGAAGAAAACAAAAAAGGAGCGGGCAAAGAATTCTTACAGAGAAAAGGATTGCCGGAGAAGAGAACTAATGGTCGGAATGCGGAGAATTGGTTCGCCGAAGAATAGAGCAAAAACCTTCAAAGAACACGGGCGCGATAAAGCGGAAGCGGCGGAAGGAGAGGAGGCGGTCTTATAAAGGTTGGGTTCGAGCTGCAGGGGTCGCTCGATCTAGGGCACAGGATCCGAGGAGCGCATCCGTCCGTTGAATTCAAAGCGCCAGGGGTCACATTGAGCCTGACAGCTCGAGCAGGCGATGACGACCGCCTAGCCACGTGGCATCACCCCATTGGGCGCATTTAATGACCCCCATTACGCAGGCGAGGGCGCGTGTTCGGCCTTAATTGCGAGGATTTGTAGGAATTCCGAGAAAACTCGGAGGACATCAGCGTTGACCGACGTTGGGTCGGCAAGACAACCACCGGCAAGTCAAACTCTCCAAGTGTCAGTGGGTTCCATGCCGAGCGGAATCCTCATCAGATACGGAACGACCGTCATGTCGCCAGGTCGATAGTCCAGTCAATCGGACTTGCAGCCTCCTTCGACTAGACTTGAGGGGGAGGCACGTGATCCGGTAGCAAAGGAGAGGTCCCGTACGAACAGAGGTTAATAACACGTGGAGGTCAAGGTCGAGACGATTAACGTAAAAGGTGAGCTGAGCGGGAGGCCACATTGCCGATCGTCCGCGGAAGAAGGTCAGGTCGGCAAGGAGATAAATCGGCTAAGGGTCGAGTTTCCGGCGCTCAGGAATCCACATATGATAGCTGATTGGGTCGAGCGGCCTCTCAGCTAGGCCGTAGGCCGACGTAGGCGCTATTCATCTGAGCATATGACCGAGCGACCCACTTGCTCGGCCCCGCCTGCGTCCCCCTGGACGACCAGTATAGCCTAGGCACGGTCCCGCTCGGCCCAACCAATATGGCCGAGCGTCTCTCCCGCTCGCCCGATAAAAGACAGAAGGTGCGGAAGAGTACAAAGGTGACGGCCACAGATATCCTTCTCGAGATACGTGCCGCCGACAGACAGCATGGTCGGTGGCCGGACTAGACAGAGAATCGTACGGTGGAAGTTTCCACTGTCATGTCAGAGATATGCTCGGGCGGTTGCGGTATGACGTCAGGCGTGCTTTTCTGACACATCCATTTGGAGGTATGTCTGGGGAAACGCGTACGCATCGATGAGCATTCACGCGCCTCCCTGGGGGCCTATATAAGGACCCCCAGACTTCGACGGAGGTATGCAATCAACGATACTGTAGCTACAGTTCTCCTTATTTTGCTTCAGCTTTCTTCTCGCCTGACTTGAGCGTCGGAGGGTCGTCGCCGGGAACCTCTTCCCGGCTCGACTTTGTTACAGGTTCGCCGGAGGTCCACCTCATCCTGGCGTCTACGCGAAGCCAGCAGAGAGCGCCACGTCTCCAGCTTTCATCAACTCGCAGCTCGGACAGGATCATATACAATCATATTTCTAAACTATATCACAGAATATTCAAACAATAAAAATGTCAAATCATAAGGTGCACGATATAAATCATATCCATGACATAAACCATATACATAAAGTACATGATATCCAAATGTCATTGAGGGCGAGCGTATTCATCTTTTGCCACTATGATATCCAAATGTCAACATCAAATCTCAAAACCATGATTCAACCATATCCAAATGTTTATGACAAACATGTCATCAAGCTCAAAAATACAATATCAACATTCATCGTCCAATCCTGCATCTAGTAGAAAATGATATATTATTAAATAAAACAAGCATGTGATATAATATCAGAATGATATACAACAATAATGCTTATCAAAATACATACCTTAATCCAGAATGTAGTATCCAATTATATCACGATCATATAATGTCATGATAAAGTGCATAAGTCAATCCTATATCTAGTAGAATACGATAGGTTTTCAAAATAACACACAAATAATAAACATAATCAATAAATAGAATATAGTACCACAATAGTATCATAATTGTATATATTATCAAGTAGTTCTAAACGAAGTTGAAGGTCAACATATTTTATTTCAAACAAATAGTTCTAAATTATAAATCAAAGCAAAATACAGATTATAAAGCACCATTTCATAATTCTTCCAAAACATGAAAACTAACAACAATATAAACTCCATTTTATTAGACAAGTAGTTCTACATTTAATAAGATATAATACTACAATAGTATTAGAATTGTATATACTATCAAAAATAATCCAACAAATTTTAATGTTTAATTATTGATAAATACAAAACGAGGTTGATTACACATTCTGCATTCAATCAATTCACTGTCTTCATTCCAAAAGATCATGCAATTATTTATACAACAATCAATATTTTCAACTGGTAACTCAATTCCTAACCAATTTCTTTATATTATAAAAGTTATCAGTCATTATGTTATGAGAAAGGAGCAACATTAACATTAATTAGCAAATGTCATAGTAACATCATTATGAGAAATGATGTTCTGCCTTAATGTTCAATAGCCTTACATTAACTAGTAGTTGGAAATAGCCAGAAGGAATATTTTCCCACACTTCTTTTCAATAGCATTTAACATGTCATATATATGTTGTACTTTAGGTGTATGATCAAATGCATTCATCGTATCGTAAACCATTGATTACATTGTATTGCCATTAAATGATGATTCTTGTTGAGCAATAGGGATAAATGACAAAGCATAAAATGCCCAATTAGCTCAAACACATAAAGTTCCCCATGACAGTACTAGTTGTAATAATTTAAAACAAATACTTTTTTTTTACATATATATACTTTCACAGTATCATCATCATATTATAATAATTACATGGATATTTTAATTTATCTCCATCCAAACATTTTGGATGATACCCAAGAAAATTCATAAACTTTTCAACTCCGATAAAAAAATTATTAGTAATAAACTCATTTTCTAATATATTATATATCCAAACTTTATTTATATACATTATAACCTATAAAAAATAAATTTGTAATATTAATTAAACGTGTAAAGCTAAACATGCATATAGTTATAACATAAATTTAATTGTCCACTCAGGACAGGCAATTGGATAGTGTATGAGGTATTATCATCATGAGGTCTAGGGGTCAATTCTTGGCTAGTAGCCAGGTTCCTATCCTCCTCCATGCATTGGTCACTGCTCGGGATAATAACCTCCCATGATTTACCTCCCTTTACATAACCTGGGTCGGACTATGAGGGACACTTCAGGTGTGAGTGTTATCATCTTTTGCCACCCTAACATAAACTCAATTACACCATTAAAACATAATAAATTATATCTCAAACTTAAGTTTAAATGCAGTATACTTGAAATACAGTATCAGAGAAAATTATGATTTTGGTCCTGTAATTTATGTTTTTTTCAATTTTCATCCTGTTAAGAGTTAATTTATACTTTTAGTCCCGTAACTTGTAATATTTTTCAATTTTAATCCTTTTTTCTAAAATTAAAATTTTTAACCGGTAATTGCTTAGTTGGCAGTCATTAGTTGATTACGTGGATAAAAATATACTGAGAAAAATTAAACGCCCCTTCTTCTTGACCAGTCAGCATTTCACATTAAAAAAACGTCAAACGAAAACCTACGCTCATCCTCCTCCTACGTTGATCTCCCTTCTCCTCCTCTCAATCGCCCTTCCACCCCCCTCCCCGGACGCCGCCTCCCCACCGACCCCTGCGCGTCGATCGTGCTCTCCTCCCATGCTTCTGCCATTCTCCCTTCTCCTCTCAATCGCCCTTCCCCCCAACGCCACCCCTGCTTCTGCCATTCTCCCTTCTCCTCCTCTCAATCACCCTTCCCCCAGACGCTACCTCCCCAACGACTGCAGCGCCGATCATGCTCTCCTTCCCTGTCTCTGCCTTCTTCCTTCTCCTCCTAACGAAAGGCTCTTTTCTTCCACCTGCCCGTCGATGTCCCGACCTTCTGCCGCTACCGCCTCCCCACCGACGCTCGCAGGCTCCACTCCAGCGCCAACTTCGGTTGCTGCGGGGTCGGCCTTCGTGCGACTCCCACAGGTTCAAGGGAAAGACTGAGAGAATTGACATGGAATAAAGGAGATTTGGGTTGGTGGACTGAAGGATGGGAGCCAATAAAGAGTACAAAAGCAGAGAAGGGGCAAGAGCAGAACAGACAACAGAGATGATCTATTTTTGGCTATCACTGCTGTGTGCGTGTCTTAATTCTACGACGTTCTTGAAACTAAACTATTCGATGTTGTGTCGTGCTGTGTTGATCTGAAATAAAGAATGTGTGTTTATATTCTATTTTGTTGTTGTATCTATCACCTGAGTGAAAGAACGGCTAGCTTTTCGATATCTGATTTAATTTGGCACCGACAGAAATAAGCTCGAACAAAAAAAAATTGAAGTAGGCTGCCAAATATAATTAATTTCTTACTGCAAGACATGTGCTATTTTTATAGTGGGATGACCATTTTAAAATCGTTAATCGTTTCTGTAATTCATGTACTGTGTGAAATAACTATAACTGAATACTTATCGCTGTAATAGCTATGAGGAGGCAATATAGCAGATATGTGTGAATTACAGCTAGTACTTCCGATAGTCCAAATGAACAATCCAAGCTTTTGAGACAATATAGTTATAGTTATTGCAGATATATAGCAGATAAAAGGCAATATAATTATTTCAGTTATAGTACATGAATTATATTTTGTTCAGTACATGAATAATTATTCACAATATAGCTATTCACAAATAAAACTGAAATATTATCGCTGCAATAACTAAAACTGAAATATTATTCACAATATAGTTATGGTACAGCAGATAAACTTTTGAGACAATATAGTTATTCACAAATAACTATAACTGAATAGTTATCGCTGCAATTACAGCAGATAAAATAAAGACAATATAGTTATTTCCACCTAACATAATGAACAAATAGCAAATAAAAAGGGATGAAACAAACATATACACAAAAATCACATAGATACAGAAGGGATGAAACAAACAGAAACAAACACACAAATCATATCATATCATTGAAGAATACAAGAGAGAAACCATAATTCATATACTAAACAAAATAACTATAACTGAAACAATGTTTCATAATTCATGTACTAAACAAAATAACTCTAACTGAAACAATGTTTCATAATTCATGTACTAAACAAAATTTTGCCAAAAAACAACCAAAAAGTTCACACTTCATTCTTCTTCACTTATGAGGATCCTTTCTTTTATTCTTTTTAGCTCCCAATCCACATTCATTTTCAGATACCGAAGTATTTATGCCGGACATTATCATGAATTCCTGCCCTCCTTCTTGTACAATTGACTTGCATGGTTCAACACTTTGTATGTAGGCTCTTCCAAAAAATGATGTAGGTGCCCTTACATTGGCCATATTTGAGGGAATTTGACATTGTTTAAACTGCTCATACATGGATAAGGGAGCTGTAGACCTCGATGGTGGCATTGGTGTAGTTTGTTGAGATATATTGTTGTCTTTCCCCTGTGACAAGTGAATTTTTTAGATAAAATATTTCTATATAAAAATACACTACTAAACACAAAATAAAACATTAGCTTACACTACTATTGCCATGATAGATATTTGATTTTTTTAAAACATTTTCTCCAACGGTATTGACATCAAACCTCGCATTCCTCCTTACCTGAAACAACATTAGTAAGAAAAATTACTATAGAAAAATAATAATTGATTAATTACTATAGAAAAATTATCATAGAAAAATTACTATAGAAACAATAATTGTTCTGCTCATATATTTATTTTTTGCCAAAAGCCCTGATCCATATGTAAATAGAGGTTTCCAACTAATCAAGCAAGTTAACAATTCATCTTGACACAACTACTAGGTTTGTAGAAGTGGGTGATGTTTGAAGCCTAATTACTCAAATTTTACCTTCATTTTACTTGGTGGATGGAAAATCATTCATAAAATAAGCAATGAAAATTATCACAGACAGAAAAGGAGAGGAGATACCGTTGAGGGAAAGGGAGAAGACGTCGATCCTGCTGTGAACACCACTGCCAGGTTGCACGGAAGCCGACCCTGCAGCAACCGGAGCTGGCTCTGGAGTGGAGTCTGCGAGCATCGGTGGGGAGTTGCCGGAAGGTCGGGACATCGGCGGGGCCAGTAGAAGAAAAGGGCCTTTCATTAGGAGGAGAAGGAAGAAGGCAGAAGTAGGGAAGGAGAGCACGATCGGTAGGCAGAAGTAGGGAAGGAGAGCACGATCGGTGCTGGAGCCTGCGGGGGTTGGTGCGGAACAACGTCTGGGCGTCGGAGGGGGGGGCGGTGGAAGGGCGACTGAGAGGAGGCGAAGGGAGAAGGGAAAATGGAGATCGGCGTAGGAGGAGGATTAACGTTAGGTTTAGGTTCGACCTTTTTTTTTTAAGAATAGGGAGAAGCGTCGTTTTATTTTTCTCAGTATATTATTTTCCACGTAAGAAACTAATGACCGCTAACTAAGCAATTACCGGTTAAAAATTTTAATTTTAGAAAAAAGGATTAAAATTGAAAAATATTACAAGTTGCGGGACTAAAAGTATAAATTAACTCTTAACAGGATGAAAATTGGAAAGAACGTAAGTTATAGGACCAAAATCATAATTTTCTCTACAGTATCACTGAAATAGAAGATAGTAGAGGGATGGAGATAAGCGCTCAAAACATACAGTATATCTGAAAATAACACATAAAAAAAATTAACATTTCAATCACATTATATATTGCCTTAAATACAACAATAAAGTTCTTTCAATAAGCTCGCCAAGTTAAGGCCGACAAATCTGAAGCTAGCCAAGGAAGGATAGCCAAGGAAAGACTGGCCAAGGAAAGGTTGGCCAAGCTCAGGTCGTCAAGGTGAGGTCATCCTTGCCACAGTTAGGGTTGATGTTACAAGCTTGGCCAAGCTCAGGTCGTCAAGGTGAGGTCATCCTTTCTGCTGCCGCCGTTCTTCTCCATCTTCCACCACAGAAACAAATTTTGCGACACAATTCTCTTCCTTACCCCTAAATGTCATGTCTTATTTACCCATCAAACTCACCAATGATAATTATATGCTTTGGAAGATGCAATTTATTTCGCTACTTCGTGTTCATGATTTACTCGGAATTATTGATGGCACTTCTCTTAAACCGCAAGAAGATGATTCAGGCTATATTATATGGAATAAGAAAGATCAACTAATTATGACATGGCTGATTTCAACAATTAGTGAGCCTATACTTCCTGCGATTGTAGGGCTTGTTAGCTCTCGTCAAATATGGGAAGCTCTTGCTCGAACCTTTGCTTCACAGTCTCAAGCATGTGTTCTTCAACTTCGCATGCAGTTACAATCGGTGCACCGAGGAGACAAATCCATCAATGAATATATGCAATCAATCAGAACCATTATCAATAATTTAGCTGCGATTGGCAATCCTATTTCAGATCCAGATTTATTAATACATGTTCTTGCAGGATTGGGGCCTCAATATGATAGCTTTATTCCTAGCATAACTACTCGCATCGATCAAGTGTCACTTGATACCCTTCATGGCTTGCTCTCTTCCCATGAGATACTTCTACAATTACAATCTCAAAGGGTTTCAGATTCTATTGCTCTTACGGCATCCAAGACTGATGGTACTATCCACCAAGGAAATCAAGGAGGTCGAGGACAAGGACAAGGACGAGGACAAGGTCGAGGACGAGGTCGAGGACAAGGACGAGGTCAAGGCCGAGGACGAGGACGAGGACTTTGTCAGATTTGTTTCAAGATTGGTCACTTTGCTCATCAATGTTATAAGAGATATGATCCAAATTTTACTGGAGGTTTTGCATCCACATCTCAAGTATCAACCTCAACTTCATCATATCACCCAGGGGCATTTTCTCTTGCAAGCAACCCTTATGTACCTACGACAAATTCTTCAGTCTCAGGATGGCATCCAGATTCTGGAGCAACTCATCACGTTACATCAGATTATGACATTCTTACAGAGGCCTCCTCCTATCATGGTCCTGATACTGTACAAGTAGGCAACGGTTCAGGTTTACAAATTGCTCACCTTGGAAACACATTTTTTCATTCATCTGGTCGATTCTTTTCCATGCGCAATACACTTCATGTTCCTTCCATCACTAAAAATTTACTTTCAGTCCGTCAATTTGCTCTTGATAATAATGTGTTTTTTGAATTTCACCCTCACTATTGTCTTGTGAAGGATCCCACAACCAAAACCACCCTGCTCAGAGGAGAAATTAGAGATGGTCTTTACTATCTTCAACCTACATCCACCAAAGCTCTAGTTGGAGAACGCACAAATAAAACCTCCTGGCATGCACGACTTGGTCATCCATCTCTATGTCTTGTTCAAGGAATCATCAATCGGTTTGGCCTACCGACATCTTTATCATCCTCATCTCATTCTTGTGAAGCATGTTTGAAAGCAAAAAGTCATAAATTGCCCTTTGTTTCTTCTTCTCATATGTCTAGTTTTCCTTTAGAACTTATTCACTCTGATGTTTGGGGCCCTGCTCCTATTTTGTCGAATCAAGGTTTCCTTTATTATGTGATTTTTATTGATGACTTTAGCAAGTTTACTTGGATATTTTTTATGAAACGGAAATATGATCTTTTTGATATCTTTTGTCAATTCCAAAAACACGTAGAACGTTTCTTTGACCGAAAAATACTTTCTCTACACTCTGATTGGGGTGGAGAATATCAAGCGCTTCATCGTTATCTGGGCTCTTTGGGCATTCTTCATCGAGTCTCATGTCCTCACACTCCCGAACAAAATGGCTCTGCGGAAAGGAAACATCGTCATATAATCGAAACTGCCTTAGCTCTTCTCAATCATGCATCAGTTCCACTCAAATTTTGGGATGACGCGGTTCAAACTGCTGTTTATCTTATTAATCGTCTACCTACTCCATTGCTTCACCATAAATGCCCTATGAAAAAACTCCATAATCAGTCTCCTGACTATACCTTCTTACGTATCTTCGGTTGTGCATGTTATCCTTGGCTACGACCTTACTCCAAACATAAACTTGATCCTCGTTCTCAACAGTGTGTTTTCCTTGGTTATAGTAATTTGCACCATGGGTACCGTTGTCTACATATACCGACAGGGCGCATATATATATCTCGGCATGTTATTTTTGATGAATCTCTGTTTCCTTTTTCAGCCACAACAACAACTCCATCCTCAAGCAGTGGTACCTTCTTACCACCACCTAATATCCCGTCTGAATTACCACAGGTTGCTCTTCCAATTAAACACACTGGAAATGTGAGAAGAGATGACATCCTGGGTTCTGCTCCAGAATTCTCTACAAATTCTCCTAGATCACCAGAATTGACCCGAGTGGCTACTCCATTGAGACCAGGGCATACTGATGAGAGGAATAATGCTGTGGAACCTATTCCGTGTCCAATCTCGAAAGCCTCGCCAGTTATGGATAATATACTCTCTAGCTCTGGATCGTCAAGTAATACAAGTCCATCATCGGAATCACCGTGTCAAACTAGTTCCTCTTCCTCGTCAACAAGTGATTCGTATGATGGTCGTCCTCGGCGCGTGCTTCCCTTAAGTGACATATATGCACGATGCCCTCAAATAACAACTCGACATCCTCTTCCTCGAGCTTTATTGGTTTCTTCAAAGTCTATTGAACCGACTTGTTTTACACAGGCAAACAATGATCCAAATTGGCGTAATGCAATGGCTATAGAATTTGATGCACTTCTTCGCAATGGAACATGAGACCTAGTTCCGCGTACTCCCTCCATGAATGTGGTGGGCTCTAAATGGGTATTTCGTCTTAAGCATCGAGCTGATGGTTCTCTTGAATGACACAAAGCTCGACTCGTAGCCAAAGGATTTAGTCAACAACCAGGTATTAACTTCAATGACACTTTTAGCCCAGTCATCAAAATTACATCTGTCAGACTATTGTTATCAATAGCTGTTAGTTCTAATTGACCCGTACGACAATTAGACATTTCAAATGCGTTTCTCCATGGTCATCTTGAGGAAACTGTCTTTATGGAGCAACCACCTGAGTTTATTCATCCACAATTGCCATCTCATGTTTGTCAACTTAAGAAATCATTATACGGTCTTCGACAAGCTCCTCGTGCATGGTTTCATCGATTATCTAATTGGTTACAAACTCAAGGATTTACTGGATCGAAGACTGACTCGTCTTTATTTTACAAAAATAATGATGAATTTATGATATTTTTTCTTATTTATGTGGATGACATTCTGATAACCGGTAATAATCACAAGGGTATCACAACTTTATTAAGTCTACTCAATCAAGAATTTCCTACTCGAGATTTGGGCTTTGCTCGTTTTTTTCTTGGCATTGAGCTTATTCCACATGAGGATGACTATCTTCTCTCTCAGAGCAAATACATTACTGGACTTCTTCAAAGAGCTAAAATGGATGGGGCACGTCCGGTCTCTACACCAATTGCTGTAAACAACTCTCTATCTTCATCTTCTCCTACTCTGTCTGATCCACAAATTTATCGAAGCATTGTTGGAGCCTTACAATATGTCACTATCACACGCCCTGATATTACTTTTGCAGTAAATCGTGCTTGTCAATTCATGCATGCTCCAACTGAACAAAATTGGGATAATGTAAAAAGAATACTTCGTTATCTCAAAGGTACTATTCTACATGGTCTTCTTCTACATCGCCAATCGTCTCGAGATTTACATGCTTATAGTGATGCAGATTGGGCTAGTTCTCCTAAAGATAGACGCTCTACTAGTGGATATGCGATATTTCTTGGACGAAATCTTATCTCATGGAATTCGAAAAAGCAACCTACGGTATCTCGTTCAAGCACTGAGGCAGAATATAAAGCTATAGCAAATACAACGTCTGAGATTATTTGGCTTCAATCACTTCTCTCTGAACTTCATCTTGCATCAAATATTCCACCAAAAATTTGGTGTGATAATATTGGAGCAACATATCTCTCAGCAAATCCGGTCTTCCATGCTCGTACAAAACATGTAGAAATTAACTTTCATTTTGTTCGTGAGCGTGTGGCAACTCAACAATTATCTGTCTCTTATATCTCTGCTGAAGATCAAATTGCTGATATATTTACTAAGCCATTATCCAGACACCGTTTCAACAAGTTAGCAAGCAAACTCAACGTTAAAGATCTCCCGTTAAGTTTGTCGGGGGGTAATAGAGATAAAAGAGAAATTATCTAGATTAACCGGGTCAAATTACCAAATCAACTCAAATTAAGTATTAGGATTATTCTAATAATTCTGTTATAATTATTAGAATAATTCTCAGAATAATTTTAGAATTATTCTATTATTTGTTAATTGGTTAATTGACCGAGTACTTGTTTAAACCCTATAAATTGTATTGTCCTTAGGGCAAATATCAATGAACAATAGATTTTATTACTCTCATGTTATTTCTTGCTCTCGCTCTCTCCCTCTGCTTCTTTTAACAGCCACGACCAACCAAGCTTGCTGCCTAAGGCAACGGTTGAAGTCAAGTTAGCTTGGCGGCCAAGGCCGAAGGTGTGGAGATAATGCCAAAATAGAAAAGTGATAGTAGAGAAAATTATCGGTGCTGGAGAGGAGCTCACGCCGTAGGAGATCACCGTCGCCGGAGAGGAGAACGTTGGAAGATCCGTTGAGGGAGGGAGAGAGGAGATTGGGCACGGGCGGGAGCGAGAGCGAGGAGATTAGAGCTTGGAAGCCAATCAGGCGAGTTCACGGAGGGGATCGGGGGGATTCGCGTGTTTGAGAAATTTAGGGCACTTCAGCCACCGAATTTAATATTTGATGGCTAATTTGCAACCAAATTTAAATTTCGGTCACTAAGTAAAGACCAAAAATTAAAATTAAATTACAAAATTAAAGACTGGCTATGTCTAATTCACGGAATTCACCTCGTAATTTAACGAGTAAAGTAATTTAAATGCGTTGTTAAATTAGGGACTGATATTAAAGTAGTCGCTAAATTAAAGTCTGAATTTAATTCAATTACTAAATTAAATACCATTTATGCCCAATTCGTAGAATTTCACCTTGTAATTTCATAAGTAATGTAAATTAATTTCAATCTCTAAATTAGTGACTGCAATTCAATTTCAGTCTCTACATAATATTTCAAAATTAGATACGAAATTTAATCATAAATGTAATTAGTCGTAAATATGAAATTAAACCATAAATTAAGCCTAAACTTTAATATATTAATATAATGATCGCTAAATCGTCACCACATTTGAATACCCTTACTTCTAAATTAGCGATAGTGATTAATTTCGATTTCTAATTTAGAGACTAAAATTAAATTTGGTTCCTAATAAATTCAGTTCTTAATTAATTTCAGTCCCTAAATTAGGGACTGAATTTAAATTAGAGACTAAATTTAAGTTTGGTAGTTAATTCCTAAACTCTAAATGGACCGAAAATAATTGTGGCCCTTAATTTAGGGATGAAAATTAAATTCGATCGCCATATACTAAACCCTAAACGGATATTCAATTTTATTTGTCACCCTAACCTCCTAGTTAGGGACCGCAAATAATTTCAGTCCCTAATTCAATGACCAAAATTAAATTCGATCGCTCTATGCTGGATAACATATGCTTAATTTTTGTCCATTACTTTAACCTCCTAAATTAGGGATCCAAAATAATACAATTGCTAATTTAAAAATTAAATTTTATTCGGTTGCTAATTTAGAAATCGAATTTAATTGCTATTTCCATTTTGTCGTAGGGGGATCACAACAAAAATAACTCATGTCATTTTGCTAAATTTTTTTTTATAAACCTGATGGAGGAAAAGCAAAGAAAGAACATAATGGATCATAGACTACACAATGTCTTCATTTGGGCTTACACAATGTCTTAATTTGGGCTTTTTTCCGTCCCCAATTTGTCGGCTGACGGGAAACTAACTTTAAATGTAATTCATTGATATGATATAAAACTGAATATTACTCTTTCAAAAATAATCTACTTCATCTTATCAATCTCCTTTGTATTTGCAAAAATTTTAATTGATTTTTTTTTTTATAATTCTTAGGTTCTATTAATTTTGGAGATAAATTATATTCACCCTTCGGAAAATTTAAAATATAATTTATACATACTCTTCGATATTTATTTCAGAGTATTTATTCCTATTTAAAATAGAATTTCGATTATTTTATTTATCTTTTAAGTACTTTATCATTATACTATATCAGCGGTAAGGAGAACGTCCTGTTTTTTTAAATAATCTATATATTCAACTTTTAAATTGATTAATTTTGAAGAGGATTAATTAGATCTATAAAAAAATTTTATTAACCATCAAAATAAATTAAAAAACGCTAATAAAAACATATCTAAAATCGTTGCATAATTGTCCTGGCGGGCACGAAGAAGATCTTGATCTTATAATTGGAACTTGCCAGAGCATTTTGAAAAAAGAAATTGAATAAATTTGGAGAGTGCAATAAAAGTCTTGCTAGCATACAGCTAGAGAAATATAATATACAGGCGTTTTAATTGATAGGTTCCTTATATTAAAATTATGTGCCGTATTGAAGTCATGTGAACCAATTGAAGCTTGAATTTGAATTTGCGTATCTTATCCATTAATTTGAAAACATCGAAAATGTCTGTTCTTTTTTTTTAAAAAAAAAATAGAAATATATATATATATATATATATATATATATATATATATATATATATATATATATATATTAAAAAAAACAGCAATAAGATGAATATTTTTTTTTAAAAAAAAAACTTTATTAAATTTTTTTAATACGGAAAGAGCGCTGGATTTAAAATTTTTGTCGGTTAGTGTTTATGTCGAGTATATGAGATTCGAAGTCCTTCTTTCGTCGAGTCAAATAAGAGAGTGGTTTTCTTCTATGATTTATTTTTTCTGTGTTGATCTTAAGGCTTTGTTTATTTGGGAGAGTGGAAAACAAAATTAAAAAAAAGTTTTCACGGTAGAAAAGTTTTCGTCATTTACTTCATTAAAATTTTCCGAAGGAAAAGTAACACAATCCATCAGCGGATAATTTTGGAGTCAAAATCGATCACCTCAAAATCGGACGGAAAATAGCGAATGGAAAAAAAATGATGCATGTACCCCTTTTGTATTCACAAAATTACATCATATACAAAAAAAATGACGCATGTAGCCTTTTTAACTCACAAAATTACACTATGTACCAAAAAAATGACGCATGCACCCTTTTTTATTTACAAAATTACATCACAAGTATTCACCTTCCTCTATCAAGGTAAACAAGTGTACAAAGGAAAAGATTTCTTCACCCTTTCTTTTCTCTTCCTCCAAAGATAACTTTCTATCGTTGATTCCTTTCTTTTCCTCATCCACACTCTAGAGTACACATAGTCTAAGTCTCTGTTTGGATGGGATGAGGTAGGGTTTATTAATGGAAAGGGATGGAAGGGGAAGGGAGGGAAAGGAAGAGAAAATAATATATTTATCTTGCCCTTGTTTGGAAGGTAGGGAAAGTTTATGTGAGAATAAAGGGATGGAATGAAGGTTAAATATATAAATTTATAAAAATATCCTCTTATGTTTTTAATAAATCTGCATGTGAAAAAATAAATAAGGATATAATTGTAATAATTTCTCCTTACCCTTCCTTACATCTCAATTTGGGGTGTAAGGAATTTCGCTTATTTCCGAACATGCAAGTGAAAGTTTTACCCTTCTTTCCTCTTCCCCTTCATGACTCACTGTCTCCCAAACAAAGATAAAAATTTATTTTACCCATATTTATCATTCACTCCCCTTTACTCACCTCCTCCCGAACACGAACAGAGAGTAAAACGAATTGACGGAATAATGAGAACTAGCATATTCACCTTTTGCTCTTATTAAATAAGAGAGTGATTTTGATTATTACACTGCATGCACAACACAACCGTCTGCACTCAAACTAGTTAACACACTCGAGACCTCGACGCATGCCGTAGGTCCGCTCACAGGCGACGGCATGGCGGTCGCGGCGTACCGCAGAGGCACTTATTGTGGAGGTAGCTCGCCGCGTCGTGGTACGCCATCGCCCTCCCCGTCGGGATCTCCCCGCACAGCATGTTGTAAGACAAGTCGAGCACCCGCAGCTTGTACAGGTCCTTGAGTGACTTCGGGACGCCGCCCCGGAGGCGGTTGTGGCTCAGGTCCAGGTATTCCATCTTCCACGGCATCTCCGCCTTCGTCAGGTCGAACCCAAACTCGTTCCGCGACAGATCCAGCTTCACCGTCGGCCGCGTCCAGTTGAACAAGGACGCCGGGTCACCACTCAGCCGGTTCCGCCCCAAGTCGATCGTGTTCACGTCCCCCTCGCCGTACGATGCGGGGATCTCCCCGCTCAACCTGTTGTTCGACAGTACGAGGAACTGGTACTCGCCGTGGAGCAACCCCGGCGGTATCGAGCCGGAGAGATGGTTGCCGCTGAGATCCAAGTACCGGAGGTACGGAAGCAGGGCCAGCTGCGGGGGGATGGCGCCGGAGAGCTTGTTGTTTGGCAGGGTGAGCGCGCTGAGGTTGGTGCCGACGAGGAAGGCCGGGACTTGGCCGGAAACAGAGGTGTTGGAGTCTGGAGATCCACAGGAGGTAGAGGCGGGAGAGGCGGGCGAAGGAGGGAGGGATGGGTCCGGAGAGGCCGGGCATGTCCTCGAGGGAGTCTTTATGTCCTCGAAGCAGAAAAATAGACTACACTAATTACCTGGGCACATGCATGGAGTAATACAGCAGAATGATTCGACACTGCTGATCAAAAAATTAAAAAAACTTCATCATGATACATTGTTATACAAGTCTTCTAAGAATCAGACTATTTTAAAAAGGCCTGACAATTTTTCTTCTTTTAAAGTTATTTAAACACATTATTTTCCCCATATTATGGCTTGCCATGTCATTCAGTAATGGAAACATTGAAATGGGCCTCGTGGTGAAAAAATAAAAATAAAAATAAATAGTGGAAAACTGGCCTATATATAATTCAATTTCAAATAAATTTTAGTTTTCAAGGTGGTAAAAGAAAAATACTCTCGCCCTCAGCGCCCTCTAAATTTTAGTTTTTATGGAAAATATTCAACTATGAAGTTTTCATTGGGCAATTACTAGTGATGAAATTTTCTTGTGTTTTTCGGAGTCAGTAAATTTGGATCACTGACAAGTCTTGCAAAGCCGTGTGAACCGATTGGAGCTTGTCATCTTCTACATAATTGACATTTAAAAGTACCATCTGCCTAAGGTTGTGTATCTATGTTTACTTTCCTTCATATCCATAGAATCGACACTAAAATGTCGTTAAAGTATTGGATAAGCAAAAATTAAAATACTCTCTTTCTTTTTAAAACTATAATTTACTAAACAACCTAAGTGATTATAGGTTTTTCTCGATCACGTATGTAATTTTAAAAATGTCCAAATAACTTAGTCTCTCTTCATTTTTACTGTTCATCCATTTTTTTTATTGTATTATTGATTTTCCGAAATCACCAACAAAATATTGTTGTTGTTTTTCAATAACAACATTGTGTTACTTGTTTTCAAAAAATATTAATTTTTTGGCAATACAATGTTGTTAATTCTTGAAGGTGTTGTTGATTTTCATAAACTAGCAAAAACATTGTTACTAATTTAAACTTTGAGACCATAACTTTTGACTGAAATTGAACCACGAGATGCACAACATGTCAGATCAAAACTCATTCAGAGATTTTCGATTTGATATATTGAGCATCACATAGCTCAATCTGAATCAAAAGTTATTATTTCTCAAAGTTCACCCAGCATATCGTAGCTGCTACAACTATAAGTTCAACTTCAAGATGTTATAACTTTTGATTCATATTGAACCATGAGACACACAATATATTAAATCGAAGTTCTTTGAATAAGCTTCGATTTTATATATTATGCATTCTGTAACTCAATCGGAATCAAAAGTTATAGTCTCTCAAAGTTATAACTTGTAGTTGTAGTAGCTACGATTCAATAGCTGTTATAACATATTGCTTATTTTCAAAAGACCATAACTTTTGACTAGAATTAAACCATGAGACACAATATATCAAATCAAAACTTGTTTAGAGATATTTGATTTGATCTATTATGTGTCTCGTGATTCAATCTCAGTCAAAAGTTATAGTATCACAAAGTTTAAGTCAGCAACAAAGTTGTTGTTGGTCTTTCGAAGATCAACAACATGTTGTAGCTGTTACGAAATTTTAGCTGCTATAACTATAAGTTATAACTTTGAGAGACATAACTTTTGATTCTGGTTAAACTACAAAATGCATAATATATTAAATCGAAACTCGTTTAAAGATCTTTAATTTCATATATTATGTATCTCATAGTTCAATTTGAATTAAAAGTTATTGTAGGGCTGGTGCACGTGAGAGGGGGGAGAGGTGAATCACGTGATTTTATAAACTTAATCTTTTTCAATTTTGAAGATGAGTACGCAGCGGAATTGAAACAAACTAAGTAATAAAACAAAAGTACGCAATCAATTACTTCGTTTGGAGCCTTCGGCGACTCCTACTCTAAGATACATGTCACTCAGATCTATCGATGGGAATTTATAATCAAATCACTTATTTACAAAAGTTAGGTTGGTAACAATACTACCAACCTTAAAATATAATAAGCAGAAAGAAAGATAGAGTAATATTACACAATAACTATATGTTACCCAAGTCTAGGCTCATTTGAGCATGTAGCTGCATCGTGTCATTCTTGTGTTGTTAAGGCTTAAATGCGACAGAATAGTAGTGTACAATAGGAACAGTCAAATGGTCAAGGAAGCACATAAAATCAGTTTCCTTGAAGTACTGCTTTGTGTTGGCGGAATAGGACTTTTATAGAGTGTTAAGGGCGCCTCAAATCCTATCTAAGGTGCTTCTAACCCTATCTGAGGCACCTCGAACTGTAACCTCTATCTGCTTCGATACCTGCAGTCTCTATTCGTGAGAAAGGGCCTCCAAGCGCTCAGAAGTGCCTCCAACGCACCTTTGAGGCGTCTTCTCTACGAGGGCGCCTCCGCCATGTCTAGGGTGCCTCCAAGTGTTGATCCGAGGCACCTCAGACACTGTTCATCCGAGGCTAATTTTTGCCATTAACTCCTGTAAAAATTCATTAGTCCAAATAACAAATATACCCTACAAAATAGAGTTAGCACAGTGATAAAATAAATTTATTATGACTTAGATCCTATCTTACCAAGACGATGATCTAGTCATGATCTCAACTTAGACTTCTAAAATTAATCTAAGTTGGGCCAATGCCTATAACCCACTAGGGCTCGTCCTCACTAGATCTTGTAAGTACCCCGTTATTGTTTAGGTGTAATTAATCAAGTCAAGTTAGGTCCTATGTTTGTTTGATGCATTGTATCTAAATGTGTAAGAACTTAAGAGTACAGAAAGTCGAGCGAAGACGCATCTAGTGAAAACGATGACATGGGAGAAAGTCGACGGATTTGGTGTATCTGAGGGATGAGGTGCTGCGGAAGAGTATGCTAGTATATGAGAAGGAAGTGTGCGACATTTCCGAGTGATGAGAAGCCTAAGTGAAAGCTTGCTCAAGGAGAAGGCCAAAAAATGGGTTCAGGTGAGCCCTATTTCAGATAGTCAAAATCATCCAAGCGAACAGAGTCGAAATGGAGGAGAAATGGATAGTCAACAGGTTGTTGACTTTCCAAGCGCCTGGACCAATTCCAGGCACCCGGACCGCCCAGGTGTCTGGACCAACACCAGGTACCCGAACCACCTAGGGCGCCTCCACAGGAGCCTGCGTGAGCGTAGGCGTCTGAGCAACCGAACCTGGTCCGGGTGCCAAGACAAGATAAATTTTATCTTTGCCGAGCCGTTACGATGTAGATAAAGTTTTATCCACACCCAGTCGCTCGGACCCCTTTCAGACGTTCGGAGCTGCCATATCAACAAACGGTCAGATTCGACCAACAGACTATAAATAAAGTCCTGATCTCAGGCGTTTAGAACAACACTTGTAAACGAATTATGTGCTTCAGCTTCTAGTTCTGTTCTTTATTTTTTTTACGCTTTTAACGTTGTAAGAGGCTACTCCACCTTTAGAAGAAGGAGATTTTAGTCAATCATATTTGCCTTGCATTAGTAATCCTCTGATTAAAAACTAAGCAAATATATCTTGTCTCTATTTTTATTTTATGCATTTAATTTTAATTTATAAACAAGTGTTTGTATAACTTAGTCTAAAGATCAAGAAAGGGCTTGTTTGCTATTTCAGACAATTCACCCTCCTCTTACCGGTTGATCGGGGACCTATAGATCTCTCTCCTCCAGTTATTTACCTAACCTTACTTATCAATATCTGATCCTCTAGACCTGCTTAGACTTTCTTTGGTCCTGCTTAGTGTCTGATCAACCTGATCAACTAAAACTTTTTTGCAATACTAAGTTAGCACAATAGATATAAAATATTCAAGTAAATCAGTGTTAGCAACTTTCAAGATTTGTTGGTTCGATCGACCGTGCGCAATCGACTGGAAACCAGTTGGTAACACATGCTTGGAGTTTACTCCTCTAAGATTTCTTATTACCTAGGGTTACCTTCCCCTGAGGTTGCTTAGTTTCACTCACTAGAACTTTCATTGCCTAACTTTACTCACCAGGACTTTCACTACCTAACTTCACTTACAAGGACTTCCACCACCTATTTTCACTCACTAGGGGCTGACTTCACTCACCAGAACTTCAACCACCTAACTTCACTCACTAGGATCAGACTTCATTCACCATGACTTCTCTTTGCCTAACCTCCAGTTAGGACTACTAACTTAGTAGACTTCTCACATGTCTAACCTTGGGTTGGACGACTTACCCTTGCTAGTCATCTATTTCTAACTATTTTCTCTCTTCCAAACATCAAGTCTTTTTTGGATTAACCCTAAGTCAATTTGACCATACATCAACATATTATCAAATATCAAAACCCTAAAAATCGATTTCACCAACAGGTATCACCTCTTAAAGTTGAACTTATAGTTGTAGAAGCTATGATTTTGTAGCTGCTACGTGTATACTAAGTAAATTTTAAGAGGTCATAACTTTTGACTCGGATTTAATCATAGAATGTACAATATATCAAATCAAAAATTTTTGAACGAGCTTTGATTTGATATATTATGCGTCTTGTAGTTCAATTCGAATCAAAAGTTATGACTTCTCAAACCTATAACATATAGTTGTAGCAACTATGATTTCATAGTTGCTATAATGTATTGCTAATCCAAAAGGTCGGCAAGAATGTTGTTATTGACTTAAACTTTGAAAGATCATAACTTTTAACTTAGATAAGATCATGAGACACAGAATATATCACATCGAAGATCTCTGAACGAGATTCGATTTAATATATTATGCATGTGGTGGTTTAATCTCAGTCAAAAGTTATAATATTTTAAAAATCAGCAATACGTTGTATATGCTACGAAATCATAGCTGATAAAACTATAAAATATAATTTGAGAGATCATAACTTTTAATTCAGGTTGAACTACAGGACACATAATATATCAAATCGAAGTTTGTTCAAAGATCTTTAATTTGATATATTGTGTGTCCCATAGTTCAATCTAAATTAAAAGTTATCATCTCTCAAAATTTAACTTGTAGTTGTAGCAGCTACATTTTTATAGCTACTATAACGTGTATGCTGAGTAAATTTTGAGATGTTATAACTTTTGGCTCAGATTTAACCATGAGATACACAATATATCAAACCGAAGATCTTTAAATGAGCTTTGATTTAATATACTATGTATCTTGTAATTCAACCCAAATGAAAAGGTATGACTCTCAAAATTATAACTTATAGTTATAGCAGTCACGATTTTGTAGTTGCTACAACTTGTTGTTGATCTTTGGAAGACTAGCAACAATGTTGTTATTGACTTAAACATTGAAAGACTAAAACTTTTGATTGAAATTGAACCATGAGACACACAATATATCAAATCAAAACTCGTTCAGAGATTTTCGATTTGATATATTGTGTGTCTTATGATTAAATCTCAATCAAAAGTTATGGTCTCTCAAAATTTAATTCAGCAGCAACATTGTTGCTAGTCTTTCGAAGATCAACAACACGTTCTAACAACTATGAAATCTTAGCTAATACAACTATAAGCTATTTTGAGAGACTATAACTTTTAATTCGTATTGAACTACAAAACACTTAATATATCAAATTAAAACTTATTCAAAGATTTTCGTGTGTTTGATAGTTCAATATGAATTAAAAGTTATGACTTTTTAAAGTTGAACTTGTAGCAGTTACGATTTTGTAGCTGATCCGGTATTAAGAAGAGGGGGCCCTGCTTTAAGGAGGGTCCTTGGTCAGGATCAATCCAAAGGTAAGCCGATCGAGTAACGGCCTGGTTAACCCGACCGGCTGGTCCGAGCGGAACCAAAGATAACCCGGCCAGGGGCTCGGGTTTCCGACGCAAGGAATTAAGTGGCCGAGCGGATGGACCGCTCGGCCGGGACATAGGGAAAGAAGGCAGAGGCCGAGCGATCAGACCGCCTGGCCGTTCCACAGGGAAACAGGGGAAAAGGTGTTCAAGTACTAGAGGTCTTCTAAGCCAGGCCGGCACAAGCGTCCGGTCGGGAGAAAGGCTTCAGCCGGGCGGATGAGCGCTCGGCTCAGGAGGAAGAAGCCCACATGCTCCATGGCTAGGTATTATTTACATTCACGAGGAGGAAGGTTTAACCGTCCCATCAAGGGATGGCCTAAACTGTAGGAGTATGGCCTCAGATATGCTCCCCTGACAGGACCATACCGCGATATGCTCCCCTGACAGGACCATACCGCAACATGGCATAGGGCATGCAGGCCTCCCGATGTAGTTGCCTGGTGTTCCTTGGGTGCTCTATATAAGACCTCTCATTTCTTCATCGGAGGTACGCCAGTCTTCATCCTGCAGCCACCTTCTTCATCTATTCCCTTGCTTGACTTGAGCGTCGGAGGGTCGTCGCCGGGAAACCCTTCCCGGCTCGACTCTGTGCAGGTGCGCCGGAGGTTCTTACGGGCGATTAGAGATCATCATCAGCGAGTGGAGAGCGTCACGTGCCCAGCGTCCTTTGGTTCGGCGATTCGGACAGGAACAAATTGGCGTCGTCTGTGGGAACGCTCCTGCATCCGATCGAAGACAATGGACGAGGCTGGACGACAACACATGATGACGCTTTCGAACGAGGAACTCGACGCTCTGATTGAGGCAAGGGCAACAAAGATAGTAGAACAACAGCGACAGAAGGCGCAAGTCGAGCGAGCACCGCAACAAGCAACATCAACCTCGGCCGGTCGGCCTATACCGGCGGACCGACTGGAGCCTATCTCTACTGGAGGCTTTTCCTAGAGCCTTATTCCAGATGCCTCTAAAAAATGCGCCCGCCCATATCGAATGGGGATCTTCTTCCGACAAAGCTCCCGTTCAGGATAACAGGAAGGGAAAGGTGCGCTAATGTAATTTACTCGTGTAGTTGTGCAATTGAAATATAAGAATAAGAATTAGGAAATCGGTGTCACGCCCCAAAGGAGTCCCCGTCCGAAGAAATTTCGGCAGCATCTCCCCTATACGGCGGACAATCTGAAACTTTCTACATATCTCCATACCTCAGCCACATGCGGCTGGAATAATAACAACAAAATAAATCATCACCACGCAGTTATATATAATTAAACAAAGTAGTAATACTCTGACTCAAAAACCATCCTACTCAACTACACTTGTAAAGCTCAAAACCGACGAACTCACCTCTTCTGCCGCCGAGGCAGGCACGTAGTAAAAAAAAACACATCGAATAAAAATCCATCATCATCACAAAAATCCATACAACAACCAAGTATCCAAACAAACCAAGTCCACACATAATCAATAAATGCAAAACAAAACTAAACGATATATAAACCATCGAGGTCTGCAGAGATCTAGCACTACGTGTTGTGGGGACTAGCGACTGGAACTCCCTCCTGACAGCATCAACCTGAAAATAACGACAATGGAGGCGGGGTGAGTCCAACACTCAGCAGGTACAATTGATATGCAAAGTAAAGAAATAACACCTAGCACTAATCATGCGCATAGTCCTGATAAAAATAAAGGTAAATGCAAACCGAAGAAGAGAGAATCAGACTAACCGGGACCGGTATAAGGACAAAAATCCGAAGGTATAGAAGACACATGCATGTCAAACATAGGTATCCAAACAATATGCGGCCGTATAAATGCAACAATCACAATCACAAACAATAAATGCATCATGCATATGATGCGTCATGGTCACCCCTCGCCAGTCAACCAACTCACAACAAAAGTGGGACCAAGTGGGTAGGGCTACGATAACCGTGCACTCGAACACTACTCACGATGGTGATCGAGTGGACGGGATCTTGTCGAGTACATACGTACTCTACCCCAAATCATAAATGGGGAGCGAATGCTCTCATCTCCCAGACGCGACGGGAGGAATCTCTAACGTACACGGCTGCGTCACCACACTACCCCGAGCGGATCAACGGAGCACCGGAAGAGTCAACCGACGTGCTACCACGTTGTGTCACGCTACCCAGCGTCGCGGCCACAACGAGCGAATGATGAAAAGCGGCAAAGTGCTCGCAATAATGGAGCATCTATCGACAAGATGCGATCATGCAAATGGTGCATGTCACTAAGCATGGTAATATACTAAACCAACCTCTGGACATATAACAATGGGCACCATAGTGAATAAATCATATCAAGATATACTGATCAATAAGGTATCAAACCTAGGTCCTGAACATGTGAAACATGGTTATATCACTACCCATCAGCATGATAGATCGGGTACAAGATCAATACGAGATGCAAACAAACAATCAATCAAACAGGTAACATGTATTGGGCAATGATTAACCGAAACAAATAGGAAACACAATTAATGCAACATATTATTTTCATTACTAAGCATATCAAAGACAATAAGTCAAAAGTACCCGCCTCCGATAAGAAAAGTCCAAATCTGACTCCGAGATACCCGTCTCGCGTCAAAGTCCTGTGTCACCAATATATATATTTTTTTATTTAGCTACAACTCATATAAATAGCCAAATAAAAATCTCTAACACTAAATTAGGGCAAAACCCTAATCATATAGCATTAATCCTACCAAAATTAAATCCAACGATTATTTAGGGTTAATTGCTTTAACCCTAATCATACCATTAATTTAATTCCAGACCTAATCCAGATAACCTAATTATTCTACACAACCTAATGATGAAATAATTATCAATAGGTATCAAGATCATACCTAAACATGGATTAATCCAATATATTCCTAATCCAATACATGAACCTAACTCATCAACATGTAACAATTACTCTACTTCTTACCTTGATTCAAACCTCTGCTCTTGATCCAACCCACTGGTGATGCTGGTTTGAGTGCTGCCGGTAAGAAGACCTACTGGAACCAAGCTTCCTTGCTGGAATCTTCCTCCCGTATGGTCTAGAGAAACTCCACAGTCCACTTCCCGGGGATCCTCAACCCTAATTGGTTACCGCCGGAAGAAGACTCCACCACCAGATTACCTCAACAACCCACACGGTACACTGCTTACCTCCAAGATCCGGCTAGGGCACGGGGGGAAGTAAAGAGGATCGGCTCGGATATGGCTGTGATAACTCTATGCCGATGATGAAGAGCCTCGGCAGTGGCACACAGAGGAAGCGATGTCACGAGCCGAGGGAGGAAGAAGTCAGCCGGCTGTGAACCCAACCTAGGGCACCGGTAAACTGGCCGAATCAGTCGGAGAGGGTCACAGGTCGATCGGCTAAGGCAGAGGAAGAAAGGACGCTGCACGGTGATCGGCGCTAGGGCACCGGGGTGTGCGGCGCTGCTCCGTGCGTCGCCGACGGCTAGGGCACAGGGACGGCTCGGGAAGAAACAAGAAGAGGATTTGGCGTCGCGGTAGAATAAGGGCACAGAGTAGGCGTCGGCGCCGGTTAGGGCAAGGGGAGAAGAAGAAGAAAGCGAGCTTGGCCGAGGGTTTATCCGCGAGAGGAGACGGCGGTTTGCATCGCCGATTGGGAGAGGCGGTTAGGGCAGAAGGTTTGCGCGGGGAAGAAGGCTCGGCGTGCAGGGGTTTTCGGCGAGGAAGAGAGGAAGTAAAGAAAAAAAAAAGAAAAGGGAAAATAAATAAAGAAAAAGGAATTAAGAAATTCAACTTTTCCTCATTTAAATGGGGTAACATAAACAAGCTTTTCCAGACCCCGTTTTTATCCCCGTCAACTCGTCCGTACGAGCTCCGAAAAATTCCCGAAAAATTTCCAAAAATTCTGAAAAATTCCCTTATTAATATTCGCTTTTTTCCGGTATTTTACAATCGGCAAGGCCGCAAGCATCGTTCGCCGAATGGGGATTATAGTTCGAGAACGAAGGCCCCCGAGCCGATCGGCCGGGAGGTTTATATCCGAGCTGGGAGCTCGAGAACGAAGGCCCCCGAGCCGATCGGCCGGGAGGTTTATATCCGAGCTAGGAGCTCGAGAACGAAGGCCCCCGAGCCGATCGGCCGGGAGGTTTATCTATTTAAAGACTCGTAAGCGAATGACCCGTGTTGTTCGGCCGAGCATAAATATTGTTCGAGCGCGGGATATGATATGAAGGCCAAGGTCGCTCGGCCTGGTAAGGAGAAAGCCTTGAAAGGCCGACGAGCCCCGTCGTTAAAGATCGAGAGCCGCGCCGACCGGTTATAAATATCCGTGTCGACGAGCCTCGTCGTTAAAAATCGAGAGCCGCGCCGACCGGCTATAAATATCCGTGCCGACGAGCCCCGTCGTTAAAGATCGAGAGCCGCGCCGACCGGCTATAAATATCCGTGTCGACGAGCCCCGTCGTTAAAGATCGAGAGCCGCACCGACCGGCTATAAATATCCGTGCCGACGAGCCCCGTCGTTAAAGATCGAGAGTCGTGCCGACGAGCTCCGTCGTTAAAGATCGAGAGCCGCGCCGACGGCTATAAATATCCGTGCCGACGAGCCCCGTCGTTAAAGATCGAGAACCGCGCCGACCGGCTATAAATATCCATGCCGACGAGCCCCGTCGTTAAAGATCGAGAGCCGCGCCGACCGGCTATAAATATCCATGCCGACGAGCCCCGTCGTTAAAGATTGAGTGTCGAACCCGCGACTGTGAACTTACTGGACGGAACTAAGGACGCCAAATAACGAGCGTTCCGATCGGCCATCGGTTTGCCAATACTTCGCATTCACTGAATGCAAATAGTATAGCCAAGCGCTAAACGGTTTCGAGGAAAACGCGTCAATTGATTAACCTGATTGGTCGTCTAGTGGGAAACACGTGGAGCTTAACTGACTCTACGACTAAGCACCAAACAGACAGAAGAGGGCAATGAAGGGCAAACAAAAACACAATTATGCCGAACGACACGTACAAAAATTTTACATCCGCCGAGCGGATGAAATACAGAAAGTACTTGGAAGAACTCGCCTCATTCCGGGTCCTCAAAATTAGAAAAGGCGTCCGGGATATCGTCAATCATAGCCGGCAGAACTGAAGGGGGAATGCTCAGGCCAGCAGGAAGGTGCCCCCCCCTTTTTTCAAGTACGCCATGGTGACCTTGACCGCCTCGGCGAAAGTTGAGGAGACGTTGCCACCGAATTTTGCGCCGAACCGCTCCGAGCGGAGGTATTCTTGGCGCGCTGCTGCTAGGCGACTCGGCTCTCCCGCTCAGCCTTCAAGTCCACCTCAGCCTTTGTGCGTTCTGCCGAACGGCCCTCCCGCTCGACGTTCAGCTGGGCCTCCACATCCTTGGATCGCTGATCTAGCGCACGGACATCTATTTTCATCTTGTCCAGATCAGCGATCGCTTGCTTCTTCCGGGCAGTAGCGCGTTTGGCGTCCGCTTCACGCTTCTTGACTTGGCTCTCGAGCCGAGCCACCTCCGCAGTCAGATCGGAGACCTTCCTCTGCTCAGCCTCGAAAGCCTGCTTTTCCTTCTCGGCCGAAGGACCTCCGGTGGCTTGGAGTTTCGCCAGGAGATCCTCTAGCTCAGCCAACCGGTGGCTAATAGCGATCTGCTCGGCCCAGCGCTGCATAAGAAATAACGGAGTTAAGATACAAAGTGGTATTATTAAGGGAGAATAAGGAATTTACCCCGGTCGCCTGCTGCATATTACTGTCCCTGAGCTGCTTCGGAGTCATGAGAGCTGCCCGAACCTGGGCATCCTCGAAGATCTTGGCTAGCGGACCCGTCAGAGTTATCTCGTGGACAGGGCTCGAAGGTTGGTCAGCAGCCAACAAGTATTCCTCCGAGGGAAGTTGGAGGGTAATCTTGAGGGCCGGACGGTCGGCCAACTCTTCCTCGGTTGTGGTAGCCTGGCTCGAGGACTCGCCTATAGGGGAAATCTCACCTAAGCG
This sequence comes from Zingiber officinale, assembly GCF_018446385.1. NCBI lineage: Eukaryota > Viridiplantae > Streptophyta > Magnoliopsida > Zingiberales > Zingiberaceae > Zingiber > Zingiber officinale. The sequence goes on from NC_055987.1 coordinate 190,833,734, forward strand.
TCGTAGGCGACGGCGAGTCCTCCGAGGAGAGTCAGTGGGCCCTACTTCAAAAGCCGTTGATGTTCCGAACTGCGCCGGGGTTCTGTCCGGGGAGAGGACCTCCATGGACGCGGTAGCCTTGCCCTTCTGAGTGGGTCGTAGGGTAAAATCCCTTGGGCGTTTCCGCCGAGTATCTAGGGTGGCGGCATCGGCCTGATGGACACTCAGCTCGGTCGGAGCCGAAGAGACAGGGTCTACTTCTACCTCCGCTGAGGCAGACTGAGTGACCTCCAGCTCAGGAGCGGATTGCGCTCCCCCTTCTCCTTCGGCTGCCGGGCGCGCTGGGATAAGGCCCCGCTCGGCAAGCTCTTTTTTAGTGGCCGCTTCAATTTCCACAGCCCTCAGTTTTAGGCTCTCAGTAGCCTCCGCACGCCACATAACTTCGACTGCAGGAGAAAAAATTAAATCAGTTAGATAAAAAGGTAAAAAGAGTGAAAAAAGTGCTTACACATCCTGCAGGGAAGGCTAGCTCGGACAGGAGAAAGACTGAAGATATACAATACGCCCTCGAGGAGCAACTTGTCAATCTTGTACCGTTGATCGGATAAGCGGCTGGCTGCATGGAGGAACGCCGGGCTGCTCCTATATCTTCCGAGCTCCGGCTGAGTCGGCACGGTGGTCTGCCATTGGGTTCGGAAGGCAGGCCGCTCGGGAAGGCGCATATAGAAGAAGTGCTCCTTCCAATGCTTGTTGGAACTCGGCATGTCTTGGAACAAAACAAAACCTACTCTAGTTTGAAAAATAAAAGTACCCAACTCGGATTGTTTGGGATAGAAGAAGAAGTGAAAGATTGCTGGGTCCAGAGGAATATTGTTCAGATTGAAGAGGATGATCACCCCGCTCAGCAGCCTAAAGGAGTTCGGCACAAGTTGGCCGAGCGGAATACGGAAGTAGTTGCAAACTAATAAAATAAAGGGATGAGGGGGAAACCTAAGGCCGCCCAGGAACTGGTCCCAGAAGAAGCAAATAGTGCCGGGCGGCGGTTCATGAGGACGACCGGTCGGGGAGGGTATCTCGATTTTATGGTCGTCCGGGATCCCGTACGTCCGAACAAGACGCCGAGCGTCCTCCTCATCAAACCGACTCTCCATGATCGTATACCATGGACCGTGAACGTTGGTAGCGGGTTCGGAAGAGCTCGCCATCTCGGAAAGACAAAAGGACAGCAAGAAATCGAAGGAATGGGAACTAAAGAGAGGCAAAATGAGTAGGGAAGACCTAGTAAACGAAGAAAGAAGGCTCACTGAGAAGGAGACGGGCGGAAAAGATCACCGGTGAGATGGTAGCCGACGAAAAACAGGAACTGGATCGCCGGAGGCCGCAGCAGCAGAAGAGGCAGAAGGACAAAGCACGAGCAAGCGTGCGGCAGAGGAGGGGGACTGAGGCTTTATACGGCCGAGGCCGGTCGGCCTCCGCCGTCCGATCCAGGTCACGAGAAACAAGGACGCCATCGGGTCGTCCATTTCAAACGATGGCGTCCCATCATAAGTAACGCCGCCGCCACGCAATAGTCGACGCGTGGCGCTGAGTAATTCGGCGCATTTAATGTGCACCATACCACGCACGCGCAGCCTTAAGGGAATGGATTGCCGCCGTTCCCGAGGGGATTCGGACAGGCGGCAACGACGGCAGGCTGCATGAGTCACATCTGAGTGCGCGCCGAACGGCTAAATTCGGCGCACACGCCGAGCGGCCTGTGGAATACTTTTAAAGCAAAAGGCGACAAGCACCCGCTCGGACACACAGTCCAGTCAGTCGGACTTAAGCGCCTCCTTCGACTAGACTTGAAGGTGAGGCAAGTGATCCGGTATTAAGAAGAGGGGGCCCCACTTTAAGGAGGGTCCTTGGTCAGGATCAATCCAAAGGTAAGCCGATCGAGTAACGGCCTGGTTAACCCGACCGGCTGGTCCGAGCGGAACCAAAAATAACCCGGCCAGGGGCTCGGGTTTCCGACGCAAGGAATTAAGTGGCCGAGCGGATGGACCGCTCGGCCGGGACATAGGGAAAGAAGGCAGAGGCCGAGCGATCAGACCGCCTGGCCATTCCACAGGGAAACAGGGGAAAAGGTGTTCAAGTACTAGAGGTCTTCTAAGCCAGGCCGGCACAAGCGTCTGGTCTGGAGAAAGGCTTCAGCCGGGCGGATGAGCGCTCGGCTCAGGAGGAAGAAGCCCACATGCTCCATGGCTAGGTATTATTTACATTCACGAGGAGGAAGGTTTAACCGTCCCATCAAGGGATGGCCTAAACTGTAGGAGTATGGCCTCAGATATGCTCCCCTGACAGGACCATACCGCGATATGCTCCCCTGACAGGACCATACCGCAACATGGCACAGGGCATGCGGGCCTCCCGATGTAGTTGCCTGGTGTTCCTTGGGTGCTCTATATAAGACCTCTCATTTCTTCATCGGAGGTACGCCAGTCTTCATCCTGCAGCCACCTTCTTCATCTGTTCCCTTGCTTGACTTGAGCGTCGGAGGGTCGTCGCCGAGAAACCCTTCCCGGCTCGACTCTGTGCAGGTGCGCCGGAGGTTCTTGCGGGCGATTGGAGATCATCATCAGCGAGTGGAGAGCGTCACGTGCCCAGCGTCCTTTGGTTCGGCGATTCGGATAGGATCAAATTTGGCGCCGTCTGTGGGAACGCTCCTGCATCCGAACGGAAACAATGGACGAGGCTGGACGACAACACGCGGTGACACTTTCGACTGAGGAACTCGACGCTCTGATCGAGATAAGGGCCGCCAAGCTGGTGGAGCAAAAACAGAAGGTGGCAGCCGAGCGGCCCGAGCAGCAAGCAACTTCAGCGTCTGGAGGCCGAGCGGAGGCACCACCTGCCACCGTCGCCTTTCATCGGGCTCTGTTCCGCACCCCTGAAGCCGTGGCAGCCCACCGAGATAGGGGATCTTCTTCGGATGAAATGCCTAGACGAGATGACAGGAAGGGGAAAGCCCCTCGAGCGGACGCATCGTCCGAGCGGATCAATCGCCAATTTTCAGAGGCTATTTTGCGAGACCCTCTGCCCAAGCATTACGTGCCTCCGACGATCGGCGAGTATAATGGGACAATCGACCCAGATGATCATCTGGGTAAGTTTGATAACACGGCAACCCTCCATCAATACACAGATGGAGTAAAGTGCCGAGTTTTTCTTACCACTCTCTCGGGATCGGCTCAACGGTGGTTCCGGAGGTTGCCGGACAGATCCATCACAAGCTTCAAGGACTTCCGAACGGCTTTCCTCCATCACTTTGCAAGCAGTCGGCGCTATCAAAAAATGAGCGTGAGCCTGTTCACCATCAAGCAAGAAGCCCGGGAATCGCTTCGAGCTTACATCCAGCGGTTCAACCAAGTGGCGATGGACATTCCAACGGCCACCTCGGAAACCATGATGAATGCCTTCACACAAGGCCTGGCGGATGGGGATTTCTTCCGATCGCTCATCCGAAAGCCGCCCCGAGACTATGATCACATGCTACACCGGGCGAACGAATACATCAACGTGGAAGAGGCACAAGCGGCTAGGAAAAAATAAACTTCAACCGAGAGGGCTCCTCTGGCCGAGCGGAAACCACACGCCATACATCAGCCGCCCAGAGGACCAAGGGCCGAAGCAATCCGATCCCCCCATGCCAGGTCCAACGTGCAAGAGGTAGCCGCCGCCCGGCCCAAGCCAAAGAAGAAATGGACCCCGATGTTCTTCTCCTTCCACCGGACGGATACGCACAACACAAGGGATTGTCGAAGTCTTCCCTTCGTGGCTCATCCTGTGCCCCGGAATGCCGGACGACGGTCTCCCTCAGTCGATAGGCGACAGAGAATTCAAGAGGCCGATCGGACTCGAGCCGATAGGCGACAGCAACAAACTCCCGATCGGCACCGCTCCCCAAGGCAAGAGAATCGCCGAGCGTCCAGAGAACGGTCTCGACCGTCCGCTCGGGAAGAGGAAAATAAAAGCAATACCTCCCGAGGCAAAATCAACGTTATTGCTAGCGGGCCGACCGGAGGAGACTCCAACAGAGCTAGAAAGGCGAGCATCAGGCAGCTCCAAATCCATGCCGTTGGATGCAGCCAAGAACGGGCGAACGGACCGAAAATCAGCTTCGGGCCAAGGGACTTGGAAGGAGTTGAAGTGTCCCACGACGACGCTCTGCTCATCAAAGCGGTAATAGCGAATTATACTATCCACCGCGTTTTTGTAGATACAAGAAGCTCGGTCAACATCATCTTCAAGAAAGCATTCGATCAGTTGCAAATTGATCGAGCCGAGCTGTTACCCATGACAACTCCGCTCTATGGGTTCACTGGTAACGAAGTTCAGCCGGTCGGACAGATCCGGCTGGCTACCTCGCTGGGAGAAGAGCCGCTCAGGAGGACCAGGACAACAAACTTTGTGGTGGTCGATTCTCCCTCGTCCTACAACGTTATTTTGGGACGACCGGCTCTCAGCGAATTCCGAGCGGTCGTCTCAACCTTTCACCAAAGGATCAAGTTCCCTGTAGAGGACAAAGTAGGAGAAGTACGGGGAGATCAGCTAGCAGCTCGGCGATGCTACATCGAGATGGTCCGAGCAGAGGCCTGTTCCGCTCGGAAGGCGCCCCGGATCGAGGTAAACGCCATCACCGAAAAGCCACCCTCTTTAATTTATGAAGAAAAAGAGGAAGTGCAGATTCACCCTGTTGGTTGCTACTCGGAAAACCTATAGGTTCCACTGTACAAAAATTTTGTACAAAAGTCTGAACCTTTTTCCTAGCTACCATGTGTTCTTTTAAATTAAATTTTGGATCGCCTGCGGAACTTAACACGTTTGATCCAAAACTTAATCTATTTGTTCTTTTAGGTTTTAACTTGAATCTCCTGCGGAACTTAACACGTTCGACCCAAGTCTCCTTAAGTTATTAATTCCATTAAATACTAATTTCCATAAAAGGTTCCCAGTACTGACGTGGCGAGGCACATGGCCTTCTTGGATATGGGAACAACCACCACCGACTAGACAAAACCTTTAATAGAAAGCTAATATTTAATTTCCTAAAATAACTTTAGGTTAACCAAAGAGAACAATCAAATCACAAGGAAAAGAAAGAAAACAAAAGAACACAACATCGAAAAACATATTCGAAATACTAGATCATAAGCCTCTTGAATTTGGTATTATTTCCATAAATAACTAGCATGATGCGGAAATAAAAATTACTAGTTATACCTTGTAGAAAAACCTCTTGATCTTCTACCGTATTCCTCTTCTAACCTCGGACGTTGTGTGGGCAACGATCTTCCGAGACGAGAAACCACCAATCACCTTCTTCTCCTCCTAGCTAGGTTCGGCCAACAAAGAGGAAGCTTCACCAAGGAAGAAAATCAAAATACTAACCAAGCTCCAAGAGATGCTAGCTTTCTCTCCTTCTTCTTCTTCTTCTCCGAGTAGTATCCGGCCACCACAAGAGCTCCAAGGAAGGGAGAGAGGTTCGGCCACCACAAGAGGAAGAGAGGGAGAGGATGGCCGGCCACACCAAGGAACAAAAGAGGGAGAGAAAATAATAGAGGTAGTGTCTCATGAAGGCACCCCTACCCCTTCTTTTATATTCCTTGGCCTAGGCAAATTAGGAAATTTAATTACAATAAAATTTCCTTAATTTTTCTTGACATGAATTAATTGAGAAAAAGAAAACAAAATTTCCCAATTAACTTGAGATGGCCGGCCACATCATTGGAAACAAAAGAGGACAAGTTTTAATCAACAATTAAAACTTCCTAATTTGTTTCCGGAAATTTTAAAAAATAAAATTTCTCTTTAAAATCTCTTCATGGTTGATAAAAGGAAATTTTTATAATTTTAATTTTATCAACATGTGAATAATTTTTAAAGAAAAAATAAAACATCTCTCCAATCTACAAATAAGGAAAGAGATCTAATTTCTTTCTTTAATCTTTTGTAGATCTTTTACAAGAGAGATATTTTAATTTTAATTCTCTTTAAAATATATCTTCCACATAATAATAAAAATTAAAATTAAATTTCTTTTTAATTTTATTTCGGCCCTACTAGCTTGGGTTGAAGCTACCCAATTTTATACCTAGGCCCTAGCTTGGTTCCCAAGCTAGCTTGGACCTCTATTGGGTGGGTATAGAAGGTGGGTATAGGTGGGTATAGAACTCTATAAATAAGAGGCTACGATAGGGACCGAGAGGAGGAATTGGTTTTGGTCTTCGATAAAATTAAGCATCCCGGGTTCCCCCAACACACAACTTAATTTTATCAATGATAATTCATTCCACTAGAGAACTATCATTGAACTACCGCACCAATCCCAAATTACATTTTGGGCTCTTTCTTATTATGAGTGTGTTAGTCTCCCGTGTTTAAGATATCGAATGTCCACTAATTAAGTGAGTTAACGACAACTCATTTAATTAATATCTAAGTCCAAGAGTAGTACCACTCAACCTTATTGTCATGTCGGACTAAGTCCACCTGCGGGGTTTAACATGACAATTCTTATGAGCGCCTCGTGAGGACGTTATCAACCTCGTATCTCCAGGACACAGCTTTCTCCTATAATCAACAACACACACTATAAGTGATACCATTTCCCAACTTATCGGGTTTATTGATTCAACGAACTAAATCTCACCCATTGATAAATTAAAGAAATAAATATCAAATATATGTGCTTGTTATTATATTAGGATTAAGAGCACGCACTTTCATAATAACTGAGGTCTTTGTTCCTTTATAAAGTCAGTATAAAAGAAACGACCTCAAATGGTCCTACTCAATACACTCTGAGTGTACTAGTGTAATTATATAGTCAAGATAAACTAATACCTAATTACACTACGACCTTCTAATGGTTTGTTCCTTTTCCATTTTGGTCGTGAGCTACTGTTTATAATTTATAAGGTACTGATAACATCATCTTCTGTATGTGACACCACATACTATGTTATCTACAATATAAATTAAATGAACAATTACAAACAAATGTAGACAATTAGACCAAATGTGATTCTTTTTTCATAATAAATGTTTACAAAGCTTAGGCTTTCAGTATACATTCCAACAATCTCCCACTTATACTAATGACTAAGCTGCCATATCTTCTACCATACATCTGATTCTCATTCCCTCCACATGCCGATCGAAAGCTTTCGCCGGAAGGGCCTTAGTGAAAGGATCTGCCAGGTTATCTGCTGATGCAATCTTGGCGATGACAACTTCTCCTCGCTTCACGATATCTCGTATCAGGTGGTACTTGCGCTCTATATGTTTACTTGCCTTATGAGCTCGTGGTTCCTTCGAGTTTGCAACTGCACCACTATTATCACAATAAATTGTGATGATTTTGGGCAAACCAGGAATCACATCTAAGTCCATTAGAAAGCTCCTGAGCCATACTGCTTCTTTAGCTGCCTCAGAGGCTGCTACATATTCAGCTTCCATGGTTGAGTCCGAAACGCATTTCTGCTTAACACTCCTCCATGAAATGGCTCCACCTCCTAAAGTAAACACATAGCCTGATGTAGACTTACTGTTATCCCTATCTGATTGGAAATCTGAATCCGTGTAACCCACAGGGAGCAGATCGTCTGCTTGGTAAACTAGCATATAATCTCTAGTCCTTCTCAGGTACTTTAATATATGCTTTACCGCATCCAATGTCCTTGTCCAGGTTACTCGATATCTGTGCTGACCATGCCCACGGCAAAACAGATATCAGGTCTCGTACATAGCATTGCATACATTAGGCTTCCTACGGCCGAAGCATAAGGAACTGCTTTCATGTCCTCTATCTCTTTTGAAGTCTTTGGAGACATCTCTTTAGATAGAGCTACTCCATGTCTAAAAGGTAAGAAACCTTTCTTGGAATCCTGCATGCTAAAATGAGCAAGGATTGTATCTATATATGAAGCTTGGGATAGACACAACATCCTTTTCTTACGATCCCTTATAACTTTGATCCCAAGAATGTGTGCACATTCTCCTAAGTCCTTCATATCAAATTTTTTGGACAACCATACCCTTACGTCTGATAATACCTTGACATTGTTGCCAATTAACAAAATATCATCTACGTATAGTACAAGAAATACCACCACGTTTCCGTTACACTTCTTGTATACACAAGACTCATCCAGACACTGAATAAATCCATATGACTGGATTACTTCATTAAACCGGATGTTCCAAGACCTTGAAGCTTGCTTCAGTCCATAAATGGACCGATTGAGCTTGCACACTAGATGCTCTTTGCCTTTTTCAATGAACCCTTCTGGTTGCTTCATATGGATGTTCTCTTCAAGACTTCCATTAAGGAAAGCTGTCTTGACATCCATTTGCCAAATCTCATAATCCATATGAGCAGAAATGGATAAGAGTATCCGGATAGACTTAAGCATGGCTACCGGTGAAAAGGTCTCCTCATAATCGATTCCCTCTTTCTGAGTGTACCCTTTCGCAACAAGCCTAGCTTTGAAGGTTTCTACCTTCCCGTCTGTCCCTCTTTTCCTTTTGTAGATCCACTTGCATCCAACGGCTTTTACACCATCGGGTGGTTCTACAAGCTCCCAAACCTTATTAGAGTACATGGACTCTATTTGTAATTCATTGCCTTTTGCCAAGATGTCGATCTATATCTTGGAGTGCTTCATTATATGATCGGGGATCAGGTTCATGTTTACCCGGATCAAGTCCAAGACTCTCCCAAAACATGAATCTTTCAGTTGCTCACAACCCTCCCACTACGACGAGGCACCGTCGTGGTTGTGTATCATGTGTGACACGTGTTGGTCTCTTGTGGTACTTCATCTTGTCCTGTTGGTACTGAAGTAGACATGTCCTCTCTAAGTTCTTCTAAAACAACTTTACTCGGGCTTGTGATCTATTATATAGTCTTCTTCTAAAACTGGGCATTGGTGCTAACAATGACCTTCTCGTCTTTAGGACTATAAAATAAACCACATTTCGCTCCTTTGGGATATCCTACAAACACGCGAACTTCAGACGAGATTCTAACTTATCAAGATCTGGTTTCAAGACATGTGCCGGACTACCCCAACCGAATATGTCTTAGACCGGGTTTTCGCCCATTCCACAATTCTATGGGAGAAGAAACTGATTTAGAAGGTACTAAGTTGAGAATTGTTTCCAGAGCATATCCCCAAAATGAATTTGCAATTCTGAATAACTCATCATCGATCTAACCATTTCCATAAGAGTCCTATTCCTTCGCTCGCTACACCATTCTGCTGGGGTGTTCCAGTGCATAATTGGGATTGAATCCCACCTCGATAAGTAATCCCTAAACTCTCCTAAGAGGTATTCGCCACCACGATCAGATCGTAGTGTCTTGATACTTTACCTAATCGCTTCTCCACATCAGCCTTGTATTCTTTGAACTTGTCAAAGCACTCGGACTTGCGGCGCATTAGGTAAATGTATCCATATCTTGAATAATCGTTCATGAAAGAGACAAAATATTCAAAACCTCCTCTTGCCTGGACAGACATAGGACCACACAAATCAGAGTGAACCAACTCTAACACTTCTTTGGCTCTATACCCTTGGCCTTGAACGGCCTCTTGGTCATTTTACCTTCTAAGCAAGATTCACAAGTTGGAAAATTTTCCAACTCTAATGAACTCAAAGTCCATCGGCTATAAGCCTCTGAATCCTACTTAAATTAATATGACCAAGTCTTAGATGCCAAAGATATGCTTGGTTCATTTCGAAGGTTCTTCTCTTATTAGAATTAGAAGATGAGTTATAAATTTCCATGTTTTGCTTTGTGGAAGAAATTGATTTAAAATATACAAATTGCCAACTAATGCACGAGCGTATAATCACTTTATTTCTTTTAATAACTACATCGTTATTGAAAGAAACCGAATATCCATCTATAAAGCAGTTTAGAAACCGAAATTAAATTCTTTCTAAAACTGTACATAAAGACAATTTCTTAAAACCAAATTTTATTTCTACTAAAAGACAAGTAGACGTCTCCCACTGCAACAGATGCCACCTTAGTAGCATTGCCCATGTAGACTGTAATCTCCCTTCAGATAGTCGGGTTTCCTGGAACCCCCGCAAGGAATTGCAGACATGATCAGTGGCTCCCGTATCACACCAGGTAATGGTAGATAACACCGCTAAACATGTTTCAACAACAGAGCATGAGATATACCTTTGTTTTGGTTCCTACGAGGACGATCCGCCTTCCATGTCCTGCTTGCAGATGAAGCACTTGCCCTTGACTTCTTCACTCTTAAATCCCGTACACTGAGATTTATTCACTTTCTTTCTTGACCAACTTGTTTCTTCTTCTTCTTTCCTTTCGGTTTAGAAGTAGAACCATTTTCAGCAAAGTGAATTTGAGAATTGTGACGAAATAATCCCTCTGCTGCTTGAAGTTCTGTCAGTAGTTCCCCTAATGAATAAATCCTTTTATTCATATTATAGTTCAAAGTGAACTGCTCAAAACTTCTAGGTAGCGCTTGGAGGATCATATCGATCTGAGTTTCCCATCAATTTCTCCTCCAAGGATCCGTATCTCGTTCGGATAAGCCATCATCTTTAGGATATGCTCCCCTCTGGCATGGTGGCTGTCATTATCTTTCTCATAGCTTCTTGTCTAGAAGCCCTATCTGATGACCAAAGAGCTCCTTGAGATTATATCATAAGTCGTTGGTAAATCTTGATGTTGATGTTGCAATACATTTGACATTGAAGCCAAAATGTAACACCGTGCCATCTCATCTGCCTTTACCCATCTCTTATGATATTCAATCTCCTCTTGGGTAGATTCACCGGTGGGTGCATCAGACAAGGTTCAGTCAAGACAAATTTATAGCTTTCAGCAGTAACAATGTCCGAGTTCCTTTTCCAATCTATGTAATTAGGTCCAGTAAGTCTATTTTGTTGAAGTATGATGGACATGGGTTGAAAGTCATCCTAAGAATCACAAATAACTTTTGGTGAACTCTAAATTTAGAATAATATTGATTCCTCAAACAATACTATTTTAAATTAACCAACACCTCATCACACCGTGAATTTTGTATGCCACGTTAGTGTGGACGATACAAATTCAACATTTGTAAAAGAAGGGTTTAACCCATTAATTTTATTATCTTGTCAACCTAACTTTTTGACAAATAAAATTAATAGTTGGTATTATTTGGTCACACAAATAATAATAGTGACTCCGTTGGGAGGATACTATTAGATGTGTCTAAGTGTATACCATTACTTGACACTAAGTCCATTAATAAGATTATGCCCTTCCGTTGGGGAAGATCACACGCTCTTAATTAATTTCCTATAGTCATCTCAAAATGGAAGTCTGCTCTAGTGATCCATAAACAAGCTCATCCGTTATGGAGGAAGGCACTCAGAGCCAACGCGCAAGCTTGTTTGTATCACTTACAAACCAGTAATGGAGACCATGGGATTTATTTAAAATCCCTCTCCCACTTAGTTATTTATAAATGAGGAATTTTAACTATGCTAGCCTACTAAACTTGTAAACTAACATGCACACACAGCACAATATAAAAGCAATAAATAGAAAATTTAATTTTCAACTATTATGGCTTTTATCTCTAAATTGTCCTCCGTGTGTTGTCATCCCAAGCTGTTGCCATATTTGGCCACCGCCTCCGGGTCTAGCTGTCGCATCCATCTTGCTCCTAGTTCCGCTGCGCCTCTGGTCCTTAGAAGGTTCCACGCTTTGCAAGATTCGATCCGCGACATAAATAGAATTTTACATTTTTGATCCTATATTCCATAAAAGGAATGTACATGTATCTAGATCAAAAATAAAATCCTAATAAAACTAAATACAGCTCCTGCTGTATTTTAATACAATCATGCACACACATATAAATTGCCCTTGACATGTCCAAGGGTCCAATCACACACATAATTAACTAAAAGCCATAATAGTTGGATCCTGCATCCACAAAGTTAGCACATCCTACTATTATCCTGCCTAAATTATGTATGACATGTGCATAATTAAACTAAATACCAAATACACAGAGGCAAAACCCTAGCTCTGATACCAATTGTTGGTTGCTACTCGGAAAACCTAGAGGTTCCACTGTACAAAAATTTTGTACAAAGGTCTGAACCTTTTTCCTAGCTACCATGTGTTCTTTTAAATTAAATTTTGGATCGCCTGCGGAACTTAACACGTTTGATCCAAAACTTAATCTATTTGTTCTTTTAGGTTTTAACTTGAATCTCCTGCGGAACTTAACACGTTCGACCCAAGTCTCCTTAAGTTATTAATTCCATTAAATACTAATTTCCATAAAAGGTTCCCAGTACTGACGTGGCGAGGCACATGGCCTTCTTGGATATGGGAGCAACCACCACCGACTAGACAAAACCTTTAATAGAAAGCTAATATTTAATTTCCTAAAATAACTTTATGTTAACCAAAGAGAACAATCAAATCACAAGGAAAAGAAAGAAAACAAAAGAACACAACATCGAAAAACATATTCGAAATACTAGATCATAAGCCTCTTGAATTTGGTATTATTTCCATAAATAACTAGCATGATGCGGAAATAAAAATTACTAGTTATACCTTGTAGAAAAACCTCTTGATCTTCTACCGTATTCCTCTTCTAACCTCGGACGTTGTGTGGGCAACGATCTTCCGAGACGAGAAACCACCAATCACCTTCTTCTCCTCCTAGCTAGGTTCGGCCAACAAAGAGGAAGCTTCACCAAGGAAGAAAATCAAAATACTAACCAAGCTCCAAGAGATGCTAGCTTTCTCTCCTTCTTCTTCTTCTTCTCCGAGTAGTATCCGGCCACCACAAGAGCTCCAAGGAAGGGAGAGAGGTTCGGCCACCACAAGAGGAAGAGAGGGAGAGGATGGCCGGCCACACCAAGGAACAAAAGAGGGAGAGAAAATAATAGAGGTTGTGTCTCATGAAGGCACCCTCACCCCTTCTTTTATATTCCTTGGCCTAGGCAAATTAGGAAATTTAATTACAATAAAATTTCCTTAATTTTTCTTGACATGAATTAATTGAGAAAAATAAAACAAAATTTCCCAATTAACTTGAGATGGTCGGCCACATCATTGGAAACAAAAGAGGACAAGTTTTAATCAACAATTAAAACTTCCTAATTTGTTTCCGGAAATTTTAAAAAATAAAATTTCTCTTTAAAATCTCTTCATGGTTGATAAAAGGAAATTTCTATAATTTTAATTTTATCAACATGTGAATAATTTTTAAAGAAAAAATAAAACATCTCTCCAATCTACAAATAAGGAAAGAGATCTAATCTCTTTCTTTAATCTTTTGTAGATCTTTTACAAGAGAGATATTTTAATTTTAATTCTCTTTAAAATATATCTTCCACATAATAATAAAAATTAAAATTAAATTTCTTTTTAATTTTATTTGGTCGGCCCTACTAGCTTGGGTTCAAGCTAGGGCCGGCCACCCAATAATATACCTAGGCCGGCCCTAGCTTGGTTCCCAAGCTAGCTTGGCCGACCCCTATTGGGTGGGTATAGAAGGTGGGTATAGGTGGGTATAGAACTCTATAAATAAGAGGCTACGATAGGGACCGAGAGGAGGAATTGGTTTTGGTCTCCCGATAAAATTAAGCATCCCGTGTTCGCCCCGAACACACAACTTAATTTTATCAATGATAATTCATTCCACTAGAGAACTATCATTGAACTACCGCACCAATCCCAAATTACATTTTTGGGCTCCTTCTTATTATGAGTGTGTTAGTCTCCCTGTGTTTAAGATATCGAATGTCCACTAATTAAGTGAGTTACTGACAACTCATTTAATTAATATCTAAGTCCAAGAGTAGTACCACTCAACCTTATTGTCATGTCGGACTAAGTCCACCTGCAGGGTTTAACATGACAATCTTTATGAGCTCCTCTTGAGGACATTATCAACCTAGTATCTCTAGGACACAGTTTCCTTCTATAATCAACAACACACACTATAAGTGATACCATTTCCCAACTTATCGGGTTTATTGATTCAACGAACTAAATCTCACCCATTGATAAATTAAAGAAATAAATATCAAATATATGTGCTTGTTATTATATTAGGATTAAGAGCACGCACTTTCATAATAACTGAGGTCTTTGTTCCTTTATAAAGTCAGTATAAAAGAAACGACCTCAAATGGTCCTACTCAATACACTCTGAGTGTACTAGTGTAATTATATAGTCAAGATAAACTAATACCTAATTACACTACGACCTTCTAATGGTTTGTTCCTTTTCCATTTTGGTCGTGAGCTACTGTTTATAATTTATAAGGTACTGATAACATCATCTTCTGTATGTGACACCACATACTATGTTATCTACAATATAAATTAAATGAACAATTACAAACAAATGTAGACAATTAGACCAAATGTGATTCTTTATTCATAATAAATGTTTACAAAGCTTAGGCTTTCAGTATACATTCCAACACACCCAACCCGATCTGAGGCCACAACCTTTATAGCGTCCGATCTGGAAGAGAAGCAGAAAGAAGAATTGATCCAATGCCTCCGAAGAAATCATGATGCCTTCGTCTGGTCGACACATGAGTTGCCCGGAATTTCACCAAGTATAGCGCAGCATGAACTACACGTCCGACCGGACGCACAGCCCGTGAAGCAGAGAAAAAGAGATTTCAGCGCCGAGCAGAATGCTATCATCCGAGCGGAGGTGGAGAAACTCTTGGAGGCCGGCCATATCCGCGAGGTACAGTTCCCGAGTTGGTTGGCTAACGTAGTATTAGTCTCCAAGCCGGGCGACAAGTGGAGAGTATGCATAGATTTTCGGGATCTCAACAAAGCTTGCCCGAAAGACTTTTATCCTCTGCCTCGGATAGATCAGCTGGTGGACTCTACGGCCGGCTGTGAATTAATCTGTATGCTCGACGCTTACCAGGGCTATCACCAAGTGCCGCTCGCCCGTGAAGATCAAGAAAAGGTCAGCTTCGTGACGGCCGACGACACTTATTGCTATAATGTAATGCCGTTCGGATTGAAGAATGCGGGGGCCACATATCAGCGCTTGATGAATAAAGTGTTCAGAGAGCAGATCGGACGGAATCTGGAAGTTTATGTGGACGACATTCTCATTAAGTCCGTCCGATCGGCAGATCTCTTCAAGGACATGGAGGAAACTTTCCGAACGCTGCGCAAATATGGAGTCAAGTTAAATCCCCAAAAGTGCTTGTTCGGAGCAAAAGGAGGGCGCTTTCTGGGGTACATAGTGACAGAGCGGGGCATAGAAGCAAATCCCAGCAAGGTGAAAGCTCTACAAGATATGCCGCCTCCAAGAAATACAAGAGAAGTGCAGCATTTAACCGGTCGGATAACCGCTCTGTCCCGGTTCATCTCCAAAACCGCCGACCGAAGCCTTCCATTTTTCAAGATCTTACGTAAGGCTACAAAATTTCACTGGGACGAAGAATGCGACCGAGCGTTCGAAGATTTAAAGGCATATCTGAATTCGCTCCCAGATAGCTAAGCCGACTATCAAGCCAGCCTCAGATTTATCTATCCTCATCGAGCAGCAATTGGCTCGGCAACCGGTGAGAGCGAGCGGAGAAGAGCCTGTATTTCCTTAGTCACATTTTAAATGATGTGAATCTCGCTACACGGGCTCGAAAAGCTATCTTTGCTCGGTCCTCGCCGCTCGCCGCCTCGTCCATACTTCCCGGCGCACTCGATCATTGTGCTCGGGCGTGTTTTACTAAATCCAGAGGCATCCTGACTCATCAAATGGACGACGGAGTTGAGTGAATTTGATATTCAATACCAGCCCCGCCGGCTATCAAAGCGCAATCCTTGGCCGATTTTGTAACTGAAGGCCAGAGCCGGAAGCTATGTGGAGAATATATGGATGGGTCGTCCACCCGACAGGGATTGGAATATTGTTACTCTCCCCAAGAAGAGAAGATGCACTTATCCGTCCTACTGGATTATAAAGCTACCAACAATGAAGCGGAGTATGAGGCTCTCATAGTCGGCTTGCAAGCCACCGACATGTGGGAGCCGGTAGGGTAACTCTTTACTCGGATTCGCAATGGTCGGCAGCTCTCTGGTACCTTCGAAATCAATAGTGCTCGGCTCAAGCTTTACTGAAGCCTTCGAGAAGCTCAAAGTGACTTTAAAGAAGTTATTGTCCGAAGATACCCAGGGAAAATCAAGCAGCCGATGAGTTAGCCAAGCTCGCGAGCTCAATAACGCCGGTCGCTATTCAGCAATCAATTGAAAAATCAGTTGGTGGCACACGTCGACCGGATGGAAGGTCTCACATTTCCAAGCGATGACACCCATCATAGAGTTCCTCCGCCGAGCCACACCGTCCGACCGGAACGAAACCCAGCTGTTAAGGAGGAGGGCCGGTCGGTTCACACTCATCGGCGATCAGCTTTACAAGAAGGCTTTCTCACGCCCGCTGTTGAAATGCGTGAGCTTGGAAGACTCGGCTTACATCCTCCAAGAGGTACATCAAGGATCGCGCGGAGGACATCCGGGCGGACGATCGTTGACCAAGAAGATCCTCTTGGCCGGGTTTACAAGCGACGCCGCTCGGGCAGTATCTACGTGCCTTTCGTGCCAGAAGTATCACAACTTCTCCCACCGACCGGCAGAGGAAATGAAGGCATCCACCGTTTCATGTCCGTTCGATCAATGGGGAATGGATATTGTCGGTCCATTTCCGATGGCGACCGGGCAACGGAAATTTTTGCTAGTGGCGGTGAATTATTTTTCCAAGTGGGTGGAGGCCGAGCCGCTAGCCAAGATCACCGAACAGATGGTCAAAAAATTTATCTGGCAACACATCATCTGTCGGTTCGGCATCCTTCGCCGATTGGTCTCAGATAATGGGCGGCAATTCACAGGGAAGATGCTAGAGGATTGGTGCAAAAGTTACGGCATCGAGCAACACTTCACATCCGTGGCTTATCCCCAAAGCAACGGTCAAGCCGAAGTGGCCAATCGGGAAATTCTTCGTATTCTGCGCGCTCGGCTCGACCATTTGGGAGGAAGTTGGCCGGATGAAGTGCCGGACGTCTTATGGGCCATCCGAACTACGCCGAAGGAAGGGACGGGTGTCACGCCATTCCATTTGGTGTACGGTGGCGAGGCGGTCATCCCGGTCGAAGTCGGCGTTGAATCCGTAGGATCCAACATTACGATGAGGACAATGCCGAGCGGAGGAACATGGAGCTGGATCTGGTCGAAGAAGAAAGAGCCAAGGCGTCCGTCCGGCTGATGGCGTACCGGCAACGGATGAAACAAAGTTACAACCGCCGTGTAATCCCCCGATCATTCCAAGTCGGCGATCTTGTCTGGAAGAAAGTCAAGCCGGTCGGCGACGTCGGCAAACTGGAGGCACCGTGGGCGGGCCCCTTCAAAGTTATTGAAAAGCTCCGCTCGGGCGCATATTATTTGGAGGATGAAGTCGGGCGGCAGCTGGATCGACCGTGGAGTGCAAATCATCTCCAGCCTTATCGAGCTGGATGAAAGGTGCACGAATGTAATTCCTTTTTGTGTATATGCTGGTCGCCTATGTACTTGTAATGCAGGAAGCAAAATTAATTCAAATGATGGCTAAGGGTTATGCCGATCGGCAGTGTAGAAGTTAGCCGTAAAGGCCGTCGAGCTCCGACGTTAAATATCGAGAGACGAGCCGGCGTCTATAAATCATCCGAGCGGAAGACCGTCGAGCTCCGACGTTAAATATCGAGAGACGAGCCGGCGTCTATAAATCATCCGAGCGGAAGACCGTCGAGCTCCGACGTTAAATATCGAGAGACGAGCCGACATCAGAATCATCCGAGCGGAAAACCGCCGAGCTCCGACGTTAAATATCGAGACGAGCCGGCGTCTATAAATCATCCGAGCGGAAGGCCGTCGAGCCCGACGTTAAATATCGAGAGACGAGCCGCGTCTATAAATCATCCGAGCGGAAGACCGCCGAGCTCCGACGTTAAATATCGAGAGACGAGCCAGATCTATAAATCATCCGAGCGGAAGACCGCCGAGCTCCGACGTTAAATATCGAGAGACGAGCCGCGTCTATAAATCATCCGAGCGGAAGGCCGCCGAGCTCCGACGTTAAATATCGAGAGACGAGCCGGCGTCTATAAATCATCCAAGCGGAAGACCATCGAGCTCCGACGTTAAATATCGAGACGAGCCGGCGTCTATAAATCAGCGGAAGGCCGCCGAGCTCCGACGTTAAATATCGAGACGAGCCGGCGTCTAAATCATCCGAGCGGAAGACCGCCGAGCTCCGACGTTAAATATCGAGACGAGCCGGCGTCTAAATCATCCGAGCGGAAGACCGTCGAGCCCGACGTTAAATATCGAGACGAGCCGGCGTTTATAAATCATCCGAAGGAAGGCCGCCGAGCTCCGACGTTAAATATCGAGACGAGCCGGCGCCTATAAATCATCCGAGCGGAAGACCGTCGAAGCCCGACGTTAAATATCGAGACGAGCCGGCGCCTATAAATCATCCGAGCGGAAGACCGCCGAGCTCCGACGTTAAATATCGAGACGAGCCGGCGTCTATAAATCATCCGGGGAAGGCCGCCGAGCTCCGACGTTAAATATCGAGACGAGTCGGCGTCTATAAATCATCCGAGCGGAAGACCGCCGAGCTCCGACGTTAAATATCGAGAGACGAGCCGGCCTATAAATCATCCAAGCGGAAGACCGCCGAGCTCCGACGTTAAATATCGAGACGAGCCGGCGCCTATAAATCATCCAAGCGGAAGACCGCCGAGCCCGACGTTAAATATCGAGACGAGCCGGCGTCTATAAATCATCCGAGCGGAAGACCGCCGAGCTCCGACGTTAAATATCGAGACGAGCCGACGCCTATAAATCATCCGAGCGGAAGACCGTCGAGCTCGACGTTAAATATCGAGACGAGCCGGCGTCTATAAATCATCCGAGCGTAAGACCGCCGAGCTCCAACGTTAAATATCGAGAGACGAGCGCGTCTATAAATCATCCGGCGGAAGACCGTCGAGCTCGACAAATCGAGAGACGAGCCGGCGTCTATAAATCATCCGAGCGGAAGACCGTCGAGCTCCGACGTTAAATATCGAGAGACGAGCCGGCGTCTATAAATCATCCGAGCGAAAGACCGTCGAGCTCCGACGTTAAATATCGAGAGACGAGCCGGCGTCTATAAACCCTCCGAGCGGAAGACCGTCGAGCTCCGACGTTAAATATCGAGAGACGAGCTGGCGTCTATAAATATTCCGAGCGGGAAAAAAAAAAAGGGGGAGACTGCAAGTGTCCGAGAAGTTCGCCGCCAATATCGTTCGACCGACTCTACGTTCTGCTCGGCCCAGGGCCCCAAAGGTTCTTGTCGGCTTATAGCGAGTGATCCTTGCCAGCAAAGCGGAATGTTACGCGTCCGGAATGTTTGCTCGAGCGGAAGGGCATCGCCCAGTACTTCACAAAAATGCCTTTCGAATGCCAGAGATGTGATAATAGGCGAGCGGGCAACACACATATTAATTAGCAAAAGGACAATGCAAAAAGATGGAGTGCGCGAAAGGAAAGCATTGCATTAAAAATAAAATCTCAGGCCGGGAGGCCTAAGTACAAAAGGGATCATATTTAGCCGAGCGGCCAAATTACAAAAATTACTCGATATAATCGTAGAGGGTCTTGGGAATGGTATCTAGGAGCGCCACCTGGTCGCCGGCCGGAATATTGGTGGACTCTGGAAGAAGGCCCTTCGACTTCAGATAGGTCATAGTGGCAGTCATGGCTAAGTCGAAGGCTGAGTACATCCGCTCGCAGATTTTCTCCGAGAATTCGGGCAATCGGATGTAGCTCTGTCGTAGAGCGGCGACTCGGCTCGGCTCGGCATCCTGATATTCTTTGAAAGCCGCCTGGGAGCCAGTGAGGGCCTCGTTCAGATTCTTAAGCTTTTCTGCGTCGGCCGAGCGGCCCGCCTTCTCCCTGTCGAGCTGTTCTGTCAACTCCTTTATCTTCAGCTCCAGGCCCCGAGCCTCAACGTTCTTCTTCTCCAGATCGGAGATAGCTGTATTCTTCCGAGTGGTGGCCAGGGCTATTTTCGTGTCAAGCGATTTGACTTGTCGCTCGGACTCGGCCAAGGCATGGGCCTGGTCGGCTGTCTTCTTCTGTTCGGCCGCCAGCAGAGTTTGAGCTTTCTTCAGCTCCTTTTGCAGCTCGGAATAGGAAGGGCCCTGAAGGCTGGACGGACCAACTGCGGCCTTCAGTTGTCGCAGCTCTTCATCCACCAAGGCCAAGCCGTTGGAAACCGCAATTTCCTCCACCCATCTCTGGCAAAAGAAAATTATAGTTATTAGCGGTCGATCGGAAATAATGAACACCAAAGTTGGTAGATTACAAACTTACCCCAGTGGCCTGCTGCATATGGCTGTTAGCCAAATTTCCGATGGGTATCATCGCAGTGCGGGTCCGAGCATCGGCCCACATCTCAGCTAAGGGCCCTTTCAAGGTAATGGTGTGCTCGGGAGCAGATGGACGGTCGGCTTCTGGAATCAGCTCTTCAGTCGGGAGATAAAGAGTGACCCGAATCGTGCGGCCATGACCAGGGGTCGTCCGATCGGCGGTCGGAAGAGGATCAGAAGCCGGCGTAGAAAACTGGGAATGAATGGTCGAGCGCTGGACAGAATGGCGAGCGGGCGGAAGGGTGCTGATTGGAATAGCCTCCATTGGCGCGGCCAGCTCGTCCCATTCAGAAGGTGTCTTTCGCCATCGGCGCTTGCCTCGCGGTTGCAAGGACCGCCGGATGGTTGGACCGCGGAGGTCGCCAACCGCAGGGGAGTCTCCACTCGCTTCTGTAGAGGCTCCTCCTCCTCCCGAGCGGAACCTTCCTCGGAGCGTTGGTTCTCCGTGAGTGGCTCACCGCCACGCTTTGTTAAGAAGCGGAGCGTCGATCACCGAGTCCCGCCTTCCTTCGTGGATCCGACCAACTGGATACCCAAAGCTTCCATTTCTCCCGCCGCGGTTTCCAGAGCGGTCGCCTTTCTCTTCAAAACACCGGCCATGACCGAATCCATAACGATGTCCACTGCAAAGAAAGGAAAAGAAATCAGTTAGCAATCAAAGCAAATGCCCAACCCAAGTGCTTACCGAAGCCGGTCGGGAGAGGAGTCCGTATAGGACTCAGCCCAAAGATGTACATCACTCCCTCATGGAGAAGTTTGTTGATGTCAAGTCGCAGACCGGCCAGTATGTTTGCAGCGTGGAGGTAGTCCGGTCGGGTCTTGAACTTCTTCAACTCGGGAGTAGGAGGCAGAGTGACCTGCCACTGGGTCGGGAAGTCTGCCTGATTGGGCATACGGATGTAGAAAAAATAATCCTTCCAATGTTTATTGGAGGTAGGAAGTTTGTTGAAAAAGACCAAGCCGGGCCTAGCCTGGAACATGAAGGTGCCCGGCTCGGTCGGAGGGGGATGTTGTGAATCTTAAACAAAACGACGACACCGTAGAGTAGACGGAAAGTATTGGGTACTAAGCTACCGAGCGGCACGCCGAAAAACTTACAGACATCTATGATGAACGGGTGTACAGGAAAATGGAGACCAGCTGTAAACTGGTCTCGAAAGACACAGAACGCTCCGCGCGGCGGTCGGTGAGGCCGAGCGGCAGGACCAGCTAAGCGAATTTCGAAATCCTCTGAGATTTCGAAATTGTCACCAAAATATCGAAGTCCCGCTGTTCGAATCGGGACTGCACGGTGGTGTACCATGGGCCGAGCGACTGATCTTCGGGATTGGAAGAGCTAGCCATGGGCCGATCGGGAGGAGTCAAAAGGCAAAAAAGGCAGGAGAAAAACAACAGCGAACGAAGGGAAGTTTCAAGGACCAAAACTGAGAAAGAAATGCGGAGGAAACACCGGAAAGGAGGAAGGAAAGATATAAAACCCTGCTGCGGGGAAAGGGATCGAGGAAAAGGCGCTGGAGAGCGTCGGAGAGCAGAAACAGGATCGCCGGAGCTCCAAAGCGCAGGGGCAGTAGTCGAAATCGCAGAGGCAAGTGATAGAGACAAGGAAATGAAGAATTTATAGGGTGAGGGTCGGGCGGCCTCCACCGTTGGATCCAGGTCACGAGAATCAAAGCATGCATCGAGCCGTCCATTTCGAATCGCTTCGATCACATCAAAACACCATGCCACCGCCGCCGTACACCGATGGCAGTGCTCCACGTGGCATTCAATCATTCAGAGTATTTAATGAAAGCATGCTCAACCTTAATGTCGAAGATTGGCGCGGAGCACGAGGAGATCCAGTCAATGCCGTTGTTGATCCACTTGAAGGATGCCTCTATGGTTGGCCGAGCGGAGGATACCAACACGAAGGAGCCGCTCGTCCAGATGCTTAGTCCAGTCAGTCCGACTATTCGCCTCCTTCGACTAGACTTGAAGGGGAGGCAAGTGATCCGGTAGTAAGAACAGGGGACCCCGCCCTGTAGAGTCAACGCCACGTGGAAGCCACAGTGGCAGTTGTCCGTCCGGGGAGGGCCGAGTTCGACCGGATGACCGGCCGGCTGATGGATTCGAACGCCCGGAGAGGGGTGGGGTCCGATCGGCTTGCCGACCGGACGATATTCGGTTGATGGTTAAAGGCGCCCTGTCGAAATCAGGGTTCCGGCGCTCAGTGGAAAAGGTCGTGGGCCGAGCGGACCTCACGCTCGGCCAAAGCCATAAGGTAACACTGCTAATAGTCCCCATAAAGCACGTGAGGGAGGACCTCCCCAAGTAAACCACCGCATATGTCCGGCCGGATGTTGAGGGAGCTGTCCGCCCGGAAGCCAGATTTGGAGCAAAGGGGAAAAGGACAAGGAACGTCTTTTTCTGACAGCAGGTATGTTTCACGTGTGGGCCATGCTCCAAATCTTGTGACAGAGGATTCCGCTGTCCCATCGAGGACATGCTGGGACTGTAGCAGTATGGGTCAGGTAAGCTCACTGACAAGTCCTTACTGGAGTATGGGCCATGGACACGTGTACACCTCGGTAAGTGTACACTCACTTCTTCACTGCCCTATATAAAGGCCCTCATTCTTCGCCGGAGGTACGCATTCTGCCAGCTTTGGAGCCACCTTCTTTACTACTTGCTTGCCTGACTTGAGCGTCGGAGGGTCGCCGCCGGGAACCCCTGCCCGGCCCGACTTCTGTGCAGGATCGCCGGAGCTTCGGAGGCCTGTATCATCGGCTAGGAGAGCGCCACGTACCCAGCGTCCTTTGGTTTGGCGATTCGGACAGGATCAGTAGCTACTATAATATATATGCTGGGTAAACTTTGAGAAGTGATAACTTTTGATTCATATTGAACAATGTAACAAACAGTATATCAAATTGAAGATTAACAAGTTTTGATTTGATATATTATGCGTCCCGTAGTTTAATCCCAGTTAAAAGTTATAATCTATTAAATCTTTGAGTCGGTAATAATTTTGCTATTGGTTTTCAAAAATCTGCAACACCTTCAAAAAGTAACAAGTGTTGCTGAAAAATCAATAATATAAGTTTTCTAATTTTTTAAAAATTAGCAACACGGTAAAAATAAATATAGTTTAGATTTTTTTTTTTTTTTTTTTGATAAAAGGTAAACAAGAATAGAGAAAAGTAAAAATGAAAAAAGATATAAGTAAAAAAAAGACAGAGACTACACATTTCAAAAACCACATAAGTGATAGTAGAAAACACATAATTAATTATGCTCTTTGGTAAATTACCGTTTTAAAAATCATCAAAGTCTAATTTTATTTTATTTTTTATTAAAAATACAACTCACCTCATATAATTATTCAACTATCTTCGTAACTGATACAACCGAATTGACACATAGTTATATTAGCTATAAAATAGAAATTGCTACAAATGGTAAATGTTAGATACGAGACCATATTTTTTAATTCTTAAACTCTGTGATGGAATATATAATATATCGAAACTCATTTCTATAAATAAATTACGAATAAGATCTAAAGTTCCTTTTGATTTGACACAAAACACAGAGCGATCCTGATTATTGATTGCGCTGCCGTAAGATATTGGATCACGGTCAGGAGAAAACGAACAGAGCAAGCTGCACTCGACTTCATTAACTCTCTCGAGATCTCGACGCATGCCGTAGCTCCGCTCACAGGCGACGGCATGGCGGTAGCGGCGTACCGCAGAGGCACTTATTGTGGAGGTAGCTCGCCGCGTCGTGGTTCGCCATCGCCCTCCCCGTGGGGATCTCCCCGCACAGCGTGTTGTAAGACAAGTCGAGCACCCGCAGCTTGTACAGGTCCTGAGTGACTTCGGGACGCCGCCCCGGAGGCGGTTGTGGCTCAGGTCCAGGTATTCCATCTGCCACGGCATCTCCGCCTTCGTCAGGTCGAACCCGAACTCGTTCCGCGACAGATCCAGCTTCACCGTCGGCCGCGTCCGGTTGAACAAGAACGCCGGGTCACCACTCAGCCGGTTCCGCCCCAAGTCGATCGTGTTCACGTCCCCCTCGCCGTACGATGCGGGGATCTCCCCGCTCAACCTGTTGTTCGACAGTACGAGGAACTGGTACTCGCCGTGGAGCAGCCCCGGCGGTATCGAGCCGGAGAGATGGTTGCCGCTGAGATCCAAGTACCGGAGGTACGGAAGCAGGGCCAGCTGCGGGGGGATGGCGCCGGAGAGCTTGTTGTTTGGCAGGGTGAGCGCGCTGAGGTTGGTGCCGACGAGGAAGGCCGGGACTTGGCCGGAAACAGAGGTGTTGGAGATGCCTAGGAGGTAGAGGTGGGAGAGGCGGCCGAAGGAGGGAGGGATGGGCCCGGAGAGGCCGGGCATGTCCTCGAGGGAGAGGCTTTCGAGAAACGGGAGGTCTCCGAACGCGGCGGGGACTGGGGTGCCGGGGGCGACGCCGGCGTCGTAGATGTAGACGTTGTAGACGCGGCCGGTGGTGGTATCGCAGTAGAGGTTGTCCCAGGCGCAGCAGTTGGTGTTGGAGAGCCACGTGGCGAGCAAGGGAGGGTTGCCGAGCCCGTGCTTGACAGCGAGGAGGGCGGCACGGTCGCCGGCGTTGCAGTCGAAGGCGGAGAGCGCGGCGGGAGCTGTGAGGAGGAGAAGGATCGCAGAGGAAAGCAGAGCAGTCCAAGGATAAGCCATTTGCTCGTGAAGTAGTGATCTGGAGCTGGCTTTGGATATGATTCCATTTCCATTTATAGCACGCCGGCGAGACAAAGGCCGACGGTGGCCGCGAATTGTTAAATACGATTCTTTCCACTTTTGTGGTGCAATGCACATGAGCAAAACGTGCATAATACTTTCAGATCTTGAAATTTATACAAGATTTTTTTTTCCAATAAAAAAGGAGAACGCTGCCATATATTGACGGAAGAAGGATTTGGGTATCCAACCTCCGTGGATTTAATTAACAGTGGGAACACAGAGGCCATACCTTGGGCAGTGATTTGTGGCATGTATAACACATGGTCACCTCGTAATTAGTGTTCCCCACAAGCATTATGTTACTTACTTAATACTTAATGAGTAGCTCCTTGCAACATTATTCCTTTCCTTATTTTATCAGATAGAATGCTGCTGGGGACGATGATGAACAGGGAAGGAAAGGAAAGGAAAAGAATGTAGGGAGGAAAGAAGCAGAAAAATAGACTACACTAATTACCTGGGCACATGCATGGAGTAATACGGCAGAATGATTCGACACTGCTGATCAAAAAATTAAACAAAACTTCATCATGATACATATTGTTATACAAGTCTGCTAAGAATCAGACTATTTTAAAAAGGATAAGGCCTGACGAATTTTCTCCTTTTAAAGTTATTTAAAGGGTAATTTTGCATGCAGTCTCTATTGACAAATAAATCTTTGCATGCAGTTCTCATCCATGAAAATTTTTATTTTCACTCCCCAATCAAACATCTTTACCTAATTGCTCATGATATTTTTAGGTACAAAAAGTCTAAAAATCAGTATAAATTCTCTTAAATTGAGTATATTAACTTAGAATCTAGTATATTTTCTATCAAATTGAGTACGATTCTTTTTTCACCTCAAAATATACTCGATTTTAGTTTAATGTGCTGAATTTAATAGGAATTATACTCATTTTTAGACTCTTTGTACCGAAAAATATAATGGTTAATTTCGATAGAAAATATACTCGATCATAGTATAGAGTACTAGATTATAGTGTAAAGTGCTGAATTTAACATGAATTATACTTAATTTTAGACTTTTTATACCTAAAAAATAAGAGGGACAATTTTGATAGAAAATGTACTCGATTTTTAATATAAAGTACTAACTTTAAGAATAATTATACTCATTTTTGGACTTTTTGTACTCAATTTTGAAATTTTTGTACCTAAAAAATCTGAAGGGCAATTTAGGTATCAATATTTGCATGAGTGAGTTGAAACAAGTAATACTTTGCATGCAGGAGTGGAAACAAAGTTTTTTAGTAGGGATGTAAACGAGCCGAGCCAAACCGAACAGTATCAGGCTCGAGCTCGGCTCGTTTAAGTTATATTCGGGCTCGAGCTCGGCTCGAGCTCGAATCGAGCTTTTATCACAAGGCTCGAGCTCGGCTCGTTTTAGAATTATCAGGCTCGCGAACAGTTCGAGCTCGGCTCATTATTAGCTCGATTATCAAAGTTAACGAGCCTAACTCGTTAAGCGAGCTCGGACTCGTTTTCGGGCTCGTTTAGAGCTCGTTTTTGGCTCGTTTTAGAACTCATTTTTTGGCTCATTTTAAGGCTAGTTTTAGAGCTCGTTTTTTTGGCTCGTTTTAGAGCTCGTTTAAGGCTCGATTTAAGGCTCGTTTTTTTGGCTCGCGAGCCTATAAATGAACATGTTCGCGAGCTCACGAGCCGAATATCCTTAAGCTCGAGCTCGGCTCGATAAAACTGTCGAGCTCGAAATCGAGCTCGAGCTCGGCTCGATAAGATAAACGAACGAACTCGAACGAGCTTTTTACCGAATCGAGCTCCGAATATCTCACGAACGGTTTGGTTCATTTACATCCCTATTTTTTAGACATGGAGATTACATGTAAAATTAATATTGTGATTGAAGATTTTTCTCTAATTTACCGTTATTTAAACACTGATCCGGCAGTAAGAATGGGGGACCCACTTTCTGAAGGGTCTTAGCTTGAGAACCAATGAAGGGCTGACTAAGCGGTCAATGGACGAGTCGATCAGCCGGGTTGGTCCGAGCGGAGTTAGAGATAACCCATCCATGGGGTTGGGTGTCCGACGCCAAGGCAGGAGGATCGAAGGGCCGACCGGGAGACCGAACGGCAGGGGCCAAAGAGCCGAGCGGGCAACCCGCCCAGACAAAATAAGGGCGAGGGGACAAAAAGGTGGCCGAGCGGCCTATGCGCTCGGCTCGGGATATGGGATATCGGTAGAAGCATGTCTGATGATTAGGCCGTACACAAGATCGCACGATGGAGGATCTTGCCGTCACATCATGGAGAGGTTGATACAGTAGCAGTATGGCCTCAGGGACGCCTTTTCTGACGGATCCATATCCAGGCATGGCCCTTCTGACAGACCCATGTCTGGGCATGGTCAAATGCAGGTGATTGCTTTGATTGGCGCGCCCAGGCTTCTTCGAGGGGTCTATATAAGGCCTCAATTTCTTCACCGGAGGTATGCACGTCTTCATCTTGAGGCTACCTTCTTGTCATTCCTCGCCTGACTTGAGCGTCGGAGGACCGTCGCCGGGACACCCCTCCCGGCTCGGTTTTGTTGCAGGTTCGCCGGAGCACTCGAGGATCCAGCAGAGAGCGCCACGTGCCCAGCGTCCGACTCTTGGTTCGACAGATCAAATTTCGCCGTCTGGGAACGCCTCCCGCATCCGACGGAGACAATGGACGAGGGGGACGACAACACACGGTGACGCTTTCAAGAAGAACTCGACGCCTGGTCGAGATAAGGGCCGCCAAACTCATGGAGCAAAAACAAAAAGCATCCGCCGAGCGGGCGGAGCAGCAAGCAACATCTGCGTCTCATGGCCGAGCGGAAGCGCCTCCAACCACCGTCGCATTCCATCGGACCTTGTTTCGCACCCCTGAAGCCATACCAGCCCGAAGAGATAGAGGATCTTCCTCAGATGAAATGCCAAGGCGGGATGACAGGAAGGGGAAAGCTCCCCGAGCGGACTACTCCCCCGACCGGATCAATCGCCAATTTTCGGAGGTTATCCTACGGGACCCTCTGCCCAAGCACTACGTGCCTCCGACGATCGGCGAATACAATGGAACAACGGACCCGGATGATCATCTGGGTAAGTTCGATAATACAGCCACGCTCCATCAGTACACAGATGAAGTAAAGTGTAGAGTTTTCCTTACCACCCTCTCGGGATCGGCTCAACGGTGGTTTCGAAGGTTGCCGGACGGATCCATCACGAGCTTCAAGGAATTCCGAACAGCCTTCCTCCACCACTTCGCCAGTAGTCGGCGCTATCAAAAGACAAGTGTCATCTTATTCGCCATCAAGCAAGAGCCGAAAGAATCGCTTCGAGGCTATATTCAGCGATTCAACCAAGTGGCGATGGATATCCCAACGGCCACATCGGAGACGATGATGAATGCCTTCACGCAAGGCCTTGTGGATGGGGACTTCTTTCGGTCGCTCATCCGAAAGCCGCCCCGAGATTATGATCACATGCTACATCGGGCCAACGAATATATAAATGTGGAAGAAGCGCAAGCCACTCGGAAAAAGGAAACTCCAAAGGCACTGCTCATACCGAGCGAAACAAGACACCGCCAGCCCACCCGAGGACCGAGGGTCAAGCATTCGATCCCTCACGCCGATCGCCGACAAGAAGTGGCCGCCGCCAAGCCAAAGAAGAGGTGGACCCTATGTTCTGCAAATTCCACCAAACGGATACGCACAACACGAGGGATTGCCAAGCCTTCCCTTTGTGTCCAATCCTGTTCCCGTGAAAGCCGAACGACGGTCGCCTCCCATCGACAGGAGACGTAGGACTCATGAAGCTGACCGGACCCGCACCGAGGGACGACACCAGCGGACACCCGAGCGGCACCGATCCCCGAGGCAGGAGAATCGCCGGGCGTCTAGAGAACGGTCACGACCGTCCGCTCGGGAGGAGGAAAATAGGAGCAATACTTCCGGGCGAGATCAACGTTGCTGGTGGGCCGACCGAGGAGATTCCAACCGAGCCGAAGGCGGGCGTCCGTCACCGCAGATCCATGTGGTCGGTGCGGCCAAGAGCGGGCAAGTGGGCGAAATCACTTTCGGACCCGGGACTTAGAAGGAGTTGAAGTACCCCACGACATTAAAGCGGTAATAGCAAATTACACCATTCATCGATATTTGTTGACACAGGAGCTCGGTCAACATCATATTCAAGAAGGCGTTCGATCACCGCAAATTGATCGAGCCGAGTCACGCCCATGACAACCCCGCCTACGGGTTTACGGTAATGTGAAGTTCATATTTCGGACAAATCTGGCCACCGGGAGAAGAGCCAGAGGACCGGATGCTTAACCGTGGTGGTCGACTCTCCCTCATCCTACAACGTCATTTTGGGATTTACCGCGCCGCGAATTCCGAGCAGCTTGTCTCAACCTTCCACCGAAGATAAAGTTCCCGTGGAGGACAAAGTAGGAGAAGTGCGGGGAGCTAGCAGCTCGACGGTGCTATATAGAGATGATCCGAGCAGAGGCTTGTTCCGCTCGGAAGGCTCCCGAATTGAGGTACACGCCATAACCGAGAAACCTCCTGCTTTAATTTATGATGAAAAGGAGGAAGTCCAGATCCATCCGACCCGATCGGAGGCCACGACTTTTATCGCCTCTAATCTGGGGAAAGAACAGAAGGAGAAGCTGATTCAATGCCTCCAACGAAATCATGATGTCTTCGTTTGGTCGACACATGAGTTACCCGAATTTCGTCGAGCCGCGCAAAGATGAATTGCATGTCCCGGACGCCGACCGAGGAAGCGGAGAAAAGGGACTTCCACGAGCGTAATGCCATTATTCGGGCGGAGGTGGAAAAACTTCTGAAGGCCGGCCACATACGCGAGGTGCAGTGCCCGAGCTGGCTGGCCAACGTAGTCTTGGTCTCCAAGCCGGGCGGCAAGTGGAGGGTCTGCGTCGACTTTCGAGATTTAAACAAGGCATGCCCCAAGGATTTTTATCCTCTGCCTCGGATAGATCGGTTGGTAGACTCCACGGCCGGCTGTGAACTAATTTGCATGCTTGATGCTTACCAAGGATATCATCAAGTACCGCTCGCCCGAGAAGACCAAGAAAAAGTAAGCTTCGTAACGGCTGACGGCACATATTGTTACAATGTGATGCCGTTCGGATTGAAGACGGAGCCACCTATCAACGCTTGATGAACAAGGTTTTCAAGGAGCGATCGGGCGGAATCTGGAAGTTTATGTGGACGACATTCTTATCAAATCCGTCCGAGCGCCGATCTTTTCAAGGATATGGAAGAAACCTTCCGAAGCTGCGCAAATATGGAGTCAAACTAAACCCCAAAAGTGCCTGTTCGAGCCAAAGGAGGGCGTTCGGGTATATAGTGACCGAGGGAATTGAAGCAAATCCGAAGATTAAAGCAACGCAAGACATGCCGCCCCCAAGAAATACAAGAGAAGTGCAAAGGTTGACCGGTCGGATCCAGATTCATCTCCAAGTCATCCGACCGGAGCCTGCCATTCTTCAAGATCTGCAAGAGCTACTAAATTTCAGTGGGATGAAGAATGTGATCGAGCATTTGAAGAGTTGAAGACATATCTTAATTCTCTGCGTGTAGCCAAGCCGATCTGGGGTGAGTCACTTTATATGTATCTGTCGTCAACCGAGCACTGTAGGCTCAGCACTGGTGAGGGCGACGGCGAAGAACAGCAGGTGTATTTTCTAAGCCACATTTTAAAAGATGTTGAATCTCACACCGGGCTCGCGAAGTTGGCCTTTGCTTTAGTTCTAGCCGCTCGGCGCCGTATTTCTTGGCCCATACCATTATTGTCCGGACGAACAGTCCACTTGGAAGAGTCTGTTGAATCCGGAGCGTCCGGACGGCTTATCAAGTGGACGGCAATTAAGTGAATTTGACATCCAATATCAGCCCGCTCCGGCGATTAAAGCCCAATCCTTGGCTGATTTTGTGACTGAAGGCCGAGCCGGAAGCTATGTGGAGAATATGTGGATGGATCCTCCACTGATGAGGATCGAATATTACTACTCTCACCTCGGGAAGAAAAGATGCACCTATCCGTCCGGCTAGATTACAAAGCTACTAACAATGAAGCAGGTATGAGGCCCTCATAGCCGGATTGCAGGCAGCACGGCATGTGGGAGCACTCGGGTGACACTCTATTCGATTCACAGTTGGCGCTCAGCAACTTTCCAGCACCTTTGAAATCAACTGTGTTCGGCTCAAACTCTACGCTGAGGCCTTTGAAAACTCAAAGCTACTTTCCAAGAGGTGCTTATTCAGAAGATCCCACGAACCAAGCAGCTGATGAGTTAGCCAAACTAGCGAGCTCAATAACGCCGGCCGTCGTTCAGCAACCAATTGAAAAAACGCTACTGGTGGCGCATGTCGATCGGATGCAAGGCCTCACATTTCCAAGTGACTGGAGGACACCTATTATAGAATTCCTCCGTTCGGGCACCACACCATCCGATGAATATGCAGCCCGGCTCAGAAGAGCGGTCAGTTCACACTCATCGGAGATCAGCTTTACAAGATAGCTTTCTCGCGCCCTTTGCTGAAATGTGTAAGCTCGGAGGACTCAGCTTACATCCTCCAGGAAGTACATCAAGGATCATGCGGGGTCATCCGGGCGGACGCTCATTGGCCAAGAAGATCCTCTTGGCCGGATACTTTTGGCCAACTTTACAAACAGATGCCGCTCGGACAGTATCTACATGCCTTTCATGCCAGAAGTATCACAACTTCTCCCACCGACCGGCAGAGGAGATGAAGGCATCAACCATCTCATGTCCGTTCGATCAATGGGGAATGGATATTGTGGGTCCATTTCCGATGGCGACCGGGCAGAGGAAATTTTTACTAGTGGCGGTAGACTATTTCTCCAAGTGGGTGGAGGCCGAGCCGCTGGCAAAGATCACTGAACAGATGGTTAAAAAATTCATCTGGCAACACATCATTTGTCGGTTCGGCATCCCTCGCCGACTAGTGTCCGACAACGGGCGGCAGTTCACAGGGAAGATGTTAGAGGATTGGTGCAAAAGCTACGACATTGAGCAACATTTCACGTCCGTGGCCTATCCTCAGAGCAACGGTCAAGCTGAAGTCGCCAACCGGGAAATTTTTCGTATTCTGCTCGACCATTTGGGAGGAGTTGGCCGGATGAAGTGCCGAGCGTCTTGTGGGCTATCCGAACGACGCCAAAAGAAGGGACGGGAGTCACACCGTTCCATTTGGTATATGGCGGTGAGGCTGTCATACCGGTCGAAGTCGGCGTTGAGTCAGCCAGGATCCAGAGCTATGATGATGACAACGCCAAGCGGAGAAACATGGGCTGGATTTGGTAGAAGAGGAGAGGGCAAAGGCGTCCGTTCGGCTGATGGCATACCGTCACGGATGAAGCAAAACTACAACCGTCGTGTCCCGGATCGTTCCAAGTCGGCGATCTTATCCGGAGGAAAGTCAAGCCGGTTGGCGACGTCGGCAAGCTTGAAGCTCCATGGGCGGGCCCTTTCAAAATCATCGAAAGCTCGCTCGGGCGTATTATCCGGAGGATGAGGACGACGACTAGATAGGCCGTGGAGCTACCACCTCCAGCCTTACCGCGCGGGGTGAAAGGTGTATCATCGTAAATCACCGTGTATTTCATTTTTCGACTAAATACTTGAAATGCAGAGATGAAAAGTCAAAAGAGCGAATATAAGGCATTATCATCGTACACCGAAGGCCCCCGAGCCGATCGGCCGGGAGGTTTGTATCCGAGCCGGGAGCTCGAGACCGAAGACCCCAGGCCGTTCGGCCGGGCTGCGTATAGAATATAAGCAGCATTTGAAACCGAAGACCCCAGGCCGTTCGGCCGGGCTGCGTATAGAATATAAGCAGCATTCGAAATCGAAGACCCCGAGCAGTTCGGCCGGGCTGCATACCAGTGTGGCAGGAAGGAAACCAAAGCCCTGCGCTGCTCAGGATGATAGAGGGAGGTTATTGCTTGGAGCGAAGGCCTGAGCCGGTCGGCTAGGTATATGGTTTTCCGAGCCAAGTGCTCGACAACGAAGGCCCCGAACCTCTCGGCCGGAGGTATACGGATCAAATTGGCGCCAAACGCTCTAGCAACGGAAGCCCCGTACCATTCGGACGGATATAAATTATCCGAGCCAAAATGCTCGGAGCAGACCCTGAGCCGTTCGGCCAGGAGTACGTTCTTGGGTAAAAGGGGCATAGGGATTATCCGAGCCAAGCACTCGAATAGGGAAAGCCTCCCTACCGATCAGGTTCGCAAGCGAATGACCCGTGCTGTTCGGCCGGGCATAAATATTGTTCAAGCGCGAGATATGAAGGCCAAGGTCGCTTGACCTGGTAAGGAGTCAACCTCGAAGGCCGTCTAGCCCAGACGTTAAACCGTAGAGACGTGCCGGCGTCTATAAACCCTCCGAGCGGAAGACCGACGAGCACCGTCGTTAAAGATCGAGAGTCGCGCCGATCGGCTATAAACATCTGCGCCGACGAGCACCGTCGTTAAAAATCGAGAGACGTGCCGGCGTCTATAAACCCTCCGAGCGGAAGACCGACGAGCACCGTCGTTAAAGATCGAGAGCCGCGCCGATCGGCTATAAACATCCGCGCCGACGAGCATCGTCGTTAAAAATCGAGAGCCGCACCGACCGGCTATAAAAACCGAGCGGAAAACCGACGAGCACAGTCGTTAAAAATCGAGAGCCGCGCCGATCGACTATAAACATCCGCGCTGACGAGCACCGTCGTTAAAAATCGAGAGCCGCGCCGATCGGCTATAAACATCCGCGCCGACGAGCACCGTCGTTAAAGATCGAGAGCCGCGCCGATCGGCTATAAACATCCGCGCCGACGAGCACCGTCGTTAAAATCGAGAGCGCGCCGTCTACTATCCGGGCGGAAGACCGACGAGCACCGTCGTTAAAGATCAAGAGCCGCTACCGATCGGCTATAAACATCCGCGCCGACGAGCACCGTCGTTAAAAATCGAGAGCGGTGGCGTCTATAAACCCTCCGAAGGAAGACCGACGAGCACCGTCGTTAAAGATCGAGAGCCGCGCCGATCGGCTATAAACATCCGCCCCGACGAGCTCCGTCGTTAAAGATCGAGAGACGAGCCGGCGTCTATAAATCCCCGAGCGGAAGACCGACGAGCACCGTCGTTAAAAATCGAGAGCCGCGCCGATCGGCTATAAACATCCGCACCGACGAGCATCGTCGTTAAAAATCGAGAGACGAGCCGGCGTCTATAAACCCTCCGAGCGGAAGACCGACGAGCACCGTCGTTAAAGATCAAGAGCCGCGCCGATCGGCTATAAACATCCGAGCGGAAAAACGAATATCAAAGTAAGACCGTGGAAACTACAAATATTAAAAAATTCAGGCCCGATTGGGAGTTGGCCCTTCGATACTCGGCTTTGTGGACTTCACGCAGGCAAGATACGTGCAAAGTGAGTAGGCTACCTAGCTCGGACCCTATGCAATGTGCCAAGCCGATCGGATGCGTGAAGGAGAACCCTTAAGAGCAGGACTAACTCTAAGTATCAACGTTAAGCAAACAGAAGAATATTATGGACAATGAGTAGGAAAACAAACAAAGGAGCAGCGTTTCTTTAAAAGAAGAATTATGCCGAACGGCACGCACAAAAATTTTACATCCGCCGAGCGGATGAAATACAGAAGGTAACTCGAAATAACCCGCCTCACTCAGGGTCTTCAAAGCTGAAGAAGGCGTCAGGAATATCATCAATCATGGCCGCCAGGTCGGAAGCGGGAATATGCATTCCCTCGGGAAGGTGGCCCCCTTTCTTCAAGTATGTCACGGTGACCTTGACCGCTTTGGCGAAAGTGGAAGAGACGTTGCCACCGAATTTTAGGCCGAACCTCTCCGAGTGGAGGTATTCCTGGCGCGCGGCTGCTAGGCGGCTCGGCTCACCCTCTTTATATTTTCTGAATGCCGCGCGGGAAGCGGTTAAGGTGTCTTGAACAGCCTTCAAGTCCACCTCGGCCTTTGTGCGCTCCGCCGAACGGATCTCTCGCTCGGCATTCAGCTCGGCCTCTAGCTTCTTAGACTATCTAGGGCCGGACTTGACTTTCATTTTATCCGGATCAGCAATCGCTCGCCTCTTAGGCCGGCGCTTCACGTCCGTCGCTTCTTCACCAAGTCTTGAGTCGGGCCACCTTGACGGATCGGCGACCTTCTTCTCGGCCTCGAGGTTTGTTTCTCCCGCCTACCGACGGACCCCGACAATTGAAGTTTTT
Source organism: Zingiber officinale (assembly GCF_018446385.1). Classification (NCBI taxonomy): domain Eukaryota; kingdom Viridiplantae; phylum Streptophyta; class Magnoliopsida; order Zingiberales; family Zingiberaceae; genus Zingiber; species Zingiber officinale. The sequence continues at coordinate 190,869,274 of NC_055987.1, forward strand.
CCAGAGACCCTCCAGCTCAGCCGACGGCTAGTGGCGATTTGCTCAGCCCAAGGAAATAATGAAATCGGGAATCAAATAGTGGCATGGAACAGGAAGAAAAATGAGTACACCGAGTGGCTGCGCATGTTGTTGTCGCCGAGTGCTTGGGCGTCATGAGGGCCGCTTGAATCTGCGCGTCCTCAAAAGCAGCAAGCGGACCCGTCAAGGTTATTTCGTGAACGGGCTTGAAGGCCGATCGGCGGATAGTAAATATTCCTCCGATGGGAATCGGAGGTGGTCTTGATGGTTGGGTGGTCGGCCGGCGATTCTTCAGCTGCCTGGCGAGGACTCCCCTATGGTGGAAGTTTCGCCCAACCGATGTAAGCGGCGACGAGTCCGGGGAGGAGAGTCGGTGGGCTGCGCAGGAGGCGATGTCACAGGAGTCCCGATCTGCGACGGCGTGCGATCGGGCGAAGTAACGCCGATCGGCTCATGTGGTTCCCCCTCTTGGGGTGGCGGAGGACCGGAGTCTCTTCGACGTTTTCGCCGAAGTTCTAGCGGTGGATCCCCGGACGGGGGAATTCCCAGCTCGGCGGGAGCCGAGGAAACAGGATCCGCCTCAACCTCCGTTGAAGCGGATGGGGCAGCATCTGTTTCAGGGGCGGACTGCGCCCCCTCCTCTCCCGCATCTGCCGGGCGGCTGGGGATGAGACCCCGCTCGGCGAGCTCCTTTTTGGTGGCCGCCTCGATCTCCACGGCCTTCAGTTTCAGATGAGCGGTAGCTTTGGAGCGGCACATGACTTCAGCTGCAATAGGAGAAATTAAAATCAGTTAGATAAAAAAGGTAAAGGGAGTAAAGAGTCTCTTACCCATACGGTAGGGAAGATTGGCCCGAACGGGAGATAACCCAAAAATATATAACACCCCCTTGAGCAGCAACTGGTCGATCTTGTATCGCTGACCAGACAACCAATTCGCTGCATGAAGATAGGCTGGATTGCTTCTGAACTTGCCGAGCTCCGGCTGAGTCGGCACAGCGGTCTGCCATTTGGTTCGAAATGCCGGCCGCTCGGGAAGTCGGATGTAGAAGAAAAATTCCTTCCAGTGCTTGTTGGAGGTCGGCATATTATCAAAAAATTTAAAGCCTATTCTACTCTGGAAAATGAAAGTGCCCAACTCGGATTGTTTGGGGTAGAAGAAGAAGTGGAATATTTTAGGGTCAAGTGGGATACTATGCAGCTTAAAGAGGACAACCACCCCGCTCAGCAACCTAAAGGAGTTCGGCACAAGCTGGCCGAGCGGGATGCGGAAATAATTACAAACCTCCAAAATGAATGGATGGGTAGGAAATCTAAGGCCGCCCTGGAATTGGTCTAGAAAAAAGCAAATGGTGCCGATCGGCGGGTTATGGGGCCGATCGGACGGGCTGGCTATAATTATTTCGTGGTCATCAGGGATCCCATACGTCCGAACAAGACGCCGAGCGCCCTCTTCATCAAACCGACTCTCCATGGTCATATACCAAGGGCCATAAACACCAACAGCGGGCTCAGAGGAGCTTGCCATCTCGGAGGAGCAATAAGAGGGCAAGAAAACAGAGGAATGGGAGCGAAAGAGGCGAAATGAGCAGGGAAAACCTAGTAAGTGAAGGAAGAAGACTCACTGAGAAGGAAACGGGCGGAAAAGATCAGCCGGAAACTGGGACTGGATCGTCGGAGGCTACAGCGGCAGGGGAGGCAGACGGAGGAAGCACGAGCAAGCACACGGCGAAGGGAGAAGACGGAAGCTTTATATTGCCAAGGTTGGTTGGCCTCCGCCGTCAGATGCAGGTCACGAAAGACGAGGCCTTCATCCGACCGTCTATTTCGAAGCAATCGCGTCCCATCGTACTAAGCATCGCCGCCACGTGAGAAGAGCCACGTGTCGCCTTGCCACTAGGCGCAATTAATGCGCGTCATACCGCGCATGCTGCGACTTAATGGGAAGGATTTGCGCGATTTTCGAGAAGATTTAAGCAAGCAAACGTCCACGTTGAACAACAAGGCATCCGAAACGAAGAGCCGAGCGGCTGAATCCGGCATAAGGGCCGAACGGCTAAAAGGAAGATTATGGAAGCGGCTACCGCCCGCTCGGACACATATAGTCCAGTCAGTCGGACTCACTGCCTCCTTCGACTAGACTTGAAGGGAAGCGGCAGTAAGAATGGGGGACCCACTTTCTGAAGGGTCTTAGCTTGAGAACCGATGAAGGGCTGACTAAGCGGTCAATGGCCGAGTCGATCAGCCGGGTTGGTCCGAGTGGAGTTAGAGATAACCCATCCATGGGGTTGGGTGTCCGACGCCAAGGCAGGAGGATCGAAGGGCCGACCGGGAGACCGAACGGCAGTGGCCAAAGAGCCGAGCGGGCAACCCGCCCGGACAAAATAAGGGCGAGGGGACAAAAAGGTGGCCGAGCGGCCTATGCGCTCGGCTCGGGATATGGGATATCGGTAGAAGCATGTCTGATGATTAGGCCGTACACAAGATCGCACGATGGAGGATCTTGCCGTCACATCATGGAGAGGTTGATACAGTAGCAGTATGGCCTCAGGGACGCCTTTTCTGACGGATCCATATCCAGGCATGGCCCTTCTGACAGACCCATGTCTGGGCATGGTCAAATGCAGGTGATTGCTTTGATTGGCGCGCCCAGGTTTCTTCGAGGGGTCTATATAAGGCCTCAATTTCTTCACCGGAGGTATGCACGTCTTCATCTTGAGGCTACCTTCTTGTCATTCCTCGCCTGACTTGAGCGTCGGAGGACCGTCGCCGGGACACCCCTCCCGGCTCGGTTTTGTTGCAGGTTCGCCGGAGCACTCGAGGATCCAGCAGAGAGCGCCACGTGCCCAGCGTCCGCTGACTCTTGGTTCGGACAGGATCAAACACATTATTTCCCCATATTAATGGCTTGCCATGTCATTTCAGTAATGGAAATTTTGAAATGGGCCTCGTGGAGATAAAAAATTAATAAAAATAAATAGTGGAAAACTGGCCCATATATAATTCAATTTCAAATAAATTTTAGTTTTCCAATCTGCTAGCCCCCCCTCCCCCTCCCAAAAAAAATTTTAGTTTTCAAGGATAATATTCAACTATGAAGAAATTTTCTTGTGTTTTTCAAAGTCAGTAAATTTGGATCACTGACAAGTCTTGCAAAGCCATGTGAACCGATTGGAGCTTGCCATCTTCTCCATCATTGACATTTAAAAGTACCATCTGCCTAAGGTTGTGTATCTATGATTTACTTTCCTTCATATCTATGAGATCGATACTAAAAGATCGTTATTGGATAATAAAAAATTAAAAGACTCTATTTCTTTTTAAAACTATAATTTACTAAACAACCTAAGTGATTATATGTTTTTCTCGATCACGTATGTAATTTTAAAAATGTCCAAATAACTTAGTCTCTCTTCGTTTTTACTGTTTATCTTTTTTTTTTTTTTTTTTTTTTTACTGTTTTATTGATTTTTCGAAATCAGCAACAAAATATTGTTGTTGTTTTTCAATAACAATGTTACGTTACTTGTTTTCAAAAAATGTTAACTTTTTGGCAATACAATGTTGCTAATTTTTGAAGGTGTTGTTGATTTTCATAAACTAGCAAAAACATTGTTATTAATTTAAACTTTGAGATCGTAACTTTTGATTGAAATTTAACCATGAGATGCATAATATATCAGATCGAAACTCATTCAGAGATCTTCGATTTGATATATTGAGCATCACATAGTTCAATCTGAATCAAAAGTTATCATTTCTCAAAGTTCACCTATCATATCGTAGATGCTATAACTATAAGTTCAACTTTAAGATGTTATAACTTTTGATTCCTATTAAACCATGAGAGACACAATATATTAAATTGAAGTTCTTTGAATGAGCTTCTATTTTATATATCATGCATTCTGTAACTCAATCGGAATCAAAAGTTATAGTCTTTCAAAGTTATAACTTGTAGTTGTAGTAGCTACGATTTCATAGCTGTTATAACATATTGCTTATTTTCAAAAGACCATAACTTTTGACTGGAATTAAATCATGAGACACAATATATCAAATCAAAACTTGTTTAGAGATATTTGATTTGATTTATTATGTGTTTCGTGATTCAATCTCAGTCAAAAGTTATAGTATTTCAAAGTTTAAGTCGGCAACAAAGTTGTTGTTGGTCTTTCGAAGATCAACAACATGTTGTAGCTGTTACGAAATTTTAACTGCTATAACTATAAATTATAACATTGAGAGACATAACTTTTGATTTGGGTTAAACTGCAGAATGCATAATATATTAAATCGAAACTCGTTTAAAGATTTTTAATTTGATATATTATGTGTCTCATAGTTGAATTTGAATTAAAAGTTATTGTAGGACTGGTGCACGTGAGAGAGGGGAGGGGTAAATCACGTGATTTTATAAACTTACTCTTTTTCGATTTTGAAGATGAGTACGCAACGGAATTGAAACAAACTAAGTAATAAAACAAAAGTACACAATCGGTTAATTACTTTGTTTGGAGTCTTCGGCGACTCCTACTCTAAGATCCAGGTTCCTCAGATCTATCGATGGATAATTTATAATCAAATTACTTCTTTACAAAAGTTAGGTTGGTAACAATACTACTAACCTTAAAATATAATAAGCAGAAAGAAAGATAGAGTAATATTACACAATAACTATATGTTACCCAAGCCTAGGCTCATTTGAGCATGTAGCTACGCCGTGTCATTCTTGTGTTGTTAAGGCTTAAATGAGGCTGAGTAGTAGTGTACGATAGGAGTAGTCAAATGGTCAAGGAAGCACATAAAATCAGTTGTCTTGAAGTATTGCTTTGTGCTGGCTGAATAGGACTTTTATAGAGTGTTAAGGGCGCCTCAAACCCTATCTAAGGTGCCTCCAACCCTATTTGAGGCACCTCCAACTGCAACCTCTATCTGCTCTAATATCTGCAATCTTTATTCGCACGAGGGGGCCTCCAAGCGTTCCAAGGTGCCTCCAACATACCTTCGAGGTGCCTTCTCTATGAGGGTGCCTCCACCATGTCCAGGGTGCCTCCAAGTGTTGATTCGAGGCACCTCGGACACTGTTCATCCGAGACTGATTTTTGCTATTAACTCCAGCAAAAACTCATTAGTCCAAATAACAAATATATCCTACAAAATAGAGTTAGCACAATAATAAAATAAATTTATTATGACTTAGATCATGTCTTACCAAGACGAGGATCTAGTCATGGTCTCAACTTAGACTTTCAAAATTAATCTAAGTTGAACCAATGCCTACAGTCCACTGGGGCTCGTCCTCACTAGATCTTGTAAGTACTCGTTATGGTTTAGGTGTGATAAATCAAATCAAGTTAGGTCCTATGTTTGTTTGATGCATTGTATCTAAATGTGTAAGAATTTAAGAACACAGGAAGTCGAGCGAAAGACGTAGCTAGCGAAAAAGATGGCATGGGAGAAAGTCGACGGGTTTGGTGCATCTAAGGGATGAGATGCTGCGGAAAAGTATGCTAGCGGATGAGAAGGAAGCGTGCGACATTTTCAAGTGATGAGAAGCCTAAGCGAAAGCTTGCTCGAGGAGAAGGCAAAAAAATGAGTTCGGGTGAGCCCTATTTCGGATGGTCAAAATCATCCCAGCGAACGGAGCCGGAACGAAGGAGAAATGGATAATCAACAGGTTGTTGACTGTCCGGGCGCCTGGACCAACTCCAAGCACCCGAACTGCCTAGGCACCTGGACTGACCTGGCAGCCCAGGGCGCCTCCACAGGAGCCTGCATGAGCGTAGGCGTCCGAGTGCCCGAATCTGGTCCGGGTGCCATGACCAAATAAATTTTATCTTTGTCGAGCCGTTGTGATGTGGATAAAGTTTTATCCACACCTAGACGCTCAGACCCCTTCCAGATGTTCGGAGCTGCCACATCAACAAACGGTCAAATTCGACCAACAGACTATAAATAGAGTCCTGATCTCAGTAGTTTAGAACAACACTTGTAAACGAATTATGTGCTTCAGCTTATAGTTCTGTTCTTTAATTTTTTACGCTTTTAACGTTGTAAGAGGCTACTCCACCTTTAGAAGGAGATTTTAATCAGCTACATTTAACTTGCATTAGTAATCCTCTGATTAAAGACTAAGTAAATATATTTTGCCTCTATTTTTATTTTATGCATTTAATTTTAGTTTATAAACAAGTGTTTGTATAACTTAGTCCAAAGATCAAGAAAGGGCTTGTTTGCTATTTCAGACAATTCACCCCAATCTTATCGGTCGACCGGGGACCTATAGATCTCTCTCCTCCAATTATTTACCTAACCTTACCTACTAAATATCTGGTCTTCTAGACCTGCTTAGACTTTTTCTGCCCCTGCTTAGTGTTTGACCAACCTGATCAACTAAGACTTTTTTGCAATACTAAGTTAGCACAATAGATATAAAATATTCAAGTAAATCAGTGTTAGTAACTTTCAAGATTCGCTGGTTCAGTCGGCCGTGGGCAGTTGACTGGAAACCAGTTGGTAACACATGCTCGAAGTTTACTCCTCTAAGACTTCTTATTACCTAGGGGTACCTTCCCCTAAGGTTGCCTAGCTTCACTCACTAGAACTTCCATTGCCTAACTTCACTCACCAGGACTTTCACTACCTAACTTCACTCATAAGGACTTTCACCACCTATTTTCACTCACTAGGACTTCTCTTTGCCTAACCTCCAGTTAGGACTACTGGCTTAGTAGGCTTCTCACCTGCCTAACCTTGGGTTAGGATGACTTACCCTTGCTAGTCATCTATTTCTGACTATATTTCTCTCTTTCAAACATCAAGTTTTTTTTAGATTAACCCTAAGTTAACTTGACCATACATTGACATATTGTCAAATATCGAAACCCTAGAAATTGATTGCACCAACAGGTATCACCTCTTAAAGTTGAACTTGAAGTTGTAGAAGTTATGATTTTGTAGCTGCTACATGTATACTGATTAAATTTTAAGAGGTTATAACTTTTGACTCAAATTTAACCATAGAATGTACAATATATCAAATCAAAGATCTTTGAATGAGCTTTGATTTGATATATTATGCATCTTGTAGTTCAATCCGAATCAAAAGTTATAACTTCTCAAACCTATAACTTATAGTTATAGCAACTATGATTTCATAGTTGCTATAATGTATTGCTAATCCAAAATGTCAGCAACAATGTTGTTACTGACTTAAACTTTGAAAGATCATAACTTTTGACTTAGATAAGATCATGAGACACAGAATATATCAAATCGAAGATCTTTGAACGAGATTCAATTTAATATATTATGCATGTGGTGGTTTAATCCCAGACAAAAGTTATAATCATTTAAAAATCAGCATTACGTTGTATATGCTACGAAATCATAGCTGATAAAACTATAAATTATAATTTGAGAGATCATAACTTTTGATCCGGTTTGAACTATAAGGCACATAATATATCAAATCAAAGTTTGTTCAAAGATCTTTAATTTGATATATTGTGTATCCCATAGTTCAATCTGAATTAAAAGTTATCATCTCTCAAAATTTAACTTGTAGTTGTAGCAGCTACAGTTTTTTAGCTGCTACAACATGTATGCTGAGTAAATTTTGAGAGATTATAACTTTTGACTTAGATTTAAGCATGAGATACACAATATATCAAACCGAAGATCTTTAAATAAGATTTGATTTGATATATTATGTATCTTGTAATTCAACCCAAATGAAAAGGTATGACTCTCAAAGGTATAACTTATAGTTATAGAAGCCACGATTTTGTAGTTGCTACAACTTGTTGTTGATCTTCGGAAGGCTAGCAACAACTTTGTTGCTGACTTAAACTTTGAAAGACTAAAACTTTTGATTGGAATTGAACCACGAGACACACAATATATCAAATTAAAACTCGTTCAAAGATTTTTGATTTGATATATTGTGTGTCTTATGATTAAATCTCAATCAAAAGTTATAGTTTCTCAAAGTTTAATTTAGCAACAATATTGTTGCTAGTCTTTCGAAGATCAACAACACGTTTTAACAACTATGAAATCTTAGCTAATACAACTATAAGTTACTTTAAGAGACTATAACTTTTAATTCGTATTGAACTACAAAACACTTAATATATCAAATTAAAACTTATTCAAATATTTTCGATTAGATATATTGTGTATTTCATAGTTCAATATGAATTAAAAGTTATGACTTTTTAAAATTGAACTTGTAGCAGTTACGATTTTGTAGCTACTATAATATATATGCTGGGTAAACTTTGAGAAGTGATAACTTTTGATTTATATTGAACCATGTAACAAACAGAAACAATATATCAAATTAAAGATCTCTGAACAAGTTTTGATTTGATATATTATGTGTTCTGTGATTTAATCTCAATTAAAAGTTATAGTCTCTTAAATCTTTAAGTCGGTAACAATTTTACTACTGGTTTTCAAAAATCTGTAACACCTTCGAAAAATAACAACATTATGTTGCTGAAAAATCAATAATATAGGTTTTCTAATTTTTTTTTAAAATTAGCAACACCATAAAAACAAATATAGTTTAGATTTTTTTTTTTTGGATAAAAGGTAAACAAGAATAGAGAAAAGTAAAAATGAAAAAAGAGATAAGTAAAAAGACAAAAAGAGACTCCACATTTCAAAAACCAATAGTAGAAAACACATAATTACTTATGCTCTTTGGTAAATTACCGTTTTAAAAATCATCAAAGTCTAATTTTATTTTATTTTTTTATTAAAAATATAACTCACCTCATATAATTATTCAATTATCTTCGTAACTAATACAACAGAGTTGACACATAGTTATTTTATTAACTATAAAATAATAATTGTTACAAATAGTAAATGTTAGATACGAGACCATAATTTTTAATGAGCAATGATATATTTAAGGAAAAAAATTCAAAGAAAAATTTAAAAATAGACATATAAAATGACCCATCATTTTATTTTTTGAGGGATCCATCACTTTACGCGTCTATTTTTAAAACTTTTTACTTAGCATATTATTTTTCATTTTTAATTCTTAAACTCTGAATTTATAGGTGTACTGGAGGTTCGGTCGACCGATCCCTCTGTTTGGTCGACCGAACCAGCTTCGACCCCCTCCAGCTGGAGTCTGACGCTGGCTCGAATCTCTGGCATTAATTGGTCTTTAAGGGTTCGGTCAACCGATCCCCTTGTTCGGTCGATCGAACAGGCTCCTTCCCTGTTCGTCGAGATTTGTCGTGTTCTGCATTTACTGGGTCATTAATATTGATCATTCGGTCGACCGATCCATGGGTTCGGTCGACCGATCAGCTTAACTTCCTTTTGCTTCTGATCGTTGCTGACATAACTGATCTGTGCTGAGTCAACTTGGTTCGGTCGACTGATCCCCCTGTTCGGTCGACCGATTCGGCTATACCTGCAACACAGAGTTAAGCAAAGTATTCCTGCAACACAAAGGTTAAAACAGTAATATATAATGCATGAGTAATATAAAGACAGTAGGACTGTCTTGATCTCAACTTGGAAACCTTCCCGGTTTCTTCAGTTAGATCAGCGACCTTAGGTTGTTCGCTTTGGAAACCCGACCTCACTGTCGCTCCTCCAGTTGTTTACCTCAACTTACCTACCAAACATGCTCCTCCAGACATGTTTGGACTTTTGCCTGCTCAGTGTCTGATCGCCTGATCCACTAAGACTTTTCCTGCAATACTACATTAGCCAACAACAATAATAGTAATACAGAAAACAATGGTAAACCTAAACATAGATTTACAGAGATCCGCTGGTCTGGTCGACCGCGCATAGTCGACCGGAAACCATCCAATCAACCTTGCTTGGAGTTTATTACTCCAAAACTTCTCGTTATCTAAGGTTACCACACCCTAGAGTTTTCTCAACCTGGCTTCACTCACCAAGACTCAGTATTCGGCTACCCAGGGATCAAGTCCTCTAGACCTATCCACCTGGCTTCCACGACATATCGAGATTTCCCTTACCTAACCTACAACTATGACTCAGTATTCGGCTACCCAGGGATCAAGTCCTCCAGACCTATCCACCTGGCTTCCACAATATACCGAGATTTCTCACCTTGCCTAGCCTCTAACTAGGACTTCCCTTGCCTAGCCTACAACTATGACTTCCCTAGATCAAACTCCATACTTAAACATACTTAAGCATACTTAAACATATTTGTCTGACATTAAAACCTTGGAGGTCGATTGCACCAACATGGGGCACTACAAGAATAGGTGTCCTTCACTCAAGAAGATAAAGGAGGTGATCCTGTCCGAATGCTGAACCAACGGACGCTGGGCACGTGGCGCTCTCGGCTGCTGATGTGGATCTTCGACTGGTTGCACGAAGCTCCGGCGAACCTGCACAGAAGTCGGGCCGGGAAGGGGTTCCCGGCGGCGACCCTCCGACGCTCAAGTCAGGCAAGCAAGCAGTGACAAAGTGGCTCTCGAAATATTAGAATGCGTACCTTCGGCGAAGGATGAGGGCCTTTATATAGGGCAGCAGAGAAGTGAGTGCACACATATCGAGGTGTACACGTGTCCGTAGCCCATACTCTAGTAAGGGCTTGTCAGTGAGCTTACCTGACCCATACTGCTACAGTCCAAGCATGTCCTCGATGGGACAGCGGAACCCCCTGTCGCGTGATTTGGAGTATGACCATATCACGAAGCATGCCAGCTGTCAGAAGATGTCCCTTGTCTTTTTCCCCGAACTCCTGCCGGGCGTCCGACCGGCCCACGTCCAGCTTCCGTCCGACCGGTCATATATGATGGTCCACTCGGGAAATTATCGGTAATGTGTTTTGTGGCGACTGTTAGCAGTATGCTTCATGTCTTCGGCCGAGCGTGCAGTCCGCTCGGCCCTACGGTCTTGCTCAATGAGCGCTGGAACCCCGACTTCCATAGGGGTACCTTTTGCCATCGGCTAAACACCGAGCGGTCGCCCGGTCGGTCAGACCCCTTTCTCCGGTCGGCCTATTTGATCCGACCTTCTTCGATGGACCGCCTGGCCCTTTGACTTCCACGTGACGTTGACCCCTTACAATGAGGGTCCCCTGTTCTTACCGTCGGATCACTTGCCTCCCCTTCAAGTCTAGTCGAAGGAGGCGATTAGTCCGACTGACTGGACTGCGAGACTGGCCGGGCGGCTCCTTCGTGCTACTATCTTCCGATCGGCCTACCACAGAGATGGCCTTGAGTGAATCAACAGTGGCCTTCATTGGATCTCCTCGTAATCTGCGCCAATCTTCAACATTAAGGCTGAGCATGCGTTCATTAAATGCTTCGAATAGTCGAATGCCACGTGGCGCACTGTCATCATCGTACGGCGGCGGTGGCATGGTGCTTTGATGGGATCGAAGCGATTCGAAATGGACGGCGCGATGTACGCTTTGATTCCCGTGACCTGGATCCAACGGTGGAGGTCGCCCGGCCTCCACCCTATAAATTCTTCGTTTTCTTCTCTTTCTCTTATTTGCCTCCGCGATTTCGACCCCTGCCCCCAGCGCTTTGGAGCTCCGGCGATTCCGCTTCTGTTTTCCGACGACCTCCGGCGCCTCTTTTCCGCTCCTTCTCATCGTAAGGCCATCTTTCCTTGTTTCCGGTGCTTTCCTTACATTCCTTTTCCATATTTTCATCCTCGGGATATCCTTTCGTTCGCTGTTTTCCTCCTTTTGCCTTTTTGCCTTTTCGATTCCTTCCGATCGGACCATGGCTAGTTCTTCTCATCCGGAAGACCAGTCCCTTGGCCCATGGTACACCACCATGCAGTCCCGATTCGACCGGCGTGACTTTGATATCCTGACTGATAATTTTGATATTCCCGACGATTTTGAACTTCTTTTAGCTGGTCCCTCCGCTCGGCCACACAAGCCGCCGCGTGGAGCATTCTGTGTCTTCCGCGACCAGTTTACCGCCGGTCTGCGTTTCCCTGTACATCCTTTCATCATAGACGTTTGTAATTTTTTCGGTGTTCCGCTCGGGAGTCTGGTACCCAACACCTTTCGTCTCCTCTGTGGTGTTGTTGTTTTATTCAAGATTCACAACATCCCCCTCCGATCGGAGGTCTTTTTTTATTTTTATTACCCAAGCAAGCCGAGCCGGGCACCTTCATGTTCCAAGCTCGACCCGGCTTAGTCTTCTTCAACAAGCTACCTACTTCCAATAAACATTGGAAGGATTATTTTTTCTACATCCGTATGCCCGATCAGGCCAACTTCCCGACCAAGTGGCAGGTCAGCTTGCCCCCCATTCCCGAGCTAAAGAAATTCAAGACCCGACTGGACTATCTCCACGCTGCAAATATACTAGCCGGTCTGCGACTTGACATCAATAAGCTTCTTCACGAAGGAGTGATGTACATCTTCGACCTGAGTCCCATACGGACTCCTCTTCCGACTGGCTTCGGTAAGAATTTTGCTTGGGCATTTGCTTTAATTGCTAACTGATTTCTTTTCTTTCCCTTGCAGCGGACATCGTCATGGATTCGGTGATGGCCGACGTTTTGAAGAGAAAGGCGGCAGCGCTAGAAGCCGCGGCGGCCAGAGAAATGGAAGCGTTGGGTATCCAGCCGGTCGGATCCCACGAAGGAGAGAGCGGGACTCAGGCTGAATCGGCTGCTCAAGCTTCTCAACAAAACGTGGCCAGCGGAGCCACCCCCCCGGAGAACCAACTGCCCCCGAGGAAGGTTCCGCTCGGGAGGAGGAGCAGCCTCTACAAAAGAGGCGCCAAGTGGAGACTCCCCTGCGGTCGGCTACCTCCGCGGTCCAACCATCCGAGCGGGTCAATGCGACTGCTCGGGGTAAGGCGCCAGAGGCCGAAACCATTTCGTCCGACCGGACGCCTTCTGAATGGGGCGATCCGGCTGCTCCAATTGAGGCTACTCCGGTCAGCGCTCTTCCGCCCGCTCGTCACTCAGTCCACTTCTGATCCCCTTCCGACTGCCGGTCGGACGACCCCCGGTCATGGCCGCACGATTCGGGTTACTCTTCATCTCTCGACTGAAGAGCTATTGCCAGAGGCCGCCCGACCCACCGCGCCTGAGCACACCATTACCTTGAAAGGGCCCCTAGTTGAGATTTGGGCCGATGCTCGGGCGCGTATCGCAATGATCCCCCTCCGAAACTTGGCCAATAGCCACATGCAGGAGGCCACGGGGGGTAAGTTCGCTTTCTCCGAAGTTTTGTATGCATTCTCTCCGATCGGCCACTGAAAACTCTAATTTTCTTTTGCCAGAGATGGGTGGAGGAGATTGCAGTCTCCAACCGCCTAGCCATGGTGTATGAGGAGTTAAGGCAGCTAAAGGCGGCGTGCGGTCCGTCCGGCTCTCAAGGCCCGTCGTACTCCGAGCTGTAGAAGGAGCTTAAGAGGGCTCAGGATATGCTGGCGGCCGAGCAGAAGAAAACAGCCGATCAGGCCCACGCCTTGGCCGAGTCTGAGCGACAAGTCAAGTCGCTCGACACAAAATTAACCCTGGCCACCACTCGAAAAAATACGGCCATCTCTGATCTGGAGAAAAATAACGTGGAGGCTCGGGGCCTGGAGCTGAAGGTAAAAGAGCTGATGGAGCAGCTCGACAGAGAGAAGGCGGGCCGCTCGACCGACGTGGAAAAGCTTCAGAATCTGAACGAGGCCCTCACTGGCTCTCAGGCGGCTTTCAAAGAATATCAAGATGCCGAGCCGAGTCGAGTCGCTGCTTTGAGACAGGGCTACATCCGCTCGCCCGAATTCTCTGAGAAAATTTGCGAGCGGATGTACACAGCCTTCGACTTGGCTATGACCGCTACCATGACATATCTAAAGTCCAAGGGCCTTCTTCCAGAGTCCACTAATATTCCGGTCGGCGATCAAGTGGCGCTTCTGGATAACATCCCCAAGACCCTTTATGATTACCTTGAGTAGACGTCGGTATATGTAGTTAGGCCGCTAGGCCAAAAAATGATCCTGTTTTGTACTTAGGCCGCTCGGCCTAAAGTTTTAATTTTAATGCAATGTTTTCCTTTCGCGTACTTTGTCCTTTTGCACTTTGTCCTTTTGCTAGTTAATATGTGTGTTGTCCGCTCGCCTATTATCACACCTCTGGCATTCGAAAGGGATTTTTCCGAAGTACTTGGCGTTGCCCTTCCGCTCGGCTAAATATTTCGAATGCGTAACATTCCGCTTTGATAGCAGAGATCGCTCGCTAGAAGTCGATAAGTACCTTTGGGCTCTAAGCCGAGCGGAAGGTAGAGTCGGTCGAACGATATTGGCGGCGAGTTTCTCGGACACTTGCAGTCCTTTTTTATTGCCTTCTTCCGCTCGGAATATTTATAGACGTCGGCTCGTCTCTCGATATTAAACGTCGGAGCTCGACAGTCTTCCGCTCGGACGTTTATAGACGCCGGCTCGTCTCTCGATATTTAACGCCGGCTCAGTCCGCTCGGACGGTTATAGACGCTCGGCCGTTCGTCGATATCTTGCCCGTGCCTTGGAGCTTATGTCGAGGCGTTTGTCAACCACGTGCGTTAACCAGTAACTTGCTGACACGTGGCTACCTCTCTCTTTAAGGGTATGGCGGTGGCGGACGGTATTCCGCTCGGACGTTTATAGACGCCGTCTCTCGATATTTAACGTCGGAGCTCGACGGTCTTCCGCTCGGACGTTTATAGACGCCGGCTCGTCTCTCGATATTTAACGTCGGAGCTCGACGGTCTTCCGCTCGGACGTTTATAGACGCCGGCTCGTCTCTCGATATTTAACGTCGGAGCTCGACGGTCTTCCGCTCGGACGTTTATAGACGTCGGCTCGTCTCTCGATATTTAACGTCGGAGCTCGACGGCCTATTAAGGCTAATTTTACTACCGAACGGCAGGGGGTCTTTACTATCGAGCCTTCGACAGTGTAATTTATATGCCCGGCCGAACGACACGGGGTCTTTGCCTTCGAGCATTTGGCTCGTATAAGTATACGCCCGGCCGAACGGCATGGGGTCTTCACGCAGTAGGCCATTCGGCGGATAATGCTCAATGCGTTTTTATTTTTTTGCTTCCTGCATTACAAGGACATAGGCGACTAGTAAATACACAAAAATGAGTTACATCAGTGCACCTTTCACCCAGCTCTATAAGGCTGGAGATGATTTGCACTCCATGGCCGATCCAGCTGCCGTCCGTCTTCATCCTCCAAATAGTAAGCGCCCGAGCGGAGCTTTTCGATGATTTTGAAAGGACCCGCCCACGGAGCTTCTAGCTTGCCGACGTCGCCGACCAGCTTCACTTTCTTCCAGACAAGGTCGCCGACCTGAAATGATCTTGGGATTACTCGCCGGTTGTAATTCTGCTTCATCCTATGACGGTACGCCATCAGCCGGACGGATGCCTTGGCTCTCTCTTCTTCGACCAAATCCAGCTCCATGTTCCTCCGCTCGGCGTTGTTGTCATCATAATTCTGGATCCGAGTGGACTCGACTCCAACTTCGACAGGAATAACCGCTTCGCCGCCATACACCAAGTGGAAAGGCGTGACGCCCGTCCCTTCCTTTGGAGTCGTTCGGATGGCCCATAAGACGCCCGGCATTTCATCCACCCAACTTCCTCCCAAATGGTCGAGCCGAGCACGCAGAACACGAAGAATTTCTCGATTAGCTACTTCAGCTTGACCATTGCTTTGGGGGTATGCTACGGACGTGAAGTGTTGCTCGATGCCATAGCTTTGGCACCAATCTTCGAGCAATTTTCCGGTAAACTGCCGTCCGTTGTCGGAAACTAGTCGGCGAGGGATGCCGAACCGACAGATGATGTGCTGCCATATGAACTTTTTGACCATCTGTTCGGTGATCCTGGCTAGCGGCTCGGCCTCCACCCACTTGGAAAAATAATTGGCCGCCACTAGCAGAAATTTCCGCTGTCCGGTCGCCATAGGAAATGGACCAACGATATCCATTCTCCACTGATCGAACGGACATGAGACTGTTGATGCCTTCATTTCCTCTGCCGTCCGGTGGTAGAAGTTATGGTACTTCTGGCACGAAAGGCACGTCGACACGGTCCGAGCGGCGTCTGCTTGTAAGGTTGGCCAGAAGTACCCAGCCAACAGGATCTTCTTAGCCAGCGATCGTCCGCCCGGATGTCCTCCGCATGATCCTTGATGTACTTCTTGGAGGATGTAAGCCGAGTCCTCCGAGCTCACGCATTTCAACAGCGGGCGTGAGAAAGCCTTCTTGTAAAGCTGATCGCCGATGAGTGTGAACCGACCGGCTCTCCTTCTTAGCAGCTGAGCTTCATTCTGATCGGACGGTGTGGCGCCCGAGCGCAGAAACTCCGTGATGGGTGTCCTCCAGTCGCTCGGAAACGTGAGGCCCTCCATACGGTCGACGTGCGCCACCAACAATACTTGTTCAATCGGTTGCTGAATGGCGACCGGCGTTATTGAGCTTGCGAGTTTGGCCAACTCATCGGTCGCTTGGTTCTCCGATCGGGGTATCTTCCGAACAATGACTTCTCTAAAATTGGCTTTGAGCTTTTCAAAGGCTTCAGCGTAAACCTTGAGCCGAGCGTTGTTGATTTCAAAGGTGCCAGAGAGCTGCTGAGCGGCCAACTGGGAATCCGAATGAAGCGTTACCCGACCGGCACCCACATGCCGTGCTGCCTGCAAGCCGGCTATGAGGGCCTCATACTCTGCTTCGTTGTTTGTAGCTTTATAATCCAGCCGGACGGATAAGTGCATCTTTTCTTCTTGAGGGGAGAGCAACAGTATTCCAATCCCGCTTCCGAGCCGAGTGGATGATCCGTCCACAAATATTTTCCACATACCTTTCGGCTCTGAATTCTGCACTTCAGTCACAAAATCTGTCAAGGACTGCGCTTTGATTGCCGAGCGGGATTGGTACTGGATGTCAAATTCACTTAACTCCGTCGTCCATTTGATGAGCCGCCCGGACGCTTCTGGATTTAGTAATACACGTCCGAGCGGGCTATTGGTTTTGACAATGATGGTATGCGCTAGGAAGTATGGACGAAGGCGCCGAGCGGCGAGGACCAGAGAGAAAGCCAGCTTCTCGAGCCCCGTGTAGCGAGATTCAACATCTTTTAAAATATGACTAAGGAAATACACAGAATCTTCTCCGCTCGCCCTCACTAGTGCCGAGCCAATTGCTTGCTCGGTTGAAGACAAGTACATATAAAGTGGCTCACCCGCAGTCGGCTTGGCTAATACCGGAAGAGAGCTCAGATATGCCTTCAAATCTTCGAACGCCCGATCACATTCTTCGTCCTAATGAAACTTATTGGCCTTGCGCAAGATTTTGAAAAAAGAAAGACTCCGGTCAGCGGTTTTGGAGATGAATCTGGACAGAGCAGTTATCCGACCGGTCAAACGCTGCACTTCCCTTGTATTTCTTGGAGGCGGCATGTCTTGTAGAGCTTTCACCTTGCTGGGATTTGCTTCGATGCCCCGCTCAGTCACTATGTACCCCAAGAAACGCCCTCCTTTTGCTCCGAACAGGCACTTCTGGGGATTTAGCTTGACTCCATATTTGCGTAGCGTTCGGAAGGTTTCCTCCATGTCTTTGAAGAGATCGGCCGCTCAAACGGACTTGATGAGAATGTCGTCCACATAAACTTCCAGATTCCGCCCGATCTGCTCCTTGAACACTTTGTTCATCAAGCGTTGATAAGTGGCTCCCGCGTTCTTCAATCCGAACGGCATCACATTATAGCAGTAGGTGCCGTCGGCCATCACGAAGCTGACTTTTTCTTGATCTTCACGGGCGAGCGGCACTTGATGATAGCCTTGGTAAGCGTCGAGCATACATATTAATTCGCAGCCGGCCGTAGAGTCCACTAGCTGATCTATCCGGGGCAGAGGATAAAAGTCTTTCGGGCAAGCTTTGTTGAGATCCCGAAAATCTATGCATACTCTCCACTTGTTGCCCGGCTTGGAGACTAATACTACGTTCGCCAGCCAGCTCGGGAACTGCACCTCGCGGATATGGCCGGCCTCCAAGAGTTTTTCCACCTCCGCTCGGATGATGGAATTCTGCTCGGCGCTGAAGTCCCTTTTTCTTTGCTTTACTGGTCGTGCGTCCGGTCGGACGTGTAGCTCATGCTGCGCTATACTTGGTGAAATTCCGAGCAGCTCATGTGTCGACCAGACGAAGACATCATGGTTTCTCTGGAGGCATTGGATCACCTCCTCTTTCTGATTCGCCTCTAGGTCGGATGCGATGAATGTCGTGGCCTCCGATCGGGTCGGGTGTATCTGCACTTCCTCTTTTTCTTCATAAACTAAAGAGGGAGGCTTTTCAGTTATAGCATTCACCTCGATCTGTGGCGACTTCCGAGCGGAATTTGCTTCTGCTCGGACCATTTCGACGTAGCATCGCCGAGCTGCTAATTGATCTCCCCGTACTTCTCCCACTTTTGTCTTCGACGGGGAACTTGATCTTCTGGTGGAAGGTAGAGACGGCCGCTCGGAGCTCACTGAGCGCCGGTCGTCCCAGAATGACGTTGTAGGAGGAGGGAGAGTCTACCACCACGAAGTTCGCTGTCCGCGTCCTCCTGAGCGGCTCTTCTCCCAGTGAGATGGCCAGCCAGATTTGTCCGACCGGTAGGACTTCATTGCCCGTAAACCTGTAGAGGGGGGTTGTCATGGGCAGCAGCTCGGCGCTGTCAATTTGTAGTTGATCGAACGCCTTTTTGAATATTATGTTGACCGAGCTTCCTGTGTCAATAAAAACGTGGTGAATAGTGTAGTTGGCTATTACCGCTTTGATGAGCAGAGCGTCGTCGTGGGGCACTTCAACTCCTTCCAAGTCCCCAGGCCCAAAACTGATTTCGGGTCCACTCGCCCGCTCTCGGCTGCAGCCGACTGCATGGATCTGGAGCTGCCGGACGCTCGCCTTTCTTGCTCGGTTGGAGTCTCCTCCGGTCGGCCCGCCAGTGATAATGTTGATCTCGTCTCGGGAAGTATTACTTCTATTTTCTTCTTCCCGAGCGGATGGTCGAGACCGTTCTCTTGACGTTCGGCGATTCTCCTGCCTTGGAGAGCGATGCCGATTGGGAGTCTGTTGCTGTCGCCTATCAGCTTGCGTCCGATCGGCTTCATGAGTTCTCTGTCGCCTGTCGACTGAGGGAGACCGTCGGCCGCCATTCCGGGGAACGAGATGAGCCACGAAGGGAAGACTTCAACAATCCCTTGTGTTGTGCGTATCCGTCCGGTGGAAGGAGCAGAACATCGGGGTCCATTTCTTCTTTGGCTTAGGCCGGGCAGCAACTACCTCTTGCACGTTAGACCTGGCATGGGGGGAGCGGATTGTTTCGGCCCTCGGTCCTCTGGGCGGCTGATGAGCGGCGTGCTGTTTCCGCTCGGCAGGAGGAGCCCGCTCGGTTAGAGTTTCTTTTTTCCTGGCCGCTTGCGCTTCCTCCACGTTGATGTATTCGTTGGTCCGGTGTAGCATGTGATCGTAGTCTCGGGGAGGCTTCCGAATGAGCGATCGGAAGAAATCCCCATCCACGAGGCCTTGTGTGAAGGCATTCATCATGGTCTCCGAGGTGGCCGTTGGAATATCCATGGCCACTTTGTTGAACCGCTGGATGTAAGCTCGGAGCGATTCACGGGCTTCTTGTTTGATGGCGAACAGACTAACGCTGGTTTTTTGATAGCGCCGACTGCTTGCAAAGTGATGGAGGAAAGCCGTCCGGAAGTCCTTGAAGCTAGTGATGGATCCGTCCGGTAACCTCCGAAACCAACGTTGAGCTGATCCAGATAGGGTGGTGAGGAAAACCCAACACTTCACCCCATCTGTGTATTGATGCAGGGTTACCGTGTTGTCAAACTTGCCCAAATGATCATCCGGATCAGTGGTTCCGTTGTATTCGCCAATCGTCGGAGGCACGTAGTGCTTGGGCAGAGGGTCTCGTAGGATAGCCTCTGAAAATTGGCGATTAATCCGCTCGGGAGATGAGTCCGCTCGAGGGGCTTTTCCTTTTCTGTCATCTCGTCTCGGCATTTCATCCGAAGAAGATCCCCGATCTCTATGAGTGGGTGCGGCTTCGAGGGTGCGAAATAGGGCCCGGTGGAATGCAACGGTGGCTTGAGGTGCTTCCGCTCGGCCACCAGATGCTGAGGTTGCTTGCTGCTCTGGCCGCTCGGCTGTTGCCTTGTGTTTTTGCTCCACAAGCTTGGCGGCCCTCAACTCGATCAGAGCGTCGAGTTCCTCCGTGGAGAGCGTTACCGTGTGTTGTCGTCCAGTCTCGTCCATTGTTTCCGTTCGGATGCAGGAGCATTCCCACAGACGGCGCCAATTTGATCCTGTTCGAATGATGAACCAACGGACGCTGGGCACGTGGCGCTCCCGGCTGCTGATGTGGATCTTCGACTGGTTGCACGAAGCTCCGGCGAACCTGCACAAAAGTCGGGCTGGAAAGGGGTTCTCGGCGGCGACCCTCCGACGCTCAAGTCAGGCAAGCAAGCAGTGACAAAGTGGCTCTCGAAATATTAGAACGCGTACCTCCGGCGAAGGATGAGGGCCTTTATATAGGGCAGCAGAGAAGCGAGTGCACACATATCGAGGTGTACACGTGTCCGTAGCCCATACTCCAGTAAGGGCTTGTCAGTGAGCTTACCTGACCCATACTGCTACAGTCCAAGCATATCCTCGATGGGACAGCGGAACCCCCTGTCACGTGATTTGGAGTATGACCATATCACGAAGCATGCCAGCTGTCAGAAGATGTCCCTTGTCTTTTTCCCCGAACTCCTGCCGGGTGTCCGACCGGCCCACGTCCAGCTTCCGTCCGACCGGTCATATATGATGGTCCACTCGGGAAATTATCGGTAATGTGTTTTGTGGCGACTGTTAGCAGTATGCTTCATGTCTTCGGCCGAGCGTGCAGTCCGCTCGGCCCTACGGTCTTGCTCAATGAGCGTCGGAACCCCGACTTCCATAGGGGTGCCTTTTGCCATCGGCTAAACACCGGGCGGCCGCCCGGTCGGTCAGACCCCTTTCTTCGGTCGGCCTATTTGATCCGACCTTCTTCGATGGACCGCCTGGCCTTTTGACTTCCACGTGGCGTTGACCCCTTACAACGAGGGTCCCCTGTTCTTACCGCCGGATCAGGAGGTAATCCCAAAACCTAGTAAAGTTGCTTTAAGAACTAATGTGGGTTGTAGGGATGAAGTCAAGGAGAAGAAGCATATTCAATGCTTCATATGTGGTGAGTGGGGTCACTACCACACAAAGTGTCCAAGAAGAGGAGAGCTCATGAAATTAGTGCACTTCAAGAAGTGGGAGAAGAAGAGAGCTTAAAGGGTAAGGGAGGTAAACCCTAACTTGAATTCAAGTTCAAATTCAAATTCCTCCATGTATGTTAGAAATAATATGAATTATTTGCCCATGCATATTTATGGTTTTAGATATAATGATAGGAATAGGGTTAATGTAGGTGATAACCCTAGGAAATCATTTTCAAATGATAGACCTAAAAGGAAACAACCTATCTTACCTAAGGAGAAGAAGGTGGTTGAAAATCTAGGCATTAATCCTAAGAAGGGGAGACATATGCCTAGGAAGGGTAGGTCTAGGAATGTCCATGATGGACATGTTGATTCTAGGGTTAGAACCCTAGAATTGAAAAAGCAAGCCTTGAAGGCAAAGCTTGAGGAAATGGAGAAAGTCCTAGAAAGGTTCATTATTGAACCTAAAGGACTTGACATGTATTTGGGTGGTCAAAAATCCAAAAATATCAAATTGGGTCCCTCCAAGACCAAAAGGAGGTCAAGTTCTAAGGTGGCACATGACATTGATAAGGGAGGAGTGACCAAGGACAAAGGAAAGTCATCCAAGGTCAATAAGAAGGAATATGCTAGGATGACATATAATTACAGCAAGGATGAGGTGTCCAAGGTTAAGGACAAGAATAAATTAACTAAAAACAAGATGTCTAAAGTTAATAAGGTGAGTTTTGTAGGCTAAGTGTCACCCGAGGTGTACCGAAGTGGCCTAGTCATAGTAGATGAGTCACCTAGAGAGGTGGCTAAGACTAAGAGCTCTAGGGGGAGCTCAAAGAGTTTTTGAGATATATGGTAAATGAATCTCAAGCGGATTATTCTTGGGACTCAAAGTGGGTCATCAAATGTGTCAAAGTGGTTTAGAGACAGATTTGAGTCTCAAATCCAAGAAATTGACACAATTGGGTTAAGTATCATGCATGAAAATATGAAAAATATTTCATATTGCATGAAAATTAGTTTTGGATATATATATGTCATATAAACCAATGCTAGGGATGCATTGTGGTTTAGCATGTACAAATACATCAAGAGGAAGCAAAAACTAGGACTTTATGTCAATGTTCAATTGAACCATTTAGATAGTTTTGAATTTTGTATCATTCTTGGGATCTGTGATAAATATATTTATATATATATATTTTTTCCAAGTAGACAAGGGTAAAATAGATCTCTCCACAAAATTTGAGAATTTTTGGAGGTCTGTGGAATTTCTGGTGCATTTCTGAAGTTGAGTTAAAAAGGTTGATTTTTTACAGAAATAGGGTACCAGTCGGCTGGTAACAGTATTTTTGAGCACAGAATATCTCTGTAAGCTCATTTTGATGAGAGCAGTCGACTGGTGTCGATACCAGTCGATTGGTAATAATGTATTTCGAACACAGAGGACTCTGAGTGGAAATTAAAGGGGGCAGTCGACTGATACCTAGTGCAGTCGACTGATACTAGCCTGAAATTATTTTTCAGTACTGTTCTTAACCGTGTCAACTCGTTTAGATGTATGAGATCTATGGGGAATAAATACATGAGTTTATGATAAGTTTGAATGACAAGTTTTTAATAATTAGGATATTGTTGAACCTCTTTTTGATATGTGCCAAAGGGAGAGAAGTTTAGATTTAAGTGGGAAACCTATACACCTTTGCAAGAAATCCTAGCTAAGGGGAGCTTAGGTGAAGGGGGAGAGTTGTTCAGGCAAAGGGGGAGAAGTTTACCTTTGCGGAAAATCCTAGCTCAAGGGGGAGCTTAGGTGAAGGGGGAGCCTAGGGTTAGGTTCCATGACTTATGCATGCGTAGATTTTATGTCTATTCGCATTGTTATTGCATTTATGTTTCCCTAACTTAAACAGGTTACTAAACATCAAAAAGAGAGAGATTGTTGGAGCAATCTAAGTGCCCTAGGTTTTGATGTTTGGGCAAAGATTTAAGTTAGGTTTATTATTATATTTGATATGCATTATGAGTGTGCAAGATACATGTATAACAAAGAAAGTCCAAGTGTAATCTTGGCAAAGGAGGAAAGTCCAAGAATGAGTTTTGACAGTGTAAGTCCTAGCATGTAGTCTTGGTAACGTAAGTCCAAACATGTAGTTTTAGCGATGTAAGTCCAAACATGTAGTCCTGGCAACGTAAGTCCAAGTGTGAATTGGCAATGGATGAAGTCCCGGAGGTGAGGATCCTCTTGGCAAAGGAAGACCCGACAACAAGGATAAGGCCAAAGGAAGCTCCAGAAGGCAAGACGTGAAGGATGGGGAGACATCCGAGGGACATGAGGCTGATGGAGGAGGCTAGAAGGCTAGGTCTTGGTTGGTCGGATGAGGACGAGTGCTGAGTGAATATATTCGGCGGTCAAATCCTGATTAGGGTTTGACTAGTTGACTAGGTAGGGCACAAAGTGTTTCTGTACCCGACGGCTGCGAAAATAGTCATTCGGCACTATAACAGTCAACCAACACTATAGCAGTCAACCGGTACTGTAGCAGTCGACTGGTACACTGTAGTAGTCGACTGGTGCACTGTAGCAGTCGACTGATAGTCGACCGTTGGCTTCTAACAGTTGAATTTCACTTAGGACCAGTCGACTGGTAGTTGTACCAGTCGACTCGTGACGGGAAAACACTTGGTGTTTCCTCCCGAGCTCTATTTAATAGAGCTTGGGGTGCTTGGGCAAAGTTGACGAAATAGACTTTGTTAAAGCCTATTAGAGTCTCGCAAGACCTCGTGTGATCGGTCTGCTTGTATTCAAGTATTTGTGGCAAGATTTCTGTTGGTTGCTACTCGGAAAACCTATAGGTTCCACTGTACAAAAATTTTGTACAAAGGTCTGAACCTTTTCCTAGCTACCATGTGTTCTTTTAAATTAAATTTTGGATCGCCTGCGGAACTTAACACGTTTGATCCAAAACTTAATCTATTTGTTCTTTTAGGTTTTGACTTGGATCTCCTGCGGAACTTTACACGTTCGACCCAAGTCTCCTTAAGTTATTAATTCCATTAAATATTAATTTCCATAATTGGTTCCCAGTACTGACGTGGCGAGGCACATGGCCTTCTTGGATATGGGAGCAACCACCACCGACTAGACAAAACCTTTTATAGAAAGCTAATATTTAATTTCCTAAAATAACTTTAGGTTAACCAAAGAGAACAATCAAATCACAAGGAAAAGAAAAACAAAAGAACACAGCATCGAAAAAAAACATATTCGAAATTCTAGAACGTAAGCCTCTTGTATTTGGTATTATTTCCATAAATAACTAGCATGATGCGGAAATAAAAATTACTAGTTATACCTTGTAGAAAAACCTCTTGATCTTCTACCGTATTCCTCTTCTAACCTCGGACGTTGTGTGGGCAACGATCTACCGAGATGAGAAACCACCAACCACCTTCTTCTCCTCCAAGCAAGGTTCGGCCACAAAGGAAGAACTTCACCAAAGAAGAAAACCAAAATACTAACCAAGCTCCAAGAGATGCTAGCTTTCTCTCCTTCTTCTTCTTCTTCTCCGAGTAGTATCCGGCCACCACAAAAGCTCCAATGGAAGAGAAGGGTTCGGCCACCACAAGAGGAAGAGAGGGAGAGGATGGCCGGCCAGACCAAGGAACAAAAGAGGGAGAGGAATAATAGATGTTCTATCTCATGAAGGCACCCTCACCCCTTCTTTTATATTCCTTGGCCTAGGCAAATTAGGAAATTTAATTACAATAAAATTTCCTTAATTTTCCTTGACATGAATTAATTGAGAAAAATAAAATAAAATTTCCCAATCAACTTGTGATGGTCGGCCACAATCAAAAGAGCAAATTAGGAGAGTTTCAATCAACAAATTAAAACTTCCTAATTTGTTTCCGGAAATTTTAAAAAATAAAATTTCTCTTTAAAAATCTCTTCATGGTTAATAAAAGACAATTTTTATAATTTTAATTTTATTATCATGTGAATAATTTTAAAGAGAAAATAAAATATCTCACCAATCTACAAA
Organism: Zingiber officinale; assembly: GCF_018446385.1. Classification (NCBI taxonomy): domain Eukaryota; kingdom Viridiplantae; phylum Streptophyta; class Magnoliopsida; order Zingiberales; family Zingiberaceae; genus Zingiber; species Zingiber officinale. The sequence goes on from NC_055987.1 coordinate 190,894,582, forward strand.
TAAGGAAAGAGATCTAATCTCTTTCTTTAATCTTTTGTAGATCTTTTATAAGAGAGATATTTTAATTTAAATTCTCTTTAATAAATTATTTCTTCCACATAATAAAAATTAAAATTAAAATTCCTTTTTAATTTAATTTGGTCGGCCCCCACTAGCTTGGGTTCAAGCTAGGGCCGGCCATAGGTCGGCCCTAGCTTGTTCCCAAGCTAGCTTGGCCGGCCCCAATTGGGTGGGTATAGAAGGTGGGTATAGGTGGGTATAGAACTCTATAAATAAGAGGCTACGATAGGGACCGAGAGGAGGAATTGGTTTTGGTCTCCCGATAAAATTAAGCATCCCGTGTTCGCCCCGAACACACAACTTAATTTTATCAATGATAATTCATTCCACTATAGAACTATCATTGAACTACCACACCAATCCCAAATTACATTTTTGGGCTCCTTCTTATTATGAGTGTGTTAGTCTCCCTGTGTTTAAGATATCGAATGTCCACTAATTAAGTGAGTTACTGACAACTCATTTAATTAATATCTTAGTCCAAGAGTAGTACCACTCAACCTTATCATCATGTCGGACTAAGTCCACCTGCAGGGTTTAACATGACAATCCTTATGAGCTCCTCTTGAGGACATTATCAACCTAGTATCTCTAGGACACAGTTTCCTTCTATAATCAACAACACACACTATAAGTGATATCATTTCCCAATTTATCGGGCTTATTGATTCATCGAACTAAACCTCACCCATTGATAAATTAAAGAAATAAATATCAAATATATGTGCTTGTTATTATATTAGGATTAAGAGCACATACTTCCATAATAACCGAGGTCTTTGTTTCTTTATAAAGTCAGTACAAAAGAAACGACCTCAAATGGTCCTACTCAATACACTCTGAGTGTACTAGTGTAATTATACAGTCAAGATAAACTGATACCTAATTACACTACGACCTACTAATGGTTTGTTCCTTTCCATTTTGGTCGTGAGCTACTGTTTATAATTTATAAGGTACTGATAACATTATCTTCTGCATATGACACCACATGCTATGTTATCTACAATATAAATTAATTGAACAACTACAAACAAATGTAGACAATTTGACCAAATGTGATTCTTTATTCATAATGAATGTTTACAAAGCTTAGGCTTTCAGTATACACTCCAACAATTTCTCCACCGACAAGGAGCTTGAGCTAGCCGGAGGTTTTCCGGGGAGTCATCCACTGGCGGATAGGGATCGTCCACCTTACGGATAACCGTGGAGCAGGAGTTTTATCTCCGAACGACGTTAAATCTACGTGTTAGGTTTGTTTTCTCTTATTAGTATTTATTTTTGTATTCCGCTATGTGTACTAACCATTGTAGAAAGCGACGTTTTGGGTGAGATGCTATTCACCCCCCTTTAGCGGACGTCAAGATAACAACACTTATGACGTAGGGTTACCTTCCCCTAAGGTTGCCTAGCTTCACTCACTAGAACTTCCATTGCCTAACTTCATTTACCTCGACTTTCACTACCTAATTTCACTCACAAAAACTTCCACCACCTATTTTCACTCACTACGGCCTGACTTTATTCACCAGAACTTCAACCACCTAATTTCACTCACTAGGATCAAACTTTACTCACCAGGACTTCTCTTTGCCTAACCTCCAGTTAGGACTATTAGCTTAGTAGACTTCTCACATGCCTAACCTTGGGTTAGGATGACTTACCCTTGCTAGTCATCTATTTCTGACTATATTTCTTTCTTCCAAATATCAAGTCTTTTTTGGATTAACCCTAAGTCAACTTGACCATACATTGACATATTGTCAAATATCGAAACCCTAGAAATCGATTGCACCAACATATATCACCTCTTAAAGTTGAACTTATAGTTGTAGAAGTTATGATTTTGTAGCTGCTACGTGTATACTGAGTAAATTTTAAGAGGTCATAACTTTTGACTCAGATTGAAACATAGAATGTACAATATATCAAATCAAAGATCTTTGAACGAACTTTGATTTGATATATTATGCGTCTTGTAGTTCAATCTGAATCAAAAGTCATGACTTCTCAAACCGATAACTTATAGTTGTAGCAGCTATGATTTCATAGTTGCTATAATGTATTGCTAATCCAAAAGGTCAGCAACAATGTTGTTACTGTCTTAAACTTTGAAAGACCATAACATTTGACTTAGATAAGATCATGAGACACAGAATATATCAAATCGAAGATCTTCGAACGAGATTCAATTTAATATATTATGCATGTAGTGGTTTAATCCCAGTCAAAAGTTATAATCTTTTAAAAATCAACAATACATTGTATATGCTATGAAATCATAGCTGATAAAACTATAAATTATAATTTGAGATATCATAACTTTTGATTCGGGTTGAACTACATGACACATAATATATCAAATCGAAGTTTGTTCAAAGATCTTTAATTTGATATATTGTGTGCCCCATAGTTCAATCTGAATTAAAAGTTATCATCTCTCAAAATTTAACTTGTAGTTGTAACAACTATATTTTTATAGTTGCTACAACGTGTATGCTGAGTAAATTTTGAGAGGTCATAACTTTTGACTCAGATTTAACCATGAGATACACAATATATCAAACCGAAGATCTTTAAACGAGCTTTGATTTGATATATTATGTATCTTGTAATTCAACCCAAATGAAAAGGTACGACTCTCAAAGTTATAACTTATAGTTATAGCTGCCACGATTTTGTAGTTGCTACAACTTGTTGTTGATCTTCGAAAGACTAGCAACAACGTTGTTGCTGACTTAAACTTTGAAAGACTAAAACTTTTGATTGGAATTGAACCATGAGACGCACAATATATCAAATCAAAACTCATTCAGAGATTTTCGATTTGATATATTATGTCTTATGATTAAATCTCAATAAAAAAAGTGTGGTCTCTCAAAGTTTAATTCAGCAACAACATTATTACTAGTCTTTCGAAGATCAACAACACATTCTAACAACTATGAAATCTTAGCTAATACAACTATAATTTACTTTGAGAAACTATAACTTTTAATTCGTATTGAAATACAAAACACTTAATATATCAAATTAAAACTTATTCAAAATTTTTTTATTTGATATATTGTGTGTTTAATAGTTCAATATGAATTAAAAGTTATGACTTTTTAAAGTTGAATTTGTAGCAGTTACGATTTTGTAGCTACTAGAATATATATGTTGAGTAAACTTTGAGAAGTAATAACTTTTGATTCATATTGAACCATGTGGCATACAATATATCAAATTTAAGATCTCTAAACGAGTTTTAATTTGATATATTGTACGTCCTGTGGTTCAATCCCAGTTAAAAGTTATACTCTCTTAAAATTTTAAGTCGGTAACAATTTTGCTATACCTTCGAAAAACATTAATACTATGTTGCTGAAAAATCTAAAAACAAATAAAAGGTATTATTTGAATAAAATGTAAACAAGAATAGAGAAAAGTAAAAATGAAAAAAAGAGATAAGTAAAAAGGCAAAAAGAGACTACACATTTCAAAAACCACATAAGTGATAGTAGAAAATACATAATTACTTGTGTTCTTTGGTAAAATACCGTTTTAAAAATCATCAAAGTCTAATTTTATTTTTTTTTATTAAAAATACAACTCACCTGATATAATTATTCAACTATCTTCGTAACTGATACAACCAAGTTGACACATAGTTATATTAGCTATAAAATAGAAATTGCTACAAATGGTAAATGTTAGATACGAGACCATATTTTTTAATTCTTAAACTCTGTGATGGAATATATAATATATCGAAACTCATTTCTATAAATAAATTACGAATAAGATCTAAAGTTCCTTTTGTTTTGACACAAAACACAGAGCGATCCTGATTATTGATTGCGCTGCCGGGAGATGGATCACGGTCAGAGAAGAAAACGAACAGAGCAAGCTGCACTCGACTTAATTAACTCTCTCGAGACCGCGACGCATGCCGTAGCTCCGCTCACAGGCGACGGCATGGCGGTAGCGGCGTACCGCAGAGGCACTTATTGTGGAGGTAGCTCGCCGCAGCGTGGTACGCCATCGCCCTCCCCGTCGGGATCTCCCCGCACAGCGTGTTGTAAGACAAGTCGAGCACCCGCAGCTTGTACAAGTCCTTGAGTGACTTCGGGACGCCGCCCCGGAGGCGGTTGTGGCTCAGGTCCAGGTATTCCATCTGCCACGGCATCTCCGCCTTCGTCAGGTCGAACCCGAACTCGTTCCGCGACAGATCCAGCTTCACCGTCGGCCGCGTCCGGTTGAACAAGAACGCCGGGTCACCACTCAGCCGGTTCCGCCCCAAGTCGATCGTGTTCACGTCCCCCTCGCCGTACGATGCGGGGATCTCCCCGCTCAACCTGTTGTTCGACAGTACGAGGAACTGGTACTCGCCGTGGAGCAACCCCGGCGGTATCGAGCCGGAGAGATGGTTGCCGCTGAGATCCAAGTACCGGAGGTACGGAAGCCGGGCCAGCTGCGGGGGGATGGCGCCGGAGAGCTTGTTGTTTGGCAGGGTGAGCGCGCTGAGGTTGGTGCCGACGAGGAAGGCCGGGACTTGGCCGGAAACAGAGGTGTTGGAGATCCACAGGAGGTAGAGGCGGGAGAGGCGGGCGAAGGAGGGAGGGATGGGCCCGGAGAGGCCGGGCATGTCCTCGAGGGAGAGGCTTTCCAGGAACGGGAGGTCTCCTAACGCGGCGGGGACTGGGGTGCCGGGGGCGACGCCGGCGTCGTAGATGTAGACGTTGTAGACGCGGCCGGTGGTGGTATCGCAGTAGAGGTTGTCCCAGGCGCAGCAGTTGGTGTTGGGGAGCCACGTGGCGAGCAAGGGAGGGCTGCCGAGGGCGTGCTTGACTGCGAGGAGGGCGGCACGGTCGCCGGCGTTGCAATCGAAGGCGGAGAGCACGGCGGGAGCTGTGACGAGGATAAGGAACGCAGAGGAGAGCAGAGCAGTCCAAGGATAAGCCATTTGCTCGTCAAGTAGTGACCTGGAGCTGGCTTGGAATTCCAATTATAGCACGCCGGAAGAGACAAAGGCCGACGGTGGTCAAGAATTGTTAAATACCAACGTTTGACCTTAGTAGTGCAGTTCACGTGATCAAAACGTGTATAATACTTTTGGATCTTGAAGTTTATACCAGCATTTTCCCACAAAAATTAAGAAGAAGAAAGAATGTGTACACAACCTCAATCGATTCAATTAACACAGGAAACACAGAGGACTGCTGCTATTTGGCGGCTGGCTGGAAATCTCTACTTGTATAAAGTTAGTTCACTGTGTGTCGTGGTGCTCAAGCCGAGAAGCTGCCGGCAAGCGACGCGAGTCTTTCCAAGCCTTTTGCCCCGGACGCAGAAGGCCCTGAAGTGCTCGACTGCAAAGTTCCCTTCTTCCCTTGACCTTGAGAGCTAAAGCTGCCCACGATCACCTGCAGCAGCAGTTTCGATCATTTTCATTCACTTGCCTTCTTCACCAAAAAGCAACAAGAAACATATAGTAGTAACGTTACCTGCACCGGTGAGGCCGCTATCAATGCGCCCGCCACCCGGCCGCCTATGACATGCCCGTCGGGATCGGCTAATGAAACACATTGACTGCCTGTTTGACGATGCTGGCCTCCTCCACTCTGGGTCAGCAGGAATGATCCAGAGAGTGACAAGATTTCAAAACGACCCTGTTAAAAAGGGCATGAAATTGTAAACAACGTTACACCAAGTGTTATATCAGGTTTAAGCATCGAACAGGTGATACAGGCATTTCCACAGTTGATTCAAAAGATCAACTTAAGTCACAAAATGTAGTGATGAAAGGTGCGTAGTAGATTCGGAGCCTGACCTCGTAAGTTAAGGTGCTACCGTGTGTATCAGCCTGACAGAGAGAGGCATTTGCAATTGCACCATTTGCAGACAGGACGCAAATCGCACGTCTGCTTTGCTGCGAGAATTCCATGATCTTTGCTGATACATCCTGAAAAGTATAAGAAAGCAGATATAAGCAGTTTGGTGTTGACTGAGCTAGAGACGAACATTGAAATTACAAGCAATATAATCTGCAAAACTTGTGAGGTTCAAGTTAGCAGGTGCAACAAAAGGATTCGATATTGAAGCCTAGTGATCCCGTCCGGAAGCTGAGTCGGATGACGACGGATCTTGTTGTGCGAAAGGTTGACAGAGAGTCGTTGAAGTGCTGGATACGCTGGATACCCTCTTGGAAAAGTTCGTACGGGCGGCCTCTGAAGAAAGATGATCAGGACGATGACGCTATTGTTCTGCATACACTCAGATGAGTCTACCGGTCGTTAGAGACCAAGAACCAGGGAAAAAGTCTCCGGGTCAGGCTCTCTGACGCTCAAGTCAGGTACTTTTCCCTCAGAAATCGCAGAGAAAGGATGAGAAGTAAATGACTAGTGAAAAATGACGAGTGAGCGTACCTGCATAAGGGACAAGACATCCCTTTTTATACTGCAACGAAGATTCCTGGGTCTGACGGGTGTCAGGGAATGTCGGCTGTCAGGCTTTGTCTGACGGTGGTTGACACGTGGCTCTTCCTAATAAGCTGGCGGCAAAACCAAAGGTGTATTAAACCCCTACTGTTGGTATATTCCCTGACACCTTGATTATTCCCTCTGACAAGCGGTTGCGATTCCTCGGCTGATTTGTCCTGTAGCCCTTGACCGATCCAGGATCTGGACTTGCCCTGTTTTTATATACTGTTGCCTTCAACTTGTATATTCCGATCTGTGTTAAGCTCGTGTCCGGATCTGCCCTTGTCGTCTGCTATCTCGATCTGCCTTCCAGGTCTATGTTCAGACTGGTGACTTTTGGCTTGGGGTGTCCCGACCTGCACGCTGGGCCTGTTTGCCGACCCACATCTGTCTGTTGTTATCCAAGGTGTGAGTGTCCCGACCTGCACGCTGGGTCTGTCTGCCGACCCACACTTGTCTGCTGTTATCCAGGGCATGAATGTCCCGACCTGCATGCTGGGTCTGTCCGCCAACCCACATCTGTCTGCTGTTATCCAGGGCATGAACGTCCCGACCTGCACGCTGGGTCTGTCTGCCGACCCACATCTGTCTGTTGTTATCCAAGGCATGAACGTCCCGACCTGTACGCTGGGTCTACTTGCCGCCCCACATCTATCTGCTGTTATCCAGGGTATGAACGTCCCGACCTGCACGTTGGGTTTGCCTGCTGACCCACATCTGTCTGCTGTTATCCAGGGCATGAACGTCCTGACCTGCACGCTAGGTCTGCCTGCCGACCCACATCTGTCTGCTGTTATCCAGGGCATGAACGTCCCGACCTGCACGTTGGGTCTGCCTCAGACCTATTGGCTTGTATTCTCCGTCCTTAGCTATATCGGGTCCGCGGGCCCATTTACCGCTTATTACTCTGTTAAGGCCGGTCTTATGATCTCCTCCTTTGACCGCCCTATCCGCTGAGACTTTGACTTTGGACACGTCAGCTGGACTTTTGACCTTCCTACCTTCCACATCAGCTTGACTGCTGACCCGCCACGGAGACCTGACTTTTGACCTTCCTGTCCTCCAAATCAGTTTGACTGTTGACCCTCTTTCGACCTTGACTTCGGGCCACATTATCCTATTGACTTCACAAAACACGCATCGTATCACCTAGCAATAACATAATAGTTCTTTGATTATATCTGATTACCTCATGAGGATGTTTGAGTTGAATAGTTGATGCATGACATCGTGAAACCTGCTTTTCTACAAAATATCTCACCAGTCACACCTATGCATGCTTGGAGACCTAATCAGACTAGCACCTTCCTAGTTCTTCAACTACAGTCAAAATGAGTCTTACTATTTAGCTGACCCAAATAGTATAAGTGAAGCTAAAAAGATGGCTTAAACTTGGAGAAAACAACTATTTAGCTGATTATTGTTCTTCATCAATAATCTTTAGATTGAAACTTCATAACTATTTTACTGCTTAATTCGTGTTCAACTAAGTTCCACCTATTGAATTATTCTATACTAGTGATGAAAGCATCATGATGTAGCAAAAATTTCAAAAATAATAGTGATATGGTGCATCATGGTAGGATCCGATCGTCGAGAGTCAAGGAGACATGACAGTCAGAAATCAAGAGAAGATGACAGTCAACAGTCAGGAGGGCGTGACAGTCAGCAGTTAGGGAAAGAAGAGGTAGGACCGCCTGGTGTTATCAGCCGCATGATGCCAGTCGAGTACTTACAGATCAAGATCCCAGATTTGAAGCAGAATGTGCAATTGGGGTGATGCCTGACTTGCTCCAACTGGCTGGGTTTTCACAGTTCGGTTATATCCAAACCCGGTTCTCTCAATAGGCCAACTCTCAGTTAGCTCTTGAGCGCAAGCGATCTCCCCACAGTTCTCCCTGCCCCTCAAGACTTAGGCCACGTGCTATACCTGACAGATCATCCCAAGTTGCTCCTAGTCATACCCAGACGAGACAGAAGGCGCTACGCGATAACAAAGTCAGGAAATTGTAACCGTCTGTCAGAGAATAACTGCTGTATGTCAGGGAATATTTCAATGATTTGCGGTCATCTGCGGATGAAATCTTCTTCCAATCCACAAGAGGGTGTCACGTGTCCTCCATCACCAAACATGTCCTGACACCCGACATTCCCTGACATTAGTCAAACTCCAGAGGTACGCACTGTCATATAAAAAGGGGATCCTCTCCTTTGAGCATGTACGCTCTTTCGCACATTTGCACTTGTCTTCTACTTTTCTTTCTACTTGAGAAAAAATGACCTGATTTGAGCGTCGGATGGCTGCTCCGGAGACTTTTTTCCTGGTTTGTGGCTTCTAACGTTCCGTGTGCTTGTCTTAGTGTGCGCAGAGCTCAAGTACCGCTGGCTTAGTTACCGCCGTCCGTTAGTGCCACGGGGTTGTCCGTTCTCTGGGACACATACGATAAGAGTGTCATATTTACCTCTCCATCAACACCAGCGACAGCTCATCCGACCTTCGTATGACTCAGATTCCGGACAATATCAAATAGAATGCTGTTAAACTCATTTCTCGTTTAACAAAACAAACAAGACTTACCTCTCCAGTTTTAACTGCAATAACATGAGGCATAAATCCAGTTCCAGTTGAACCTGCAAGTAATTTACCTTGTAAGAAACACAAATGCCATGGCGGACCGAAGACAAGCAATTCTTGATGTCATCAAAGTTGCAATTTCTAGAGCCAAATAGATAACCATACTAAATAGAATACCGTGAATTAGATAAATCCAACTGATTTCAATTGACAACCAAGGAAGAAAACAACAGAAACTTCATGGAAGACTTGTAAACTTTTCCAAGAAGCAAACAACTTACAATACAAATTACAGGTTACAGTGAGAATGTAGCTTACCAAGAGCTTTTATGTGTCGCTTGTTGGTTGAACCTCGTGGACGACCTCTAGCCCTTTTGGCACCCTCTGCAGCAACTGTTGCAGCTACATGAGTAGCCGGAGAGAACATTCCGGTGCTCGGAGGAGGAGCCGCCGGACTTGTAGATAGCGGTGGCACGCCGAGTACTGGCGTGCCATCGGTACCATACTTCCTTGGACGGCCACGCTTTCTCTTGAAGGACTCCCCGGAGCTATTGCCGGGAGAAAGGACGCCGCCGCCGCCTGCCACTGCATGGAATTGACGAGTGACACTGGAACTCCAACCAGTCACTCCCTGAGACATGGGAGTAACACTGGCACTGCCTGATGGTTCGTAGACGCGAACACCATTCTCATGATCAACAACCTTCGCGTTGAACAGAGAAGACAGATTTCTTTCCATGGGTTAGCTCCTTTTATGCTTCCCGACTGCTACAATCCCAACACTGACCGCCCGGCGGCAAACATGAATTGACGGAAACCTTCGCCGGGCATTAAGAAAGTGCAAGAAGATCAGATTTTTATTTTCACGGATACATTTCTGAGCAATTCTATACTCCTACAATGAAAAGAAAGTAGAATTCAAACTGATTTCTCAAAATTTTCCGGCGTTTCCTGAAACAACATAGGAAAAAGGGGGGAAACAGCATCAAAATCGCAGCTTTTTAGATCTAGTTCAAAAGTTACATGACTTCAGAAGAGGAAATAAGAATTTCACGGCGAACACAAGAAAGCGTGGTAAAAAACAGGGGTTTTTGTTTTAAAAAATTATTCTGGTCAAGAACGACCGAGTTTTTGGGTGAAATAAAAATATGAAATTCGAAATTTGGTAATTAATTAAAATAAGAAATTATCAGATGAGAAATTTAGGAACCCGTTTGGTTTTCGGAAGATAAAAAAAATAAAGGTATTAAACCCTGAAACAACAAATTCAGAAGGAAATCTACAAGAAAAATTAGAGAAATTACGAGATCTGTTCCTCAGCCTTCTTTCACTCGATTTGCTCCCGGAAAAAAAAAGCACAATTAAAAAAGGTTTTTGAATTTGGCAGGGCGAAGCAGAGAAGCGTACCGAACAAATCGTGGGAGAGAAGAAATCTCAGTGGAAGAATCTTTCGCAGCTGGTGAGCAAAATTTGTCATGCACAATTCCAGATCACCCCCCAATAATTTCTAGTAATTTTTTAAGGAAAATAATATTATAAGCGATAAATTTGGAAGTATATATATTTTTTAAAAATATAAAATAAAAATTGGAAAGATTAAAATATTTCCATTAAATGCTCAAATTACAAATATCCAAACGAGACAAATAATATTTTAATCGAATATAAGCAATATTTTAAACATAGATATATTTTTAAAAATTATTAAAATAATTCTCTTATTTTAAGGTCCACCTCATCTAAAACGGATGCCAACCGTCAAGTTATAAGTCAACATCACGAAGAATATCTATCGGGCGGGTACGTGTCTGGACACGAATCTTATGGCACTCAATATTTTTCTTAAATGGATCGGATAATTTCCGGGTCCCAGTGATGGCCTTTCTGTGAATAAATAAAAGATTCCGGGCATTTTCGAACGGTTGGAATTGGATCAGAGGTTTTGGTGGCGACAGTCGATACTTGAGGCTTCGGATCGCCTGTCTCTGTTTAGACAACGCTTAAGTAAAATATGATCTACCATTGGTGTAGTAATTCGGGCCCACTAAAATGAACAACTCAGGTGAGACATTTAGCTGATTGGTGGTTCGGATGGGAAACGGACATTGACTTGGTTCGACTGTAAGGTAAACCTACCGCTTCAGCGCTTCTTTTCAATTCATTACTTAACGGGCTGCGGCGGGGCAACAAGGCAAGTAGAAGCGAGAGGAAGGCAGAGAGAGAGAGGCAGGCGGAGGAGGATGGATTCCGACTACGGCGTGCCCAGGGAGCTCTCAGATCTGCAAAAGCAGCGTTCGCTGTACCAACCGGAACTTCCGCCGTGCCTTCAGGTCTCGTTTCCGCTATTTTTGGGCTGTGTTTTTGTCTTCCTGCCGTCGCCGTTTTGTCCACCCTCGCTTGTTTTTGATCGGGTATAGAGAATAGTGCGTTTTCTATTTGTTGTGTGGGGGTTTTTCGGGGGAATTGCTGGATCGTCGTCCATGCTCTGCATTCCTGTTGGATCTGGAAGTTTTTTTGGTGGTTTGAGAGTTTGATAGTGCGAGATGAAACTGTCGTTTCAGATCTCTCTTCTTTGCATGCTTTACGCGCTCGATATTGTGTGTCATTTAAACGTTTCACGAAGAGCTCGGGCGGTTGTGGCGCACTGAGCAGTCTTCGTTTTTGTTTATTTTTACTGACAGTTTTTTCAGGACTGCTTAGGGAGGTAATGAAAGTATTCTTAAGCGTGTCGTTAGTCCTGGCTGGGAGAAATTCTTTCTGGACTAGTTAACTCTAGTGGAGATGCTGTTTTAGCACTTACGTTTGTTAATTTTTGTCCAATCATGCGACAAACGTTTTATTTTGAGGATCCTTTTTGTCAATTTTAGAAAAAGTTAGTTAAATGAAATGGTTCATTACGTTTTTTTATTGATAATGATATGGAATCTGAATGGATTTTTTTTTTTAAATTTTCCCCCTTTTTTGAACTCCTGAATTCGAACCTATCAACGACGAATTCTCAAAAGCTTAGACATATATGTGGAATTGTTAGGCTACCATTTTGCATGGATGCATTGTCTAAACATTGTAACTATTATAGCAAATTTTCATATAGTAAATAATTGTCTCTACTGCTTGTCTTCAAGAATATAAATACAGTTGCAAAAAATAATGACAATTGATGGTTATTTTACAGATTTTGACATTTACTTGAATCAACGTCCAGTAATGCCAGTTCATAATAATGCATTTCTATTCTTGCATAAAAATCATTTTTTTTTATCAGATGTCATGGATGTTCAGCAATTCCATTACCCACATTGATATTTTAGGTTTAGGGCTTCTACATTGTGTCCTTTATATACATGTAATTATCCCTTAGAACATATACATAGTCTATTGCAAGGATTGAAATGCCGAGCTGTGCCAATTGGCACGAGAGGAAATCACTATTTTGTGTGTCGTTGGCAAGCAAGACCATATTGGCATGACGAGACAACATGAGGGTCGAGTGTTGATGGGCATGCACAGTGAAATATGAGAGACAAGAGAAAGAGAGAAATTTGGAGAGAGACGATCATATGGAGGAGAGTGGAGAAGAGGATTGGAATTACAAAATTTGAAATTTAATTTAAACCCAAAATATAATATTTTTCATCTCCAAAATTTGAAAAAGCTTGAATTTTTCTATAATATTTTACATTTTCGATCAAATCTAGAATTATTCAAATGTTGTAGAACAGAGGACAATTTCTCATTTTCTTGTTTTCTGGTTGTTTATTCGGTAACCGGGCTGGTTTCATGCTACTAATGAAAATAGTCATTCATTCTTCTTAACAATAGATCCTGGGGATGGTTCATTATGCTATTGCTCTAGGTTTGCATACAACTACGTTTCTTTTAGTAAAATGTGTTTTAGACGCATGTGGTTCCAAGTTAATTTAATGCCAGATACAAAATTATCGTTGTATCATATTTTATTGGCTAAAACTCTATCATGGCTTGACCTTGGTCTATTGAACCCAACTCAGCAAGCATTCTTTATTTGATTCAGCTGTCTTAATATAGGTTATTTCTGTTGCTGGTCATTAGTCTTGTTGCTACTCATATTGTATTCTGGTATGTTCTAAGAGATTATTCTTGTATCCTCTCCTCAGGGCAATGCAGTCAGAGTTGAGTTTGGAGATGCAACAACTGCTGTTAATCCCACTAATGCACATGTCATTAGCCAAGTATTTCCACACACTTATGGGCAACCATTGGCACATTTTTTAAGGCCTAGTGCGAAAGTTCCAGATGCGCATATCATAGTGGAGCAACCAAATATTAGGTGTATTTTCTTATATAAATTCATCTTTCTAGTATTGACATCCTCTTAAAATACAAGAGCTATTTTATATCAGGTACATTACATTGTGGACCTTTCAACTTGACAACATTTACATGTGTCATCCAATGCACTACGAGTATGAAAATAGAGGTTTTGTAGAATTAGCAACTCAAAAATGATAGACTGTATATATACAGAATGTACTAGGAAATTTATAAGTTCGCTCTAGTCTAGTATTTTCTTAGAGGATAAGCTAATTGCAAACAAGAGGATCATTGTGATTGAAGTATGAACTGATGATCCAATTAGGAGGGTCTCTCAATTGGATGAGGCTGTATGGATGGAGGAAATTGGTACACTTGACCCAAGGATATATTTGTGAAGTATGGTGATACTTTTGCTGTTCAGCAATAACTGTGCCTTTACTGAAGCCACGCTGGATTGTGTTTTGATGAACAAGGATTAGGTGACTGGCTGGCTGAAACATTCATATCAGTAACCTGGCAGTCTGCCAGTTCATTGAGTCATGTGTAATCTGGTTTTGAAAATATTGATTATAACCTATCAGTCTAACTCGCAGTTATCTAGTCAATCTGCAACTTATTGGCTGGATTGAGGTGTATGCATGCCAACCTGATTTGTCATCTCATGGAGAGTCAACCTCTGACACATAAGTAATAAGCTTGAATTGATCAGAAATTTTTAACAAGTTGATTAACTTACATTATGCAAATTTTGTGTATGGAGATTAGTTAGATGCATGGATTGAAATACCGAACTGTGCTGCCTTAAATGGGCAATATTTACCATTCCAGCACAGGATTAGTATCGGTACCTACCCGCACCGCGACCGCAAGGTCTGTGAGGTTGTGACGGCCTCGCAAGGTCATCACGAGGCGGTCGTGGCCTCGCGAGGATGCTGTGTTGCGTAGGGTAGGACGCTCGCACGATGTTGCAGGAAAAAAAAAACTTAAGATAAACTTGATGAAACTTAAACTTTATATTAATATTTTCAATTAACTCCCCGCAATAATTGATAATCTAAATAAGCTTAATCAAAACCTAATAAAATTATTTCATTAATTTAATATATATATTTTTATTTATTTTAATTTTAAAAATATATAATAAAATTTATTATTTATTTACCATATAGAGGAGTACGATCTTGTATATTTTTCTTCTTTTTAGAAAATTATTTTATTTTTAATATTTAGATTAAATTTGTTATTTTTAAATAATATTATATTTAAAAAAATACCGAAATCATATCGGCATGACATGATATAGTATTGAAATCGTATCGTTCCGGTCATACACCAAAACTCTGATAGCTCGAGATTTTAAACCATGGTTAGATGTGTCTTGGGTTTATTGTTGATTCAGGATTTTAGCAAATTTTAAATTTAATAGTTTTTTTTCTTTATAAAAATCAATACTTAACATGCAATTTGTCTTAGTAGCTTTTTTCAAGCAACTTCTAACCATTTTGCTTCTTGTTGTAGGGTTGGTATAGTATTCTGTGGGAGGCAATCCCCAGGGGGGCACAACGTCATTTGGGGTCTTCATGATGCTATCAAAACCCACAACCCTAAAAGTACATTGCTTGGATTTGTTGGTATGTCCAGTATTTATTAAATATTCATTAAAAGTATATAAATATAGCTTTTTTGTTGCATTATCTGTAATGATATCTGGTTCAAATTGTTATACACCTCAACACTTGTGCTCTTAGTAGAATTTGCATCTTAATTCTACATATGATATTCATTGGTCAAATATAAATTGGTTATATGAGGTTTGTCTTTTTACCCTTATGCAAGTCTATTTATCTATGTAAATCTTGAGGTTACTACATCATGGAAAGAGGTGCAGTTCCTCAAAGGTAAATTTTCAAACCAACCATGGTGCATGGAGTATAGAAATGGTAATTGCCCAACAAAGTAAAATTGGGCATTCATACATTTCACAATTTTTAATTTGTCATTATTATTAATCCACTAAATCATTTAACTTTATAATTTTCTAAATCCTATTTCTTATGAGATATTAATCATAATCTATAGATGAATAGTTGTTTCCATTCTTGATTGAAAAGGTTAATTTAATTGTTCATTTGAGTGTTTCTTAGTGCTCATAAGTTTGGATATTTTAGATTTTTGCTGATTCTTTCTTATACTTGGGTCTAAAATCTTAGCCCTTTGGAGTTTTATGCTGTTCTTTATGCATTTTACTAATGCCAAGTTAGTACTTACCATCCAATCTTAGCATCTCTTCTATGCTTTTGTCTTGACTTTCTACCAGCACAATCAGAAAAAGAATACTAATTTCATTTTATGCATCTCTTCTATGCATTTTACTAACTTTCATTTTATGAGTTTTGATCAGTGTGCTGTTTTAATTGCTTATTATTGTTATGACTACTTTTTTTGGGTACAATCAGAAAAAGAATACTTCAATAAACATCCTGCTATAGGAAAAGGAATTTTGCCATAGTGGAAGCCTCCAAAGATCTAAATTATTATTTTTTTTCATGCAACAGACTTGTTTGTTAGGTTGTTCTCTATATCCAAGAATGTGTTAAGTCCATTCAATCTTAATTCTTGGAGTTTTTTTTTTTTAAAAAAAAATAAGGCTCAAAGTGTACTAATATCTTTCAAATGCTTTTTGGACCTACCTCAACAATCAAATGCTTTTTGTCCCAGAAATTATTGTTCTAGTTGTTATGTTTAAATCATATTTGTTTTGCTTTACAAAATTGTGTTTACTAGGTAGCTACTTGGATGATTTAGATGGTCTACAATTTTGATGAATTGTATATGTATCCTTTAACATTATTTATTCTCATTCCTTGCAGGAGGTACCGAAGGATTATTTGCAAAGCAAACAGTGGAAATAACTGACGATATCCTGTCAACTTATAAAAATCAAGGTTTTTTGAAGGATACCTATGATCTGACAGTTTTTCTTCTACTTTATTCATATATTTCTTCTAACTATAATTTTTCCTTGGCTTTGTAGGTGGCTATGATTTACTTGGCCGGACAAAGGATCAGATAAGATCAACAGAACAAGTCAATGCTGCAATGTTGGCCTGCAAAGACTTGATGTTAGACGGCCTTGTCATTATTGGAGGTATTGTCTAATTATGCAAAAGTATGTCTATTCAGATAGCCAGGATTAACTGTTGATTATCCTTTTTTTTTTTTTTTTTTTTTTGCAATTCTCTAGGAGTTACTTCCAACACAGATGCTGCCCAGCTTGCTGAGACATTTGCGGAGTTAAAATGCCCAACAAAGGTTCCAGATTTTGAGTTTGTTGATTCAACAAACTAACTAATATTTTTTGTATCTATTTGGTGTCCAAAGGACTTTAATTTGACAAATTGATGTATCTACTATTGCAAATTTTGGTGGATCTTTATGAGGAAAAAGGTTGTTTTGTTTGATCTTCTAGAAGTATTAAATGCGAAGAAATTTTGCTGACAGGTGGTTGGAGTTCCTGTAACCTTGAATGGAGATCTAAAGAATCAGTTTGTTGAAACAAATGTTGGGTTTGACACAATATGCAAGGTATTGTTTTTTTAGTGAACTTAGTTACATAATTTTTCCTAAGATGAATTGCAACTGGAGTTACCTTTTATTTTCTTTTAAATTCAGAGAATCATATTTCTCATAGCCTTTTTATTTTGATTTTCAAAATACATTCTGGTTGCGTCTTACACTTTCCCATGGTTGTGGCTGATATTGTTCAATGAAATATCCTAACAAAAATTACTCTCGTCATTCTATTTGCAGGTTAACTCACAACTGATAAGTAACGTATGCACAGATGCCCTCTCAGCTGAAAAGGTACTGTCTTGCTCCTTTAGCTTAAAACCAAAGCTTTGTGATAACGTAGAGTGATGGTTGTGTGTTGTGTTTGAACATAGCACTGAAAAATACAAAAAAAATCCACCTAGTTTTCACTTTATGTCCTTGATTCCTTTCAAGGATAAAAATTATATAAATTATATACTCTATTTCAGAAAGTATCATTTTGTTGTTTTTTCCATGCTTTTCTCTTTGTGCCATGTGCCCACTTTTGGAAGGTGACATGTCACAGAAACTTGAAGAAAATTTGCATCAGTGTTCATCCTAGTATATACTTTAGTGAGAGCTATATTCTTTGTGTATCCTCTTGTGCTGTACAAGAATGAATATACCATCTCTCAATCCTTGGGTTTCATCATTCATTTGCTCTCTTGTGTCAATTCTTCTATTGCAAGTTTGGATAAATGGTTGCTATTCCTGTCAAATATACAAATCCATTTCCTTTAGTGTTCCTCCATATCTGGTGGTTGACACAGATGAGAAACTTTGATTCACTCTATAGATGATGTTGTAAATCAAAACTAGGGTTTGCATTAGTTGGTGGATCATACTGGAAGGGGAGATATCTAGAAAACATTGAGTGGTGATTGAACCAGACATTTCCCTGTCCTTATTGTCCGTTGATATGAATCAACACTAATCTGGTATCATTCCAAGCTGATCTAGTAATCAGCACTGAATTGGAAATTTTTAGCATTTGTTCTTTTGTACATGGTGCTTTCAATCGTACACTATCTGAGGGCTTATTATGACTTGCTTTGCTTTATTTTGTTTCTTTGACTTATTTAAGATTTCATTTGCTTTTCAGTATTATTACTTTATTCGCCTGATGGGCCGTAAGGCTTCCCATGTAGCTTTGGAATGCACTCTCCAGTCACATCCCAATCTGGTAAGTTCTTATTTCTGGTTGCATTTATCTGTTCTTGCTGCCTTTTATCTTCTTCTTCTTATTATTTTTATTTTCTATGTTACTCAGATTCTACTCTTGGTTTATTGTTACTGGTTCAGGTTATCCTAGGGGAGGAGGTCACATCATCTAAATCTACAATTTTTGATATTACAAAACAATTATGTGATGCAGTCCAGGCCAGGGCTGAGAAGGGTAACATGTGGATTCTCTCTTGCTGTACTGTTCTATGAATCATTTACTGATGTACCAATTGCTTCTGATACAGACAAGAATCACGGTGTCATCCTTATTCCGGAAGGGCTTGTGGAGAGTATACCAGAATTATATGCCTTGCTTCAGGTAAAATAAACCTTGCTTCATTATACTTTCGTTGCTTGTTAGATTGAAGCTCAGAGACTTGTTTTTAGATAATTTAATGGTCAAATGGATTAGGAAATTCATGCTCTTCATCACCGGGGAGTGTCTGTTGATGATATTTCCTCTCAACTTTCACCTTGGGCTTCTGCTTTATTTCAATTCTTGCCACCATTCATCAGGAAACAGGTATAGGTCTTTCTTGAGTTGCTTCTTTGTGTATTAGAATATATTTAGATGTTTATTCACTAGATGGTGGAAAATATTTCCTGAAATATTTATCAAATCTAAAACCGCATGTTGTACACTGCAGTTACTTCTACATCCTGAATCTGATGACTCTGCACAGCTTTCCCAAGTAAACGTTCAACATTTTGACATATTGAAAATATTTGAAGAGGAGTCATTTTCTTCTCTTACTTTTGCTTGGTGTTTTTCTATATAGATTGAGACAGAGAAGCTTCTTGCACATTTAGTTGAGACAGAAATGAACAAGCGTTTAGTAAGTTCAACTTAAATTCAAGAATTTCCAGTAGTTCAGACTGACAACTTAGTTTTTACTTTCTATTAATGGTCATGACCCTTTTATTTATTTTTATGCTGCATCTTTTATCCTCTATGCAAACAGTTTAAGTTGTGGATTATTTTACAGAAGGAAGGTACTTACAAAGGAAAAAAGTTCAATGCAATATGCCACTTTTTTGGGTATCAAGCTCGAGGATCCTTACCATCAAAATTTGATTGCGACTATGCCTTTGTATGTCTTACATTTTGCAACTGGTATGTTTAAGTTCCTCATCTGAGTTGTGACGTCTATCAAATTAATGCTCTTTTTAGGTTCTTGGCCATGTGTGCTATCACATATTAGCAGCTGGCTTGAATGGGTACATGGCTACCATTACAAATCTGAAAAACCCTGCCAACAAGTGGAAATGTGGTGCTGCTCCATTTACAGTAAGACCTGTGACTCATCAACTTGTTACTGAAATTCAAATGCTTTGAACGGCCAAACTGAACAAACTTGCAAACTCTGCTGGCCCAAATCGACACTTTTAGTTTTAGGATTAAATTGCAATTTATGGCAAATTCTAAGGGTTAAGTTAGAATTGTCCTTTACTGATGTACATAAATTTCATTTGACGAGAGGCTTCGATTATTGCTAGGCAATGATGACTGTGAAGAAACATTGGTCATGTCATCCTGGAGTCACCTCAATTGGAAAACCTGCCATCCATCCAGCCACAGTTGACTTGAAAGGAAAAGCATATGAGTATGTAGTTTCTCACTGATCCTTTTTTGAACTTTCTATTTCATTGCTAGGTATTTCTCTTTTTCTATTGAATGCACAAGGTTAACCAGATATAATAATTTGTGGAATCTTCATTCGTAGAGTAAGAATGCAAGTATTTCATTAGAATATTTGAGTCAAGGATCTTTTTGATTATTTCCTCCATCTGCAAACTATAGATTAACATGTTTTATCAGTCAACCTTACCTAAATTTGTATTCCAGGTTACTACGAAACAACTTCTCAAGACTTCTGATGGACGATATCTATAGAAACCCAGGGCCTGTCCAATTTGAAGGACCAGGTGCTGATGTTAAACCTCTCACACTGTGTGTTGAAGATAAAGACTACATGGGCAGGATCAAAAAGTTGCAGGAATATCTTGATGAGGTTATTTTTATATCATTTAATGGATTTTTTAAATTTGCTACTCTTGCATTCTTGTCATCCTTAGCATTTTTACTAGGAACTACTTTCCAGTAAAATAAACCCTTTCTGCGCTATTTCATTAGCTGGTTATGAATCACTTAGGATATTTTTTCTCTGTAATTCATAATTCTGGAAGAAAGAAATGATATATTACATTTTCAGCTTATTTTTTACTATATTTTGAATTTTATATAGGTAAGAAGCATTGTGAAGCCTGGCTGCTCGCAGGATGTCCTTAAAGCAGCTTTAAGTGCCATGTCTTACGTGACGGAAACTTTGACCCTAATGTCTTCCTCTCCAAACGTGCAGAAACTTCATTGAAACCTCTTTTCACCGTGAACTCTTGTCAAACCTTTTCCATTCTACCCTCTCAGTTTTACAAACTGATGATGATATATGTTCATTGCTTTTTTGAGTCTATGTTTTTCTATTCTTTTGTTCCTTCTTACATGAGAGGAATAAGAAAAAAAACAATTTCTGTTTTATTATTTGGATCCTTTGCCACCAGAGAAGAGTTACAGACAAACTGGTATCAGCATTTTGTGTTGTGACATTGCGAATGATAAAGTCAATATCCATCTTATATCTTGAGGTATGGCACTTGAAGAACTTCAACCAGATTGCATCCACTTGCATTGTCACCGACAAGGCAGTTACATTTGTCAAGGGCCGGGTTGAGTATCAGAAACAATTTGGCCATGACTTTCTGCAATCTCAAGTCTTCAACTAACCTTCAAGTTAAAACTGTAATTTGAGGCCGTAGAGGTTACACACATGCAATTTAGATGATAAATGCAAACTACTATGTGCTAAAAAAAATCCAAAAATTAAAAAAAGAGAGACTAACATTATCACAACAAAATGAACTAAATATCAACTGGAAATCGGGCACATACTGACTGGAGCTGGTTTTGACACCTTCAAATACCAGATTATTTCCATGACACTGTTTGTTTAATAACATCAGATCTATCTAAACATAGATACCACATGGAATTGAAGTGATGAAGCTACAGGTCGACTGTTACATTGAAGATGAACTTAACATTTAGTAATATGAAATCAACTGACAATAGAATTAGCTTCTCTTTCTTTCAGGGAAGCTGCGGAGTTGTCAGACTCCAAATCTGACTCCTCGATTCCTATATGTATATATGCTGAAGATTGGACACAGGTTTGGGTATCCAATCTTTCACACTGAGCGATCTGTGCTCGTGCTTTCGGCTCCCTCCATTAGAGCAACTTGATGACTCTGTAACTGACCATGACAAGGACAACCTGTAAAAAAAAGATTCATATGTAATTCATGATTGCTACCCAGAACAACGATACAGGATGAGTTGCTTCTTTAACAACATATTCATGTTCCTGATTGAAAGTGCACGAGAAACCAGAGAGAAATTTATCATAAAACATGAATCACTTTGATGTGTGACTGCGACCCCCTTGATCAGATTGACTATGCTACCAAACTACTGAAAACATCAGGAACAGTTTTGTCATTAATATCAATGATGCAATATAAATCCAAATCTACCTCTGCAGCATCCGTAAAGGTATCCTCACAGCAATCGGTGCTTAGAATATGTAACTTGGATGCATGAACTATATAATGAATCGGTGAGAACATGCCTGTCTTCTACATTGTTAAATATTGCACAAATAACTTGATCCTGACTGTTAACATCAACCTGTTCTTTAAGATCATGCATTTAAGCTACCAAAAAAAAAAAACATCCTCGCACAAGACTTTCTGATGAAGTGGAAATGCTTCACACTAGCAAATTTTCCAGAATTTTTACCTAGATCAACCTTTTCCATACAGACCATAGAGTCAAAGGTCTAGCAAATTTTTCTGAATTCACGAATAGCAATTTTTTCAAGCTGACAATTTTGAATGTTTCCTCTAATTATTTAGAGTAGACTATCCGACAGACAAGATCAATCAACAAAAAGGCATTACTCCTAACTATTTAGAGTCAATATAGATCTTATCCACTTATTTAATTCTGCTAAATATATATCTAGTGATATCTATATATTTCAAATCATTCTAATTCCAGCTACCATGTTAATTTAAACTAAATCAAAATATAATTTTGCCTATACTCACTCGTGCACTTTTTTTTTAAAAAAAATAACAAATTCCAGTTCTGCTCATCGTGCTATTCATACTCTTCATGTGCTCTTTTTCAGATTGTATTGAATGTATGTATGCACAACATGTCAAATGATATACACGAGTCTCTTAAATAGTCAAACTAGGAACAGTATGAAAAAGCCATTAACTAAATGGACTGTTGATTATAAGACAGCATGTCAGAAGTAAACATATGGTAAAAGGTTGAAGGTTCTAGCATATTCTCGTATAGTCGTATGCATAGAAATTATGAAATGAGCACACTAAGGATGAACTATATTTCATTTGTGCCAATTCAACAGTCAACTACCAATAATTAAGAAAGAATTCTATCAAATTGCCCACATATACAAGTATAAATTAGAAATAACCTCTAGAATGCAAAGATGATAACTTGCAAGGCAAGAATGTGCGCCACTAATGTGAAGTACTGCTCTTCTTAGTCCTGCTGCAATCTAAGGATACCTGTTACATGAAACAAATAGCTATCGGATCAGTTAAAACAAAAAGAAAGAACCACAGAGTTGGATCCATAATCTACCTCAAGATGATATCATGATGCTCATTTCAAACGGCTGTTTGATCTGAACCATTTCCCTGCACAAACTGTGGTGAGTGGCCAGGAACTATGAAGTGTGGCTGAGCTGGAACATTGGACGGTATTCCTGTACGATAAAACACAATGCCCACTCGCATTAGCTATGTGCCCATAAAATAAAAAGCTGCTGGGAGCTGCATATACATGAGCAAGGATCAAGAATGTCAGAGTTTTTCTGTCCTCCTTTTAGCTCAGAATATATTCATTAAGATTAAATGAAAATTTAACCTAAATGGATAATGATTTTCGTTGTCAGATTCTCTAAGTTAAAACTGAACCGTATAAAATGGCACACAAATTTCAGGTGAGTTCCATCAAGTATTGAAAATTTGAAATTTGCAAGCTTATCTTAGACAAGGGCACTCCATTTCAGCCAGTCAACTAAATAATAGTGCTAGATAATGACCATCAAACTATTATGACTTATTAACATGGAAAATGTACCAGCTGGATAGGGTGTTTGTATCACTGGTCGAGTTGCACCAGGCATTCCATTGACATTTGATCCACTCAATTGCACAATCTGGTGAGCTGGCATTGAGTAACCCTGAATTGTCATATAACCAGGCCCGCCTGAGATGGGCTGGCCAATTTGACCATGTGGATAAATGGCTGTGTTTACAGCTCCAGGAAGACCATAAACTTGAAGATAATGATGTCCTGTGTAAGGGTTATATACAGTCTGGACAAAAAAAAAATGGAGATAATCACAAGAGATGCAGCTGCTTAAACTTTCAAAAGAATATCTAGTTCAAAAATAGGATATCATGGCTTGTTGCCCTGAACCTGTGGATATAAGTACTCAGGTCCGTATGGATTGTAACTGCAAGGAAACCAACAAATCTCTTAAATGATTGACCTATGGAAAGTGATTGAATATCAACAATAACATTCTACATAATAAGTTGTGCCACTAATAGATGATAAAATGAGGAAAAAAATTTGAGGAAAAAGCTAAAATGGTACAAACATATCCAAAGATAGCTATAGAATCAACATCTAGAGAAATTAAATTGAGGGTGTGAAATGTAAAAAATAACCAAAATAAAAAACTTGCAAACATAATATTATTACTAGTGATATAGCTTTACATAGTTTTTAATGAAGTGATTTGATCCACCATGACAATTTGTGGCATTCATGATTGGGTCCTTTTGATATCATACTGCTTGTTTATTCAATCTATATTACAAATAGAAAGGTTTTTAATGTTTTGTTAAAATGTTAGAAAAAATGAAACAAATAAACAGCTATATTAGGTTTACTTAGTATTTCACAAGAAATTGTTACTTCTTTGATAAGATAAGATGCATTCACCATCCTTAATTTTCTTATAGAATAGAACTTTTGATGTTTTTTTTATCACATAGATTAAACAATTCATTTTATCGTGATATTTGTTGTTTCTATTGATTCTCATCTAATATAGTTGATCTTCGCATACACGACACTCTATATATAAGCTAGTTACTTTTGGCAAGAAAAAACTCACCAACTTAACAAAAGGAATTATATTCAATGAGTCACTCCTTTTCAATAATTCTCATCTCAATTCCCTTCAGTCTGATTCTTTTATTTCATTCTATGTTATTAAATAGGAACATAGAGTATTTCACTCTAGCATATGGTAATGGCACAACTTAACTGACTATAGAAACTATGAGATGCAAAAAAAAAACTTTTCCTCTTCCCTAATAATGGCAAGATGTTATGGAAGAGACCGAAAATAGCCATATCCATTCTAATCATTAGAATTTCAGATCATAAAGTTCCAACTTGAAAAGTCTGGATGCAGAGACACCGTATAGTTTTCTACTACACACATTCAGTCTAAATGTTTGTAGCACTCATTCTTTAAAACAAGGATACCATAAGGTAATCAAACACTAGATTCAAAGGTAAAATACAACAACAACCAAGCCTTACCCCACTAAGTGGGTTGGCTAAGATTCAAAGGTAAAATCATTCAGAAAAAATGGCTTTGAAAGATTTAGCCAATCAACTTACCTATATTGTGGATATGGAAACCCATGTTGGTAGCTAAATGGAACTGGCACTTGATGAGTGGGGCTTCCAACAAATGGCACTTGCTGAACAGGTACACCTCCAATGTAAGGGACTACTGGCCTTGGGCGGACTAAAAACAAAAAATGGAACAAAATATCAGTAATTTTATTGTAAAATAGACAATGACATGCCTTATGTGTTTGCTGAAGAAATGAGACAATAAATAATTATGTGTTCCATTTTACTACACATTCTAAAACTTCACTTCTAATCTCCTTTTCAGAATATTTTTGCTGGAAGAGGAATTATAAAAACAATGAATGAAACTAGGGAAATTTAATATATGATTGATAACATGACTACTAGGTCAGTGTGGCTATGAGAAAATAAAATAGACAAGGGATTAATCATCACAGAAAATGAAATGTTATTAGACCAAAGGAAGCAGGACCACATTAAAAAGCCTTGCATAACCATGATATCTTATGTAAAACAGGCAAGTATCAGAAGATCCATAGAGAAGAGTAAACTCAATTGTGGTTCCTCTTTTTTCTCCTGTATACTACTTCCTCTCCGCTTACACTGCAGCCTACTCTAGAAAAACTCAATGGTGGTTCCTCCATTTCTCTTCATCTCATGCTCTTCTCATTCTAGTATTCCACTCGCATTTGATAGTAAGCCTCATGCAATATGTAGAATGCATCTTGGTCATAGATTTCCACTTGGCAAATATAATATAGTAAAGACTTAAAACCACCATGATTAGGGATGTAAATGAGCCAAACCGCTCGTGAGCTATTCGAAGCTCGATTCGATAAAAGCTCGTTTGAGCTCGTTTAATGAGGCTCGTTAAGATAAACAAACCAAGCTCAAGCTTCACAATATTCGGCTCGTTAGCTCGTGAACATGTTCGTTAAACTCATAAATCAACTTTTAAATAAAAAATTAATAGTTTTGATATTGAATTTATAGATTTTACACTCTATTTATGAAAAATATAGACAAATATATTAAATTGATTTATTAGAATAAAATTATAAATTTTAATAAGAATATTATAATTTTTTAAACAATATATAATTTAGTTTTTAATGAATATTTAAATTTATAATTTATAATTTATATTTATTACGCTGGTTTAGATTCGATAAAAGCTCAAATAAGCTCGTGAGCCATGAATATATTTGTTAAATAAAGTTCGAGCTCGACTCGATTATAAACGATCTAAACTCAAACATCCAAGAGTTCGGCTCGGCTCAGCTCGATTACACCCCTAACCATGATGATGTATAGGTTCACAAACAAAGTAGCACATAAAGAAACAAAACTAAGTTCTTTTTAGAAGAACATTCTATCAGGAGAATGACTATCACTAACATGCAGTCCGTAACTAGTGTGCTGGGGAGAAGCTTAACATCAGTACGATCATTTCTTTAAAATGAATGCATGAAATGCAGTTTGTTGCTCTCCCTATATCTTCATTCCTTTATGTGCATTTTCAATGGGCAATTTCAGTTTTTTGAACCACAAGGTATTCTGCTGATCTCACCAACAAACAGTCCAAGTTAATGCAAAGTTCTCAAGGAGGACAGGAAATGAGATTCTATGATCTGGTCAAATTCATAAACTAAACAAATTGCATCTTAAGGCTCACAAAGTCACTGACTAAATTGTTACAAAGCTATGGAATTATCACTTGAAAATAGATAGGCTTGACAATGAGAATTAATAAGGCAATAACCTGGATGATGACATTCGCAAATAAAAAAAATTACAGGAAGAAGCATCTTGAGGTCATCACAGAATGTATATCCAAGGATCAAGGCACCCATGGAATAGAGAGTATAGGAGAAACTAAAGGACAAAAAATGGTTCAAAAGGCTCAATTAATTTGAAATAAGTCTCTCCAAAAATTCAAAATAAATGCCTTCATTTATATATTTATTTTATAAAAGATGTCTAACAATTTCATGAATAGGTTAGTGCAATTAATCAATCAAACTTCATGAAAGTTAACTGAATAAGAAACTGACTGTAAATCTTTGTTATGCATGTGTTTATAAAAAGGGAAATGATTTTTGATTTCCTTAAATGGCACACTAAGCGCACTTAATAACTTAAAGAAAAAATGGAAAGAAACTCTGCAAACAATATATGTAGCAAGAGATTCTGGTCTCAAACAGTCATACAAAAGACTTTAGTGCATAGAAACAAGAGATTTTGTCAGTGTCAATGTAGCATCATCACCGTAGTGCAAAAAGTTGGCAACAAAGGAGAACAATGAATTCGGTGGAAAGCAAATAAGAAACATTTAGCATTTCAGACAGACACTTTTCTACAATTGTTTTTTTCAATGTGAAAATGATGCAATAGAATCGAAGTGTAGTTGGTATACCGCCAAATGGAAGAGTAGAGTGTGGCCTTCCAAGGGAAGCCAAGTTACAATTTGCTCGCCGGCCATCAATAACTGGTGTTGGATCAACGCATGCCCGCTTTGCAGATTCAGGATCTCGAAAAGTGACCTAATCCCACCGTACAAACAAACACAAAAGAACAGCTAAAGCAACGATCTCCCTTCCGCACACTGCAATATTCCGCAAGAACGCAAACCCAAGCGATACTCACGAAGCCATAACCCTTGGATCGGCCGGTGTTCTTGTCCGTGATCACGACGGCCTCGAGTATCTCCCCGAATTGCTCGAAGTGGCGGCGGAGCATCTCGCTCTTGGTCTCCCACGCGAGGCCGCCGACGAAGACCTTCGTGTACGTGGTGTCCCCAAAGGGCGAATTCAGGAAGTGGATGCCGGAGCTGGAGCTCGACGCTGATCCGGAGGCCGACCCAGGCCCCGAATGGTGAAAAGCCATCGAGAAACCCAAAAGCACGAATTCAGACTCGAAAGCGATACAAGGGACGGATCGAGCGCCGGAACCCTAGCTAGGGCTTTCAAAATCCTAGCTTTAGGGGTTCGGACGATCAAAAATGCTAACTTTACAAGGACTAGAAGAAATCTCGCACAGAAAACGAACGAACAAGGAGGACAAACGGGATCAAACTCGCAACTGAAAGGAATTGAACCTATCGAGGAAGAACACATATATTTATCGGAAATTAGTACAATTTCCACAAAATTAAATAGAAAAGGTGGGGTAGGTCAGACGAAATTATGGAGAGGGGCCTCGTTGCACTGTGTGGACGCCAAATGCATCCTTTAAGAACCCTAATTGGCGAATATTCAATGGTAATCACTCCTCGAGCGTGGAAATTTTCTGACTCGAGGATTGATTAGACAAACCAAACTGCCTGTGAAATACTGAAACCCTATTCAAGTTTCTTCATGTTTAAGCATCCACTTCCATCGATTGCTTTAGCCACTTCCAACCTTTTTATCAATTAATGCAAATCAATGGGCTAGCGATCGATTGCGATTTGCGTGGACCAATTGCATTTAAAAAAACTAATAAAGAATTTTAAATCAATTGTTTTCAATTATTTATTCAAACATAAAATTGCATGCAATATTTATCCGAACATGTGATATCGTTCTTACCATCGAAATATTGATAAATGTCTCCTCAATTTTCTAAACACAATTCAAATAATGTTTGGACACAATTATTAGATTGATCTATTGTGATTCGTCATCATGATTAATGTTTGGACAAAACTACGCAGCAGATAACTTCAAAACAATTAATTGATTAAATTAGCCACTGGTTTTAAATTAATCACCGGCCACAAGAGGCACTAATAACCACCATTAATGGTCAAAAACAAAAGAAAGCATAGATTTTATTTGCGACCTTCAAACCTTTTTAATCCATTATTTAACATGTCATGAAAACACACTAATTAAAAACCTTTTCCTACTCACAAGTCAAAAACCTGTTATTCATCGTAATCATCATTTTTTATTAAGATATTGGAAGATGGTGCTTAATCATAGACAGCTCAAGATCTGGTTTTTTTTTCCTGCTGAAAAGGTGATGATCTTGTGGAAAAAGATTGCATCTTGCAGCTTTTGGTGGTGCAGGGGAAGAGATAGGGTTCTCAGATCAGATGGGTGAAAAAGGTGGGAGAACAAGTTGCACTGATTGTGTTGCAACTCCGGCTTTTGATATATGAATATATAAATTTTTAGAAAGAGAGCTTTGGTGTAATGATAAAATTATTGTTATGTGATGAATTTTAAAAATAATCTCTTATAAAAAATAAGATAAAACTACATATAATAGATCATTTTTTAAAATCACGACGAGAACTTCGTGCAACAGAATATATAAATTCTTAATCTCTTTCGATCTTTTCTCGTGTTGTGAATTCTTGCGGGAGAAAGTTTCTATTTGTGGATTCGGTTTTGACGAAGAATCTTTTCGAAGAAATCGCCGCGGGAGCGAGTCGACGTGACGGAGATGGAATCCAGTGATCCCAGCGGCGGCGGAAGACCTCCCCCTCACGTGCACCACCTCCTCCGTCTGCCACCGCCGTCGGTGCACGTGTCGAAGCAAGATTTCAAGCAGTCGCAGGCGAAAAGACCCCAGCTTTCCCCAGACGACGGCCCGCCGCCATCACACTCTTCCCCAGCCGGCAGCACCGTCTGCCGACCCCGCGGCCGACCGCAGGGCTCCAAGAACAAGCCGAAGCCTCCGATTATCGTCAAGCGGGACTCCCCCGACGTCCTGCGCTCACACGTGCTTGAGGTCGTCGACGGCGCCGACGTCCTCGAGTGCGTCACGGAGTACACCCACCGGCGAGGGAGGTGGGTCACCGTGCTCAGCGGCGCCGGTTCCCTGGCCAGCGTGGCGCTCCGCCCTGCCTTGCCGGGGAGCGCTGTGGTCACGCTGCGCGGCCCGTTCGAGATCCTCTCGCGCGGTGGGACCGTCCTCCCACCGCCGGCGCCACCAGGCGCCGGCGGCCTTACCGTGTTCTTGGCTGGGAGCCAGGGGCAGGTGGTCGGCGGCGTCGTCACAGGGCCGCTGGTGGCCACGGGATCAGTGGTGCTCATGGTGGCGAGCTTCGCCACTGCAGTCTACGAGCGGTTGACGCTGGAAGGCGCTGAGGGTGAGGAGCGTGAGCCGGTTGCCGCGGCAGGCGGAACGGGAGGCTGCGACGTCGGCGCCACCGGCGGAAGGAGCAGCACTCAATTCCGTAACTCAAATTCCTACCAGCTCCTAAATGACGTCTTTGGCTGGGGAACTGGAACCGGTGGAGTCCGACCGCAATTTTAACTCTCTGCAAATTCTTCGTTAGATTCTACGATCTGTATCTTCTCCTTCTACGTGGAGAAATATTTGGAGATTTTAAATCACATCGAATCCATTCGCCATCTCTTTCATTATAACCGATTTTATAAATAAAAAAGTGATTTAGTGATTTTGATTTAATATTTTAGAAAAAAATGCTTTTGATTTTATTTTCCATACTAAGTTGCCGACAACATTTCAACATAACGGAGGCAGCTAAAGACAGACAGCTCAACCAAAAAGTAGTAGCAATTCAAGAATTGGAAACCAAAATTCGCCTGCCGTTCAAAATCACAAAGAAACCACCGATGGTTTATTGCAGAATACAAGAACTAAAGATAATCGAGAGGCATACATGATCTTTATCCTCCGAACATGATTTTTTTACTTGAGAGGGATGAACCTGGAGGAGTGAGTAGCACCAATACTAGGCCTTCCATGCTTCACGGGCTTGTATGATATTGAGAACTCAGCCAAGTAATGACCAATCATCTCGGGCTGATGTCAGAAAAATCAAAAATAAGATAACAATCTTGATTATGCACTAGTTAAACCTAGTAAAATAGTTACCTTGATTTCAACCTGATTGAAGGTTTTTCCATTGTATACGCCAATGATGCTGCCGATCATCTCTGGGACTATGATCATGTTCCTAAGATGCGTCCTCACAGGCTCTGGCTTTTCACCAGGAGGTGCATCTCGCTTCTGAATATTGTGTCGACAATAAACAAGGTGATTCAGTTAATAGAATCGCATACTGAGAAATCAGATATTGATATGAACAGCAATTTTGTGTTAAATTGGTTATAGAATCAGATACTGAGAATTCAGATATTAATATGAATGGAAAATTTGTGCTAAATTCATATATTAATATATAGAAATCCTTAGACATCACCCAGCTATTTAACTTGTGTTGTTTTGATGCCTCATTTAGCTTATAGAACCATTACATGAGTCTTAATACTATCTAAAACCTTAAGAGACAGGATAAATAACAAATACCTTTTGGCAACTTCATGGTTTTGGTAAATTCTAGTAACCAGACAAACTCTGTGTTGCAGGAACAGTGACATGGTAAATACTTTGAAACAGCCTATCCAAAGATGTGTATCACCACAAAACTAGACACACAGAACCACACTTCCATAAACAATATATGTATGCATATGAATAATCTCAGAAGCAATTACACTTTTCGCAGTTTTTAAGGAACTACCATTATGCATATTTTAATGTATGTAATAAGGTTTAGAAGGCCTAATTTAAACAAGAAAATGTATCACTTAGCAAAACTACCTTGATGATTGCACCATTTAAGCTGATAATAAACTTTCATAAGAAATTTCACTAAACAAAATAAATGCTCATATTCCCACCAAGAAAATGCAAGAAAAAACAAATTTACGCTTCCAGCTATAATTAGTATGTTGATGTGTTTTGGATTCTTACATTGCATATACAAATATAATCATACCATCAAGAAGAGTGATACAACTAGTTACAATGAAAACTTGATTTGGCATTTCGTAGATAAAAGAACAAATGCAGTGGAAATAGAGAAGGGATAAAGGACCATCATACCGCCTTGCGGAGCTTCTTAATCAGAGCCATTGGCTTTCTTTTGAGGCCTCTCTGGAACCTGCGCACATCAGCGCCATTTTAAGGCGAAACCGACGAAGAAGAATAAAACGCAAAGCCAGAGACGAGATCTAAACCTTCTTCGAGCGCGAGCGCCGAAGAGCTTGACGAGTTCATCAAGGCCCATGTCGAGGAGCTGATCGAGGTCTACACCGCGGTAAGAGAACTTCCTGAAGGTCCTCTTTTTCGGATGCGCCCCTCCGACGTCCACCGCATCCGAAGCATCCGCCTGTGGTCAAATCCAATAAAAAAGATATCATTTTCTAGATCGTAAAAGACTGCGGAATCCTTACTATACACCAGCACAAAAGGAGAGAAGGACGTCAATCTACCATGATTTTCTGGTTCTCTCTGGCTATGAATTCCGCCGCGCAAACTTAGAGAACAGGAGAGCAGAAGCGGAGGAGAGTAGGGTTTCGGCATATATTTATACTCGTAGAGCTAATGAATGGATTTACCATTTTACCCATGAGCAATTGGATTAATAAGCAAAAACCAAAAAAATAATAATTACGAAACATTCATTTCACACACTATACGGGTAAACAAACGGGTACAAAAAAACGGGGACGAAACAAAAAATGAGAATCACGGAGCCTCGAAGGGCACTTGGATAGGGTGGGGTTTTGAGGGTTCGTTCTCCTTCCTCCCCTTCCTCCGTCTGTTCGTGATAAGGTCTCCGTGAGATAAGCGAGGATTTAGCGAAATACTTGGTTCTCTCATAGGTCTCGACTTCCCTGGATCTTCGGAGGGCCAAGGTCGGTATGTTCGCTTTCTACTTTTTTATTTCGCGAGGTTTTTACGCGACTGCGTTTGAATTCGATGTCTTCCGTAGTCATGTCCTTGATGCAGTGATTCAAGTCGTTAGTTTTCCCCTTTCATTCTATTGTGGATTCGTAGTTGAGGAAAGGATGAATTTTGATGATTTATTTGTTGATTTCTTTATAATGCTTCCGCTAATTTCAACTTGTCCTTAAATTCGATGCTTTGATTTACTCAATCTCAAAACAGAAAGCACGGCTTTCTTAGGAAAAATGGAAAGGGGCACTGCCACTGGTCAGAAGCTCAGTATTGTTGAGTTCTTCGAGGAGAAAGGATTCGATGACGAGAAAATAAACAGAATGCTGAGGAAATGCAATCGGCTGGAGAGCATAGAAAGGGAGAGAGCCAGTGAGAACTGGGATTACCTGGAAAGCATTGGTATTCAAAAGAGGAAGCTTCCTTATGTTATCTTCAAGTGCCCCAAGATCCTAGCTTTGAGCATGAATCAGAAGCTTGTTCCTACTGTCCAGTGTCTTGCAACCTTGGGATCAAAGCCTGGTGGAGTGGCCTCAGCCATCACCAAATTTCCTGACATTCTCTCTCACAGCATTGAGTTGAAGCTATGCCCTCTGTTAGCTTTCTTCCAAGCACTAGGAATTTCAGAGAAGCAACTGGGTAAGATGCTCTTGCTTAATCCAAGGCTCATTAGCTACAGCGAAATGAAATTGACTCAGATTACTGATTTCCTTGTAAGCATTGGCTTCAATGAGGAGGGGTTGATTGGTAAAACTTTAGTGAAAAATCCATTTTTAATGGGTTATAGCATTGAGAAACGGCTTTTGCCAACAACAGAATTTCTCAAGTCGATAGGCCTAGATGAACTAAGTTTGCAAAGGGTTGTTTGCTATTTTCCTGAAGTATTTTGTAGGGATGTAAATAGGGTTCTCAAACCAAATTTAGCATTCTTAAAGGGGTGCGGCTTTGACAATAAGCAAATTGCAAATTTAGTTGCTGGATATCCACCTATTCTGATCAAGAGTGTCAGCAAATCCCTGGAACCCAAAGTGAGATTCTTGGTTGAAGTAATGGGAAGAGAAATCAGTGAGATAGCTGATTACCCTGAGTTCTTTCGGCATGGGATGAAGAAGAGTTTGGAATTTCGGCAAAATATTCTGAAGCAAAAAAACGTACATTGCAGTTTAAGTGAAATGCTTAGCTGCAACCAGAGGAAATTCATTGCCAAGTATGGATTAACTGTTGGATTCTCTTGATTTTGTTTCTTGATTCTCTTCCCTTAGTTTGGTCTCAATTACACTAGCTAGAGAACCAAGTGTTTGATCATTGGTAACGAGGCTGTAAGAACTTGCTTCATGGTAAGAGATATTGTTGTTCTTTTGTGCTTGGTTAGCACTGTTGAGCATGAGTTGTGTTGCAAAATAGCCAATTGTTCTTATTGTTCCTTATAGTTCTATAAAATAATCAATCACAAATTCCGCACTCATTAAAATTCCTGTTTACATAAATATGCATGTGTATTTCCTCTATTTAAGGCATACTACATATCTCTTTTTTTTTTTCCTTGAGTTGAGGTGCAAATATTATATATCTATATGATATATCCTTAAGAAATGATAAAATGATAGAGAACATGCTAAGATAGTATTGATATTTTTAAGTAAAATGAATGGGTTCTATGATATGTTCATTTTGCTAGAAATTGTTTATGCTAGTAAGCAATGCTCGCAGTATATGGAACTGTACATCAAGCAGCAAACTTGCCGTACACTAGCTGTTTAGATGAGCAATTCTTAGCAGAATTACATGATAGAGTTTTGAAGATTCTATTTGGGATCACCTATAAATAATCTCCAGAAAAACTGATCAGCAAAATGAACATGTAGCTCATAAAGTGATGCCATATGAATGCCAAGTAGATCATCTAAACAAGTTGATGGATTCAGAATTGTAGCAAGCTAGTTTTTACTTCAATGGATTGTAAAAGTGCTCAGAATTGCTGAACATGTATATTTTGGTGATGTCTAAAGTTGCAAACTTCAAACTCAAATCAGTTCAGAACAGTTGAACCAAACAATTAACTGATTCAATCAAGAATCATAAGGCTTTTGACTTTGGGATATTTCTTCCTGCTGCCATTGTACTTTTGTTCCCTTTCAAGTGAAGAAGGGGGGAAAAAAACAATGATTCCTGCTGGTGGTTTGCTTTCTTGTAATTTTCATGTTTAGTGTGCCATCTGTTGTGAACCAAAACTTTTCGCGAACTTGTTTGTTCTTCCAGCAAGGAGGCAACAGAAATTGGTAAACATCATTTCATGCCCGGATGTCGGTCGGATTCTGCGATCCTGCAGCTGCAAGATGATAATCTTTGATGCTGTTATCTGTGAGCCATTGAATCGCCTCTTGTTGCTGATAAACTCATGAGGTTAGAACATAATAGCAGTTCTTTTTCTTCTTTTTTTCTTTCAATTTACTGATTTAATGTCAGTAAGGGACGAAGGTGACTTCATATCACTTTCATACATTGAATTATTAAGATTAGACATCACCATGAGAATTTTATTTCACCATCGAGATCTAGCTAGATAACTACACATTATCCATGGTCGTGGACCATTTTTGTGACATAATACGTACAAAAGAACTTTAATCATGTGAAAAAGAAACAAAGTGAAGTTGATAATAATCGATAGGAAACGGCGTTCAGTCGGTTCGGTCGATCGGTAAACCCACCGAGAAATTGAGAAATTTAAGTCGAACCGGAAAGTTGATTGATTGCTCGTGCGGATATCGACAGGTGGGGGGGACTAGAGATACATCAAACCCATCATGAACCATAAGATTCTCTTTGTCTACCCATCTTAGTCCAACCATAACAAGAACAAGGAGGAAGAACACCAAATGGCCGAATTAAACCCCTAAACTAATGTGTCAAGATCAAGTAAATAAAGTTGGAAATAATTGAGCGCAATATAATAATTTTTTATTTAACTTTGTTATCCTCCTCTTTTTTGAATCGACAAAATAAGGATTAAAATGACAATGAATTGATTTGCTAGTTGAAGATAGATTTGGCATCGATAAGAAGTTCCTTATATATAATTGGAAAAATACGATACAAGTTTATTTACACGAAATTAATTCGGTTTATAATATTCTGCCATATTTTTTTTTTATTGATTATCGATGTGATTAGATTCCATTGAAATCTAAGTTCTGAAGAGGAAGATGCTGAGCTGTTGTCCTCCTCTTCCCCCTGCCGGGTCGATCATGTGGAACGATTCTGAGTCCGTCGACCCGATAACCCGCTCGAAGCTCGCTCGCATGTAAAGCAGGTCCCCTGCCTCGCCGCCAGCTGCGGCAGCGGCGGCGGAGGCGGCTGGCAGAATTCCGGTCCCCGCCGACACAGACCGCATCAGCCTGAAGACCTCCGCGTCGGCCTCCGTCGCCCGCCTCCGGATCGCGAAGCCCACCTTCCGCCCGTTGCAGTACATGGTCCACACCGGCGTGCTGAGCAAGGGGCCGCGGCCTCCGCCGCCGCCGCTCTCCAGAGCGACGCGCAGCAGGCCGTGCTGCATCTCCCGCGCGAGGTACGCCGTGGGCACCGTGAACTCCAGGAGCAGCAGCGGCGGCGCGGCGGCGTGGTCGTGGACGCAGAACCGGACGCGGCCGCGGCGGTGGCCGAAGAAGGTGCCGGTGACGGTCGTGGCGGCGGCGACCGTGGGAGCGGGAGCAGTCACGGCA
Source organism: Zingiber officinale (assembly GCF_018446385.1). Classification (NCBI taxonomy): domain Eukaryota; kingdom Viridiplantae; phylum Streptophyta; class Magnoliopsida; order Zingiberales; family Zingiberaceae; genus Zingiber; species Zingiber officinale. The sequence continues at coordinate 190,930,990 of NC_055987.1, forward strand.
GCAGCGGTGGAATTGTTGTCCGAGTCGTCCTCGTCGAAGGCGGAGGCGTTGGAGGAAATGGGAAAGCCGGCGCAGCAGGGGACGACGCACTCGATCAGACTGCGGAAGGAGCGGCGGCCGAAGCGGACGTCCTTGGTGCAGTCGACGGCGGTGGAAGTATCGATGATGTAGAGGCCACTGCCCCTCTGGCTCCCCAAGTCAATCATCGTCCTCATTAATTTAATTACCTCGTCTCAAACGAAGAACAAAGGGGAATCGAATGCGCAAGACACCATGAGAGCTGTCCATTTAAATAGGTGACGAGAGACAGAGATTAAGCTCCGTTTACTTGGACGGAACGGAAGTAGGAATGATCATCGGACAATATCACATAGAATGCTGTTAAACTCATTTCTCGCTTAACAAACAAACAAGACTTACCTCCAGTTTTAACTGCAATAACATGAGGCATAAATCCAGTTCCAGTTGAACCTGCAAGTAATTTACCTTGTAAGAAACACAAATGCCATGGCGGACCGAAGACAAGCAATTCTTGATGTCATCAAAGTTGCAATTTCTAGAGCCAAATAGATAACCATACTAAATAGAATACCGTGAATTAGATAAATCCAACTGATTTCAATTGACAACCAAGGAAGAAAACAACAGAAACTTCATGGAAGACTTGTAAACTTTTCCAAGAAGCAAACAACTTACAATACAAATTACAGGTTACAGTGAGAATGTAGCTTACCAAGAGCTTTTATGTGTCGCTTGTTGGTTGAACCTCGTGGACGACCTCTAGCCCTTTTGGCACCCTCTGCAGCAACTGTTGCAGCTACATGAGTAGCCGGAGAGAACATTCCGGTGCTCGGAGGAGGAGCCGCCGGACTTGTAGATAGCGGTGGCACGCCGAGTACTGGCGTGCCATCGGTACCATACTTCCTTGGACGGCCACGCTTTCTCTTGAAGGACTCCCCGGAGCTATTGCCGGGAGAAAGGACGCCGCCGCCGCCTGCCACTGCATGGAATTGACGAGTGACACTGGAACTCCAACCAGTCACTCCCTGAGACATGGGAGTAACACTGGCACTGCCTGATGGTTCGTAGACGCGAACACCATTCTCATGATCAACAACCTTCGCGTTGAACAGAGAAGACAGATTTCTTTCCATGGGTTAGCTCCTTTTATGCTTCCCGACTGCTACAATCCCAACACTGACCGCCCGGCGGCAAACATGAATTGACGGAAACCTTCGCCGGGCATTAAGAAAGTGCAAGAAGATCAGATTTTTATTTTCACGGATACATTTCTGAGCAATTCTATACTCCTACAATGAAAAGAAAGTAGAATTCAAACTGATTTCTCAAAATTTTCCGGCGTTTCCTGAAACAACATAGGAAAAAGGGGGGAAACAGCATCAAAATCGCAGCTTTTTAGATCTAGTTCAAAAGTTACATGACTTCAGAAGAGGAAATAAGAATTTCACGGCGAACACAAGAAAGCGTGGTAAAAAACAGGGGTTTTTGTTTTAAAAAATTATTCTGGTCAAGAACGACCGAGTTTTTGGGTGAAATAAAAATATGAAATTCGAAATTTGGTAATTAATTAAAATAAGAAATTATCAGATGAGAAATTTAGGAACCCGTTTGGTTTTCGGAAGATAAAAAAAATAAAGGTATTAAACCCTGAAACAACAAATTCAGAAGGAAATCTACAAGAAAAATTAGAGAAATTACGAGATCTGTTCCTCAGCCTTCTTTCACTCGATTTGCTCCCGGAAAAAAAAAGCACAATTAAAAAAGGTTTTTGAATTTGGCAGGGCGAAGCAGAGAAGCGTACCGAACAAATCGTGGGAGAGAAGAAATCTCAGTGGAAGAATCTTTCGCAGCTGGTGAGCAAAATTTGTCATGCACAATTCCAGATCACCCCCCAATAATTTCTAGTAATTTTTTAAGGAAAATAATATTATAAGCGATAAATTTGGAAGTATATATATTTTTTAAAAATATAAAATAAAAATTGGAAAGATTAAAATATTTCCATTAAATGCTCAAATTACAAATATCCAAACGAGACAAATAATATTTTAATCGAATATAAGCAATATTTTAAACATAGATATATTTTTAAAAATTATTAAAATAATTCTCTTATTTTAAGGTCCACCTCATCTAAAACGGATGCCAACCGTCAAGTTATAAGTCAACATCACGAAGAATATCTATCGGGCGGGTACGTGTCTGGACACGAATCTTATGGCACTCAATATTTTTCTTAAATGGATCGGATAATTTCCGGGTCCCAGTGATGGCCTTTCTGTGAATAAATAAAAGATTCCGGGCATTTTCGAACGGTTGGAATTGGATCAGAGGTTTTGGTGGCGACAGTCGATACTTGAGGCTTCGGATCGCCTGTCTCTGTTTAGACAACGCTTAAGTAAAATATGATCTACCATTGGTGTAGTAATTCGGGCCCACTAAAATGAACAACTCAGGTGAGACATTTAGCTGATTGGTGGTTCGGATGGGAAACGGACATTGACTTGGTTCGACTGTAAGGTAAACCTACCGCTTCAGCGCTTCTTTTCAATTCATTACTTAACGGGCTGCGGCGGGGCAACAAGGCAAGTAGAAGCGAGAGGAAGGCAGAGAGAGAGAGGCAGGCGGAGGAGGATGGATTCCGACTACGGCGTGCCCAGGGAGCTCTCAGATCTGCAAAAGCAGCGTTCGCTGTACCAACCGGAACTTCCGCCGTGCCTTCAGGTCTCGTTTCCGCTATTTTTGGGCTGTGTTTTTGTCTTCCTGCCGTCGCCGTTTTGTCCACCCTCGCTTGTTTTTGATCGGGTATAGAGAATAGTGCGTTTTCTATTTGTTGTGTGGGGTTTTTCGGGGGAATTGCTGGATCGTCGTCCATGCTCTGCATTCCTGTTGGATCTGGAAGTTTTTTTGGTGGTTTGAGAGTTTGATAGTGCGAGATGAAACTGTCGTTTCAGATCTCTCTTCTTTGCATGCTTTACGCGCTCGATATTGTGTGTCATTTAAACGTTTCACGAAGAGCTCGGGCGGTTGTGGCGCACTGAGCAGTCTTCGTTTTTGTTTATTTTTACTGACAGTTTTTTCAGGACTGCTTAGGGAGGTAATGAAAGTATTCTTAAGCGTGTCGTTAGTCCTGGCTGGGAGAAATTCTTTCTGGACTAGTTAACTCTAGTGGAGATGCTGTTTTAGCACTTACGTTTGTTAATTTTTGTCCAATCATGCGACAAACGTTTTATTTTGAGGATCCTTTTTGTCAATTTTAGAAAAAGTTAGTTAAATGAAATGGTTCATTACGTTTTTTTATTGATAATGATATGGAATCTGAATGGATTTTTTTTTTTAAATTTTCCCCCTTTTTTGAACTCCTGAATTCGAACCTATCAACGACGAATTCTCAAAAGCTTAGACATATATGTGGAATTGTTAGGCTACCATTTTGCATGGATGCATTGTCTAAACATTGTAACTATTATAGCAAATTTTCATATAGTAAATAATTGTCTCTACTGCTTGTCTTCAAGAATATAAATACAGTTGCAAAAAATAATGACAATTGATGGTTATTTTACAGATTTTGACATTTACTTGAATCAACGTCCAGTAATGCCAGTTCATAATAATGCATTTCTATTCTTGCATAAAAATCATTTTTTTTTATCAGATGTCATGGATGTTCAGCAATTCCATTACCCACATTGATATTTTAGGTTTAGGGCTTCTACATTGTGTCCTTTATATACATGTAATTATCCCTTAGAACATATACATAGTCTATTGCAAGGATTGAAATGCCGAGCTGTGCCAATTGGCACGAGAGGAAATCACTATTTTGTGTGTCGTTGGCAAGCAAGACCATATTGGCATGACGAGACAACATGAGGGTCGAGTGTTGATGGGCATGCACAGTGAAATATGAGAGACAAGAGAAAGAGAGAAATTTGGAGAGAGACGATCATATGGAGGAGAGTGGAGAAGAGGATTGGAATTACAAAATTTGAAATTTAATTTAAACCCAAAATATAATATTTTTCATCTCCAAAATTTGAAAAAGCTTGAATTTTTCTATAATATTTTACATTTTCGATCAAATCTAGAATTATTCAAATGTTGTAGAACAGAGGACAATTTCTCATTTTCTTGTTTTCTGGTTGTTTATTCGGTAACCGGGCTGGTTTCATGCTACTAATGAAAATAGTCATTCATTCTTCTTAACAATAGATCCTGGGGATGGTTCATTATGCTATTGCTCTAGGTTTGCATACAACTACGTTTCTTTTAGTAAAATGTGTTTTAGACGCATGTGGTTCCAAGTTAATTTAATGCCAGATACAAAATTATCGTTGTATCATATTTTATTGGCTAAAACTCTATCATGGCTTGACCTTGGTCTATTGAACCCAACTCAGCAAGCATTCTTTATTTGATTCAGCTGTCTTAATATAGGTTATTTCTGTTGCTGGTCATTAGTCTTGTTGCTACTCATATTGTATTCTGGTATGTTCTAAGAGATTATTCTTGTATCCTCTCCTCAGGGCAATGCAGTCAGAGTTGAGTTTGGAGATGCAACAACTGCTGTTAATCCCACTAATGCACATGTCATTAGCCAAGTATTTCCACACACTTATGGGCAACCATTGGCACATTTTTTAAGGCCTAGTGCGAAAGTTCCAGATGCGCATATCATAGTGGAGCAACCAAATATTAGGTGTATTTTCTTATATAAATTCATCTTTCTAGTATTGACATCCTCTTAAAATACAAGAGCTATTTTATATCAGGTACATTACATTGTGGACCTTTCAACTTGACAACATTTACATGTGTCATCCAATGCACTACGAGTATGAAAATAGAGGTTTTGTAGAATTAGCAACTCAAAAATGATAGACTGTATATATACAGAATGTACTAGGAAATTTATAAGTTCGCTCTAGTCTAGTATTTTCTTAGAGGATAAGCTAATTGCAAACAAGAGGATCATTGTGATTGAAGTATGAACTGATGATCCAATTAGGAGGGTCTCTCAATTGGATGAGGCTGTATGGATGGAGGAAATTGGTACACTTGACCCAAGGATATATTTGTGAAGTATGGTGATACTTTTGCTGTTCAGCAATAACTGTGCCTTTACTGAAGCCACGCTGGATTGTGTTTTGATGAACAAGGATTAGGTGACTGGCTGGCTGAAACATTCATATCAGTAACCTGGCAGTCTGCCAGTTCATTGAGTCATGTGTAATCTGGTTTTGAAAATATTGATTATAACCTATCAGTCTAACTCGCAGTTATCTAGTCAATCTGCAACTTATTGGCTGGATTGAGGTGTATGCATGCCAACCTGATTTGTCATCTCATGGAGAGTCAACCTCTGACACATAAGTAATAAGCTTGAATTGATCAGAAATTTTTAACAAGTTGATTAACTTACATTATGCAAATTTTGTGTATGGAGATTAGTTAGATGCATGGATTGAAATACCGAACTGTGCTGCCTTAAATGGGCAATATTTACCATTCCAGCACAGGATTAGTATCGGTACCTACCCGCACCGCGACCGCAAGGTCTGTGAGGTTGTGACGGCCTTAAGGTCATCACGAGGCGGTCGTGGCCTCGCGAGGATGCTGTGTTGCGTAGGGTAGGACGCTCGCACGATGTTGCAGGAAAAAAAAAACTTAAGATAAACTTGATGAAACTTAAACTTTATATTAATATTTTCAATTAACTCCCCGCAATAATTGATAATCTAAATAAGCTTAATCAAAACCTAATAAAATTATTTCATTAATTTAATATATATATTTTTATTTATTTTAATTTTAAAAATATATAATAAAATTTATTATTTATTTACCATATAGAGGAGTACGATCTTGTATATTTTTCTTCTTTTTAGAAAATTATTTTATTTTTAATATTTAGATTAAATTTGTTATTTTTAAATAATATTATATTTAAAAAAATACCGAAATCATATCGGCATGACATGATATAGTATTGAAATCGTATCGTTCCGGTCATACACCAAAACTCTGATAGCTCGAGATTTTAAACCATGGTTAGATGTGTCTTGGGTTTATTGTTGATTCAGGATTTTAGCAAATTTTAAATTTAATAGTTTTTTTTCTTTATAAAAATCAATACTTAACATGCAATTTGTCTTAGTAGCTTTTTTCAAGCAACTTCTAACCATTTTGCTTCTTGTTGTAGGGTTGGTATAGTATTCTGTGGGAGGCAATCCCCAGGGGGGCACAACGTCATTTGGGGTCTTCATGATGCTATCAAAACCCACAACCCTAAAAGTACATTGCTTGGATTTGTTGGTATGTCCAGTATTTATTAAATATTCATTAAAAGTATATAAATATAGCTTTTTTGTTGCATTATCTGTAATGATATCTGGTTCAAATTGTTATACACCTCAACACTTGTGCTCTTAGTAGAATTTGCATCTTAATTCTACATATGATATTCATTGGTCAAATATAAATTGGTTATATGAGGTTTGTCTTTTTACCCTTATGCAAGTCTATTTATCTATGTAAATCTTGAGGTTACTACATCATGGAAAGAGGTGCAGTTCCTCAAAGGTAAATTTTCAAACCAACCATGGTGCATGGAGTATAGAAATGGTAATTGCCCAACAAAGTAAAATTGGGCATTCATACATTTCACAATTTTTAATTTGTCATTATTATTAATCCACTAAATCATTTAACTTTATAATTTTCTAAATCCTATTTCTTATGAGATATTAATCATAATCTATAGATGAATAGTTGTTTCCATTCTTGATTGAAAAGGTTAATTTAATTGTTCATTTGAGTGTTTCTTAGTGCTCATAAGTTTGGATATTTTAGATTTTTGCTGATTCTTTCTTATACTTGGGTCTAAAATCTTAGCCCTTTGGAGTTTTATGCTGTTCTTTATGCATTTTACTAATGCCAAGTTAGTACTTACCATCCAATCTTAGCATCTCTTCTATGCTTTTGTCTTGACTTTCTACCAGCACAATCAGAAAAAGAATACTAATTTCATTTTATGCATCTCTTCTATGCATTTTACTAACTTTCATTTTATGAGTTTTGATCAGTGTGCTGTTTTAATTGCTTATTATTGTTATGACTACTTTTTTTGGGTACAATCAGAAAAAGAATACTTCAATAAACATCCTGCTATAGGAAAAGGAATTTTGCCATAGTGGAAGCCTCCAAAGATCTAAATTATTATTTTTTTTCATGCAACAGACTTGTTTGTTAGGTTGTTCTCTATATCCAAGAATGTGTTAAGTCCATTCAATCTTAATTCTTGGAGTTTTTTTTTTTTAAAAAAAAATAAGGCTCAAAGTGTACTAATATCTTTCAAATGCTTTTTGGACCTACCTCAACAATCAAATGCTTTTTGTCCCAGAAATTATTGTTCTAGTTGTTATGTTTAAATCATATTTGTTTTGCTTTACAAAATTGTGTTTACTAGGTAGCTACTTGGATGATTTAGATGGTCTACAATTTTGATGAATTGTATATGTATCCTTTAACATTATTTATTCTCATTCCTTGCAGGAGGTACCGAAGGATTATTTGCAAAGCAAACAGTGGAAATAACTGACGATATCCTGTCAACTTATAAAAATCAAGGTTTTTTGAAGGATACCTATGATCTGACAGTTTTTCTTCTACTTTATTCATATATTTCTTCTAACTATAATTTTTCCTTGGCTTTGTAGGTGGCTATGATTTACTTGGCCGGACAAAGGATCAGATAAGATCAACAGAACAAGTCAATGCTGCAATGTTGGCCTGCAAAGACTTGATGTTAGACGGCCTTGTCATTATTGGAGGTATTGTCTAATTATGCAAAAGTATGTCTATTCAGATAGCCAGGATTAACTGTTGATTATCCTTTTTTTTTTTTTTTTTTTTTTGCAATTCTCTAGGAGTTACTTCCAACACAGATGCTGCCCAGCTTGCTGAGACATTTGCGGAGTTAAAATGCCCAACAAAGGTTCCAGATTTTGAGTTTGTTGATTCAACAAACTAACTAATATTTTTTGTATCTATTTGGTGTCCAAAGGACTTTAATTTGACAAATTGATGTATCTACTATTGCAAATTTTGGTGGATCTTTATGAGGAAAAAGGTTGTTTTGTTTGATCTTCTAGAAGTATTAAATGCGAAGAAATTTTGCTGACAGGTGGTTGGAGTTCCTGTAACCTTGAATGGAGATCTAAAGAATCAGTTTGTTGAAACAAATGTTGGGTTTGACACAATATGCAAGGTATTGTTTTTTTAGTGAACTTAGTTACATAATTTTTCCTAAGATGAATTGCAACTGGAGTTACCTTTTATTTTCTTTTAAATTCAGAGAATCATATTTCTCATAGCCTTTTTATTTTGATTTTCAAAATACATTCTGGTTGCGTCTTACACTTTCCCATGGTTGTGGCTGATATTGTTCAATGAAATATCCTAACAAAAATTACTCTCGTCATTCTATTTGCAGGTTAACTCACAACTGATAAGTAACGTATGCACAGATGCCCTCTCAGCTGAAAAGGTACTGTCTTGCTCCTTTAGCTTAAAACCAAAGCTTTGTGATAACGTAGAGTGATGGTTGTGTGTTGTGTTTGAACATAGCACTGAAAAATACAAAAAAAATCCACCTAGTTTTCACTTTATGTCCTTGATTCCTTTCAAGGATAAAAATTATATAAATTATATACTCTATTTCAGAAAGTATCATTTTGTTGTTTTTTCCATGCTTTTCTCTTTGTGCCATGTGCCCACTTTTGGAAGGTGACATGTCACAGAAACTTGAAGAAAATTTGCATCAGTGTTCATCCTAGTATATACTTTAGTGAGAGCTATATTCTTTGTGTATCCTCTTGTGCTGTACAAGAATGAATATACCATCTCTCAATCCTTGGGTTTCATCATTCATTTGCTCTCTTGTGTCAATTCTTCTATTGCAAGTTTGGATAAATGGTTGCTATTCCTGTCAAATATACAAATCCATTTCCTTTAGTGTTCCTCCATATCTGGTGGTTGACACAGATGAGAAACTTTGATTCACTCTATAGATGATGTTGTAAATCAAAACTAGGGTTTGCATTAGTTGGTGGATCATACTGGAAGGGGAGATATCTAGAAAACATTGAGTGGTGATTGAACCAGACATTTCCCTGTCCTTATTGTCCGTTGATATGAATCAACACTAATCTGGTATCATTCCAAGCTGATCTAGTAATCAGCACTGAATTGGAAATTTTTAGCATTTGTTCTTTTGTACATGGTGCTTTCAATCGTACACTATCTGAGGGCTTATTATGACTTGCTTTGCTTTATTTTGTTTCTTTGACTTATTTAAGATTTCATTTGCTTTTCAGTATTATTACTTTATTCGCCTGATGGGCCGTAAGGCTTCCCATGTAGCTTTGGAATGCACTCTCCAGTCACATCCCAATCTGGTAAGTTCTTATTTCTGGTTGCATTTATCTGTTCTTGCTGCCTTTTATCTTCTTCTTCTTATTATTTTTATTTTCTATGTTACTCAGATTCTACTCTTGGTTTATTGTTACTGGTTCAGGTTATCCTAGGGGAGGAGGTCACATCATCTAAATCTACAATTTTTGATATTACAAAACAATTATGTGATGCAGTCCAGGCCAGGGCTGAGAAGGGTAACATGTGGATTCTCTCTTGCTGTACTGTTCTATGAATCATTTACTGATGTACCAATTGCTTCTGATACAGACAAGAATCACGGTGTCATCCTTATTCCGGAAGGGCTTGTGGAGAGTATACCAGAATTATATGCCTTGCTTCAGGTAAAATAAACCTTGCTTCATTATACTTTCGTTGCTTGTTAGATTGAAGCTCAGAGACTTGTTTTTAGATAATTTAATGGTCAAATGGATTAGGAAATTCATGCTCTTCATCACCGGGGAGTGTCTGTTGATGATATTTCCTCTCAACTTTCACCTTGGGCTTCTGCTTTATTCGAATTCTTGCCACCATTCATCAGGAAACAGGTATAGGTCTTTCTTGAGTTGCTTCTTTGTGTATTAGAATATATTTAGATGTTTATTCACTAGATGGTGGAAAATATTTCCTGAAATATTTATCAAATCTAAAACCGCATGTTGTACACTGCAGTTACTTCTACATCCTGAATCTGATGACTCTGCACAGCTTTCCCAAGTAAACGTTCAACATTTTGACATATTGAAAATATTTGAAGAGGAGTCATTTTCTTCTCTTACTTTTGCTTGGTGTTTTTCTATATAGATTGAGACAGAGAAGCTTCTTGCACATTTAGTTGAGACAGAAATGAACAAGCGTTTAGTAAGTTCAACTTAAATTCAAGAATTTCCAGTAGTTCAGACTGACAACTTAGTTTTTACTTTCTATTAATGGTCATGACCCTTTTATTTATTTTTATGCTGCATCTTTTATCCTCTATGCAAACAGTTTAAGTTGTGGATTATTTTACAGAAGGAAGGTACTTACAAAGGAAAAAAGTTCAATGCAATATGCCACTTTTTTGGGTATCAAGCTCGAGGATCCTTACCATCAAAATTTGATTGCGACTATGCCTTTGTATGTCTTACATTTTGCAACTGGTATGTTTAAGTTCCTCATCTGAGTTGTGACGTCTATCAAATTAATGCTCTTTTTAGGTTCTTGGCCATGTGTGCTATCACATATTAGCAGCTGGCTTGAATGGGTACATGGCTACCATTACAAATCTGAAAAACCCTGCCAACAAGTGGAAATGTGGTGCTGCTCCATTTACAGTAAGACCTGTGACTCATCAACTTGTTACTGAAATTCAAATGCTTTGAACGGCCAAACTGAACAAACTTGCAAACTCTGCTGGCCCAAATCGACACTTTTAGTTTTAGGATTAAATTGCAATTTATGGCAAATTCTAAGGGTTAAGTTAGAATTGTCCTTTACTGATGTACATAAATTTCATTTGACGAGAGGCTTCGATTATTGCTAGGCAATGATGACTGTGAAGAAACATTGGTCATGTCATCCTGGAGTCACCTCAATTGGAAAACCTGCCATCCATCCAGCCACAGTTGACTTGAAAGGAAAAGCATATGAGTATGTAGTTTCTCACTGATCCTTTTTTGAACTTTCTATTTCATTGCTAGGTATTTCTCTTTTTCTATTGAATGCACAAGGTTAACCAGATATAATAATTTGTGGAATCTTCATTCGTAGAGTAAGAATGCAAGTATTTCATTAGAATATTTGAGTCAAGGATCTTTTTGATTATTTCCTCCATCTGCAAACTATAGATTAACATGTTTTTATCAGTCAACCTTACCTAAATTTGTATTCCAGGTTACTACGAAACAACTTCTCAAGACTTCTGATGGACGATATCTATAGAAACCCAGGGCCTGTCCAATTTGAAGGACCAGGTGCTGATGTTAAACCTCTCACACTGTGTGTTGAAGATAAAGACTACATGGGCAGGATCAAAAAGTTGCAGGAATATCTTGATGAGGTTATTTTTATATCATTTAATGGATTTTTTTAAATTTGCTACTCTTGCATTCTTGTCATCCTTAGCATTTTTACTAGGAACTACTTTCCAGTAAAATAAACCCTTTCTGCGCTATTTCATTAGCTGGTTATGAATCACTTAGGATATTTTTTCTCTGTAATTCATAATTCTGGAAGAAAGAAATGATATATTACATTTTCAGCTTATTTTTTACTATATTTTGAATTTTATATAGGTAAGAAGCATTGTGAAGCCTGGCTGCTCGCAGGATGTCCTTAAAGCAGCTTTAAGTGCCATGTCTTACGTGACGGAAACTTTGACCCTAATGTCTTCCTCTCCAAACGTGCAGAAACTTCATTGAAACCTCTTTTCACCGTGAACTCTTGTCAAACCTTTTCCATTCTACCCTCTCAGTTTTACAAACTGATGATGATATATGTTCATTGCTTTTTTGAGTCTATGTTTTTCTATTCTTTTGTTCCTTCTTACATGAGAGGAATAAGAAAAAAAACAATTTCTGTTTTATTATTTGGATCCTTTGCCACCAGAGAAGAGTTACAGACAAACTGGTATCAGCATTTTGTGTTGTGACATTGCGAATGATAAAGTCAATATCCATCTTATATCTTGAGGTATGGCACTTGAAGAACTTCAACCAGATTGCATCCACTTGCATTGTCACCGACAAGGCAGTTACATTTGTCAAGGGCCGGGTTGAGTATCAGAAACAATTTGGCCATGACTTTCTGCAATCTCAAGTCTTCAACTAACCTTCAAGTTAAAACTGTAATTTGAGGCCGTAGAGGTTACACACATGCAATTTAGATGATAAATGCAAACTACTATGTGCTAAAAAAAATCCAAAAATTAAAAAAAGAGAGACTAACATTATCACAACAAAATGAACTAAATATCAACTGGAAATCGGGCACATACTGACTGGAGCTGGTTTTGACACCTTCAAATACCAGATTATTTCCATGACACTGTTTGTTTAATAACATCAGATCTATCTAAACATAGATACCACATGGAATTGAAGTGATGAAGCTACAGGTCGACTGTTACATTGAAGATGAACTTAACATTTAGTAATATGAAATCAACTGACAATAGAATTAGCTTCTCTTTCTTTCAGGGAAGCTGCGGAGTTGTCAGACTCCAAATCTGACTCCTCGATTCCTATATGTATATATGCTGAAGATTGGACACAGGTTTGGGTATCCAATCTTTCACACTGAGCGATCTGTGCTCGTGCTTTCGGCTCCCTCCATTAGAGCAACTTGATGACTCTGTAACTGACCATGACAAGGACAACCTGTAAAAAAAAGATTCATATGTAATTCATGATTGCTACCCAGAACAACGATACAGGATGAGTTGCTTCTTTAACAACATATTCATGTTCCTGATTGAAAGTGCACGAGAAACCAGAGAGAAATTTATCATAAAACATGAATCACTTTGATGTGTGACTGCGACCCCCTTGATCAGATTGACTATGCTACCAAACTACTGAAAACATCAGGAACAGTTTTGTCATTAATATCAATGATGCAATATAAATCCAAATCTACCTCTGCAGCATCCGTAAAGGTATCCTCACAGCAATCGGTGCTTAGAATATGTAACTTGGATGCATGAACTATATAATGAATCGGTGAGAACATGCCTGTCTTCTACATTGTTAAATATTGCACAAATAACTTGATCCTGACTGTTAACATCAACCTGTTCTTTAAGATCATGCATTTAAGCTACCAAAAAAAAAAAACATCCTCGCACAAGACTTTCTGATGAAGTGGAAATGCTTCACACTAGCAAATTTTCCAGAATTTTTACCTAGATCAACCTTTTCCATACAGACCATAGAGTCAAAGGTCTAGCAAATTTTTCTGAATTCACGAATAGCAATTTTTTCAAGCTGACAATTTTGAATGTTTCCTCTAATTATTTAGAGTAGACTATCCGACAGACAAGATCAATCAACAAAAAGGCATTACTCCTAACTATTTAGAGTCAATATAGATCTTATCCACTTATTTAATTCTGCTAAATATATATCTAGTGATATCTATATATTTCAAATCATTCTAATTCCAGCTACCATGTTAATTTAAACTAAATCAAAATATAATTTTGCCTATACTCACTCGTGCACTTTTTTTTTAAAAAAAATAACAAATTCCAGTTCTGCTCATCGTGCTATTCATACTCTTCATGTGCTCTTTTTCAGATTGTATTGAATGTATGTATGCACAACATGTCAAATGATATACACGAGTCTCTTAAATAGTCAAACTAGGAACAGTATGAAAAAGCCATTAACTAAATGGACTGTTGATTATAAGACAGCATGTCAGAAGTAAACATATGGTAAAAGGTTGAAGGTTCTAGCATATTCTCGTATAGTCGTATGCATAGAAATTATGAAATGAGCACACTAAGGATGAACTATATTTCATTTGTGCCAATTCAACAGTCAACTACCAATAATTAAGAAAGAATTCTATCAAATTGCCCACATATACAAGTATAAATTAGAAATAACCTCTAGAATGCAAAGATGATAACTTGCAAGGCAAGAATGTGCGCCACTAATGTGAAGTACTGCTCTTCTTAGTCCTGCTGCAATCTAAGGATACCTGTTACATGAAACAAATAGCTATCGGATCAGTTAAAACAAAAAGAAAGAACCACAGAGTTGGATCCATAATCTACCTCAAGATGATATCATGATGCTCATTTCAAACGGCTGTTTGATCTGAACCATTTCCCTGCACAAACTGTGGTGAGTGGCCAGGAACTATGAAGTGTGGCTGAGCTGGAACATTGGACGGTATTCCTGTACGATAAAACACAATGCCCACTCGCATTAGCTATGTGCCCATAAAATAAAAAGCTGCTGGGAGCTGCATATACATGAGCAAGGATCAAGAATGTCAGAGTTTTTCTGTCCTCCTTTTAGCTCAGAATATATTCATTAAGATTAAATGAAAATTTAACCTAAATGGATAATGATTTTCGTTGTCAGATTCTCTAAGTTAAAACTGAACCGTATAAAATGGCACACAAATTTCAGGTGAGTTCCATCAAGTATTGAAAATTTGAAATTTGCAAGCTTATCTTAGACAAGGGCACTCCATTTCAGCCAGTCAACTAAATAATAGTGCTAGATAATGACCATCAAACTATTATGACTTATTAACATGGAAAATGTACCAGCTGGATAGGGTGTTTGTATCACTGGTCGAGTTGCACCAGGCATTCCATTGACATTTGATCCACTCAATTGCACAATCTGGTGAGCTGGCATTGAGTAACCCTGAATTGTCATATAACCAGGCCCGCCTGAGATGGGCTGGCCAATTTGACCATGTGGATAAATGGCTGTGTTTACAGCTCCAGGAAGACCATAAACTTGAAGATAATGATGTCCTGTGTAAGGGTTATATACAGTCTGGACAAAAAAAAAATGGAGATAATCACAAGAGATGCAGCTGCTTAAACTTTCAAAAGAATATCTAGTTCAAAAATAGGATATCATGGCTTGTTGCCCTGAACCTGTGGATATAAGTACTCAGGTCCGTATGGATTGTAACTGCAAGGAAACCAACAAATCTCTTAAATGATTGACCTATGGAAAGTGATTGAATATCAACAATAACATTCTACATAATAAGTTGTGCCACTAATAGATGATAAAATGAGGAAAAAAATTTGAGGAAAAAGCTAAAATGGTACAAACATATCCAAAGATAGCTATAGAATCAACATCTAGAGAAATTAAATTGAGGGTGTGAAATGTAAAAAATAACCAAAATAAAAAACTTGCAAACATAATATTATTACTAGTGATATAGCTTTACATAGTTTTTAATGAAGTGATTTGATCCACCATGACAATTTGTGGCATTCATGATTGGGTCCTTTTGATATCATACTGCTTGTTTATTCAATCTATATTACAAATAGAAAGGTTTTTAATGTTTTGTTAAAATGTTAGAAAAAATGAAACAAATAAACAGCTATATTAGGTTTACTTAGTATTTCACAAGAAATTGTTACTTCTTTGATAAGATAAGATGCATTCACCATCCTTAATTTTCTTATAGAATAGAACTTTTGATGTTTTTTTTATCACATAGATTAAACAATTCATTTTATCGTGATATTTGTTGTTTCTATTGATTCTCATCTAATATAGTTGATCTTCGCATACACGACACTCTATATATAAGCTAGTTACTTTTGGCAAGAAAAAACTCACCAACTTAACAAAAGGAATTATATTCAATGAGTCACTCCTTTTCAATAATTCTCATCTCAATTCCCTTCAGTCTGATTCTTTTATTTCATTCTATGTTATTAAATAGGAACATAGAGTATTTCACTCTAGCATATGGTAATGGCACAACTTAACTGACTATAGAAACTATGAGATGCAAAAAAAAAACTTTTCCTCTTCCCTAATAATGGCAAGATGTTATGGAAGAGACCGAAAATAGCCATATCCATTCTAATCATTAGAATTTCAGATCATAAAGTTCCAACTTGAAAAGTCTGGATGCAGAGACACCGTATAGTTTTCTACTACACACATTCAGTCTAAATGTTTGTAGCACTCATTCTTTAAAACAAGGATACCATAAGGTAATCAAACACTAGATTCAAAGGTAAAATACAACAACAACCAAGCCTTACCCCACTAAGTGGGTTGGCTAAGATTCAAAGGTAAAATCATTCAGAAAAAATGGCTTTGAAAGATTTAGCCAATCAACTTACCTATATTGTGGATATGGAAACCCATGTTGGTAGCTAAATGGAACTGGCACTTGATGAGTGGGGCTTCCAACAAATGGCACTTGCTGAACAGGTACACCTCCAATGTAAGGGACTACTGGCCTTGGGCGGACTAAAAACAAAAAATGGAACAAAATATCAGTAATTTTATTGTAAAATAGACAATGACATGCCTTATGTGTTTGCTGAAGAAATGAGACAATAAATAATTATGTGTTCCATTTTACTACACATTCTAAAACTTCACTTCTAATCTCCTTTTCAGAATATTTTTGCTGGAAGAGGAATTATAAAAACAATGAATGAAACTAGGGAAATTTAATATATGATTGATAACATGACTACTAGGTCAGTGTGGCTATGAGAAAATAAAATAGACAAGGGATTAATCATCACAGAAAATGAAATGTTATTAGACCAAAGGAAGCAGGACCACATTAAAAAGCCTTGCATAACCATGATATCTTATGTAAAACAGGCAAGTATCAGAAGATCCATAGAGAAGAGTAAACTCAATTGTGGTTCCTCTTTTTTCTCCTGTATACTACTTCCTCTCCGCTTACACTGCAGCCTACTCTAGAAAAACTCAATGGTGGTTCCTCCATTTCTCTTCATCTCATGCTCTTCTCATTCTAGTATTCCACTCGCATTTGATAGTAAGCCTCATGCAATATGTAGAATGCATCTTGGTCATAGATTTCCACTTGGCAAATATAATATAGTAAAGACTTAAAACCACCATGATTAGGGATGTAAATGAGCCAAACCGCTCGTGAGCTATTCGAAGCTCGATTCGATAAAAGCTCGTTTGAGCTCGTTTAATGAGGCTCGTTAAGATAAACAAATCAAGCTCAAGCTTCACAATATTTGGCTCGTTAGCTCGTGAACACGTTCGTTAAGCTCATAAATCAACTTTTAAATAAAAAAAATAATAGTTTTGATATTGAATTTATAAATTTTACACTCTACTTATGAAAAATATAGACAAATATATTAAATTTATTTATTATAATAAAATTATAAATTTTAACAAGAATATTATAATTTTTTTAAAATATATAATTTAGTTTTTAATAAATATTTAAATTTATAATTTATATTTATTAAGCTCGTTTAGGCTCGATAAAAGCTCGAATAAGTTCGTGAGTTATGAATATATTCGTTAAATAAAGCTCGAGCTCGGCTCGATTATAAACGAGCCAAACTCAAACATCCAAGAGTTCGGCTCGGCTCAGCTCGATTACACCCCTAACCATGATGATGTATAGGTTCACAAACAAAGTAGCACATAAAGAAACAAAACTAAGTTCTTTTTAGAAGAACATTCTATCAGGAGAATGACTATCACTAACATGCAGTCCGTAACTAGTGTGCTGGGGAGAAGCTTAACATCAGTACGATCATTTCTTTAAAATGAATGCATGAAATGCAGTTTGTTGCTCTCCCTATATCTTCATTCCTTTATGTGCATTTTCAATGGGCAATTTCAGTTTTTTGAACCACAAGGTATTCTGCTGATCTCACCAACAAACAGTCCAAGTTAATGCAAAGTTCTCAAGGAGGACAGGAAATGAGATTCTATGATCTGGTCAAATTCATAAACTAAACAAATTGCATCTTAAGGCTCACAAAGTCACTGACTAAATTGTTACAAAGCTATGGAATTATCACTTGAAAATAGATAGGCTTGACAATGAGAATTAATAAGGCAATAACCTGGATGATGACATTCGCAAATAAAAAAAATTACAGGAAGAAGCATCTTGAGGTCATCACAGAATGTATATCCAAGGATCAAGGCACCCATGGAATAGAGAGTATAGGAGAAACTAAAGGACAAAAAATGGTTCAAAAGGCTCAATTAATTTGAAATAAGTCTCTCCAAAAATTCAAAATAAATGCCTTCATTTATATATTTATTTTATAAAAGATGTCTAACAATTTCATGAATAGGTTAGTGCAATTAATCAATCAAACTTCATGAAAGTTAACTGAATAAGAAACTGACTGTAAATCTTTGTTATGCATGTGTTTATAAAAAGGGAAATGATTTTTGATTTCCTTAAATGGCACACTAAGCGCACTTAATAACTTAAAGAAAAAATGGAAAGAAACTCTGCAAACAATATATGTAGCAAGAGATTCTGGTCTCAAACAGTCATACAAAAGACTTTAGTGCATAGAAACAAGAGATTTTGTCAGTGTCAATGTAGCATCATCACCGTAGTGCAAAAAGTTGGCAACAAAGGAGAACAATGAATTCGGTGGAAAGCAAATAAGAAACATTTAGCATTTCAGACAGACACTTTTCTACAATTGTTTTTTTCAATGTGAAAATGATGCAATAGAATCGAAGTGTAGTTGGTATACCGCCAAATGGAAGAGTAGAGTGTGGCCTTCCAAGGGAAGCCAAGTTACAATTTGCTCGCCGGCCATCAATAACTGGTGTTGGATCAACGCATGCCCGCTTTGCAGATTCAGGATCTCGAAAAGTGACCTAATCCCACCGTACAAACAAACACAAAAGAACAGCTAAAGCAACGATCTCCCTTCCGCACACTGCAATATTCCGCAAGAACGCAAACCCAAGCGATACTCACGAAGCCATAACCCTTGGATCGGCCGGTGTTCTTGTCCGTGATCACGACGGCCTCGAGTATCTCCCCGAATTGCTCGAAGTGGCGGCGGAGCATCTCGCTCTTGGTCTCCCACGCGAGGCCGCCGACGAAGACCTTCGTGTACGTGGTGTCCCCAAAGGGCGAATTCAGGAAGTGGATGCCGGAGCTGGAGCTCGACGCTGATCCGGAGGCCGACCCAGGCCCCGAATGGTGAAAAGCCATCGAGAAACCCAAAAGCACGAATTCAGACTCGAAAGCGATACAAGGGACGGATCGAGCGCCGGAACCCTAGCTAGGGCTTTCAAAATCCTAGCTTTAGGGGTTCGGACGATCAAAAATGCTAACTTTACAAGGACTAGAAGAAATCTCGCACAGAAAACGAACGAACAAGGAGGACAAACGGGATCAAACTCGCAACTGAAAGGAATTGAACCTATCGAGGAAGAACACATATATTTATCGGAAATTAGTACAATTTCCACAAAATTAAATAGAAAAGGTGGGGTAGGTCAGACGAAATTATGGAGAGGGGCCTCGTTGCACTGTGTGGACGCCAAATGCATCCTTTAAGAACCCTAATTGGCGAATATTCAATGGTAATCACTCCTCGAGCGTGGAAATTTTCTGACTCGAGGATTGATTAGACAAACCAAACTGCCTGTGAAATACTGAAACCCTATTCAAGTTTCTTCATGTTTAAGCATCCACTTCCATCGATTGCTTTAGCCACTTCCAACCTTTTTATCAATTAATGCAAATCAATGGGCTAGCGATCGATTGCGATTTGCGTGGACCAATTGCATTTAAAAAAACTAATAAAGAATTTTAAATCAATTGTTTTCAATTATTTATTCAAACATAAAATTGCATGCAATATTTATCCGAACATGTGATATCGTTCTTACCATCGAAATATTGATAAATGTCTCCTCAATTTTCTAAACACAATTCAAATAATGTTTGGACACAATTATTAGATTGATCTATTGTGATTCGTCATCATGATTAATGTTTGGACAAAACTACGCAGCAGATAACTTCAAAACAATTAATTGATTAAATTAGCCACTGGTTTTAAATTAATCACCGGCCACAAGAGGCACTAATAACCACCATTAATGGTCAAAAACAAAAGAAAGCATAGATTTTGTTGCGACCTTCAAGCCTTTTTAATCCATTATTTAACATGTCATGAAAACACACTAATTAAAAACCTTTTCCTACTCACAAGTCAAAAACCTGTTATTCATCGTAATCATCATTTTTTATTAAGATATTGGAAGATGGTGCTTAATCATAGACAGCTCAAGATCTGGTTTTTTTTTCCTGCTGAAAAGGTGATGATCTTGTGGAAAAAGATTGCATCTTGCAGCTTTTGGTGGTGCAGGGGAAGAGATAGGGTTCTCAGATCAGATGGGTGAAAAAGGTGGGAGAACAAGTTGCACTGATTGTGTTGCAACTCCGGCTTTTGATATATGAATATATAAATTTTTAGAAAGAGAGCTTTGGTGTAATGATAAAATTATTGTTATGTGATGAATTTTAAAAATAATCTCTTATAAAAAATAAGATAAAACTACATATAATAGATCATTTTTTAAAATCACGACGAGAACTTCGTGCAACAGAATATATAAATTCTTAATCTCTTTCGATCTTTTCTCGTGTTGTGAATTCTTGCGGGAGAAAGTTTCTATTTGTGGATTCGGTTTTGACGAAGAATCTTTTCGAAGAAATCGCCGCGGGAGCGAGTCGACGTGACGGAGATGGAATCCAGTGATCCCAGCGGCGGCGGAAGACCTCCCCCTCACGTGCACCACCTCCTCCGTCTGCCACCGCCGTCGGTGCACGTGTCGAAGCAAGATTTCAAGCAGTCGCAGGCGAAAAGACCCCAGCTTTCCCCAGACGACGGCCCGCCGCCATCACACTCTTCCCCAGCCGGCAGCACCGTCTGCCGACCCCGCGGCCGACCGCAGGGCTCCAAGAACAAGCCGAAGCCTCCGATTATCGTCAAGCGGGACTCCCCCGACGTCCTGCGCTCACACGTGCTTGAGGTCGTCGACGGCGCCGACGTCCTCGAGTGCGTCACGGAGTACACCCACCGGCGAGGGAGGTGGGTCACCGTGCTCAGCGGCGCCGGTTCCCTGGCCAGCGTGGCGCTCCGCCCTGCCTTGCCGGGGAGCGCTGTGGTCACGCTGCGCGGCCCGTTCGAGATCCTCTCGCTGACCGGGACCGTCCTCCCACCGCCGGCGCCACCAGGCGCCGGCGGCCTTACCGTGTTCTTGGCTGGGAGCCAGGGGCAGGTGGTCGGCGGCGTCGTCACAGGGCCGCTGGTGGCCACGGGATCAGTGGTGCTCATGGTGGCGAGCTTCGCCACTGCAGTCTACGAGCGGTTGACGCTGGAAGGCGCTGAGGGTGAGGAGCGTGAGCCGGTTGCCGCGGCAGGCGGAACGGGAGGCTGCGACGTCGGCGCCACCGGCGGAAGGAGCAGCACTCAATTCCGTAACTCAAATTCCTACCAGCTCCTAAATGACGTCTTTGGCTGGGGAACTGGAACCGGTGGAGTCCGACCGCAATTTTAACTCTCTGCAAATTCTTCGTTAGATTCTACGATCTGTATCTTCTCCTTCTACGTGGAGAAATATTTGGAGATTTTAAATCACATCGAATCCATTCGCCATCTCTTTCATTATAACCGATTTTATAAATAAAAAAGTGATTTAGTGATTTTGATTTAATATTTTAGAAAAAAATGCTTTTGATTTTATTTTCCATACTAAGTTGCCGACAACATTTCAACATAACGGAGGCAGCTAAAGACAGACAGCTCAACCAAAAAGTAGTAGCAATTCAAGAATTGGAAACCAAAATTCGCCTGCCGTTCAAAATCACAAAGAAACCACCGATGGTTTATTGCAGAATACAAGAACTAAAGATAATCGAGAGGCGTACATGGAAACTTAAGTAGACATGATCTTTATCCTCCGAACATGATTTTTTTACTTGAGAGGGATGAACCTGGAGGAGTGAGTAGCACCAATACCAGGCCTTCCATGCTTCACGGGCTTGTATGATATTGAGAACTCAGCCAAGTAATGACCAATCATCTCGGGCTGATGTCAGATAAATAAAAAATAAGATAACAATCTTGATTATGCACTAGTTAAACCTAGTAAAATAGTTACCTTGATTTCAACCTGATTGAAGGTCTTTCCATTGTATACGCCAATGATGCTGCCGATCATCTCTGGGACTATGATCATGTTCCTAAGATGCGTCCTCACAGGCTCTGGCTTTTCACCAGGAGGTGCATCTCGCTTCTGAATATTGTGTCGACAATAAACAAGGTGATTCAGTTAATAGAATCGCATACTGAGAACTCAGATCTTGATATGAACAACAATTTTGTGTTAAATTGGTCATAGAATCAGATACTGAGAATTCAGATATTAATATTAATGGCAAATTTGTGCTAAATTCAGATATTAATATATAGAAATCCTTAGAGATCACCCAGTTATTTAACTAGTGTTGTTTTGATGCCTCATTTAGCTTATAGAACCATTACATGAGTCTTAATACTATCTAAAACCTTGAGAGACAGGATAAATAACAAATACCTTTTGGCAACTTCATGGTTTTGGTAAATTCTAGTAACCAGACAAACTCTCTGTTGCAGGAACAGTGACATGGTAAATACTTTGAAACATCCTATCCAAAGATGTGTATCACCACAAAACTAGACACACAGAACCACACTTCCATAAACAATATATGTAAGCATATGAATAATCTCAGAAGCAATTACACTTTTCGCAGTTTTTAAGGAACTACCATTATGCATATTTTAATGTATGTAATAAGATTTAGAAGGCCTAATTTAAACAAGAAAATGTATCACTTAGCAAAACTACCTTCATGATTGCACCATTTAAGTTGATAATAAACTTTCATAAGAAATTTCACTAAACAAAATAAACGCTCATATTCCCACCAAGAAAATGCAAGAAAAAACAAATTTACGCTTCCAGCTATAATTAGTATGTTGATGTGTTTTGGATTCTTACATTGCATATACAAATATAATCATACCATCAAGAAGAGTGATACAACTAGTTACAATGAAAACTTGATTTGGCATTTCGTAGATAAAAGAACAAATGCAGTGGAAATAGAGAAGGGATAAAGGACCATCATACCGCCTTGCGGAGCTTCTTAATCAGAGCCATTGGCTTTCTTTTGAGGCCTCTCTGGAACCTGCGCACATCAGCGCCATTTTAAGGCGAAACCGACGAAGAAGAATAAAACGCAAAGCCAGAGACGAGATCTAAACCTTCTTCGAGCGCGAGCGCCGAAGAGCTTGACGAGTTCATCAAGGCCCATGTCGAGGAGCTGATCGAGGTCTACACCGCGGTAAGAGAACTTCCTGAAGGTCCTCTTTTTCGGATGCGCCCCTCCGACGTCCACCGCATCCGAAGCATCCGCCTGTGGTCAAATCCAATAAAAAAGATATCATTTTCTAGATCGTAAAAGACTGCGGAATCCTTACTATACACCAGCACAAAAGGAGAGAAGGACGTCAATCTACCATGATTTTCTGGTTCTCTCTGGCTATGAATTCCGCCGCGCAAACTTAGAGAACAGGAGAGCAGAAGCGGAGGAGAGTAGGGTTTCGGCATATATTTATACTCGTAGAGCTAATGAATGGATTTACCATTTTACCCATGAGCAATTGGATTAATAAGCAAAAACCAAAAAAATAATAATTACGAAACATTCATTTCACACACTATACGGGTAAACAAACGGGTACAAAAAAACGGGGACGAAACAAAAAATGAGAATCACGGAGCCTCGAAGGGCACTTGGATAGGGTGGGGTTTTGAGGGTTCGTTCTCCTTCCTCCCCTTCCTCCGTCTGTTCGTGATAAGGTCTCCGTGAGATAAGCGAGGATTTAGCGAAATACTTGGTTCTCTCATAGGTCTCGACTTCCCTGGATCTTCGGAGGGCCAAGGTCGGTATGTTCGCTTTCTACTTTTTTTTTATTTCGCGAGGTTTTTACGCGACTGCGTTTGAATTCGATGTCTTCCGTAGTCATGTCCTTGATGCAGTGATTCAAGTCGTTAGTTTTCCCCTTTCATTCTATTGTGGATTCGTAGTTGAGGAAAGGATGAATTTTGATGATTTATTTGTTGATTTCTTTATAATGCTTCCGCTAATTTCAACTTGTCCTTAAATTCGATGCTTTGATTTACTCAATCTCAAAACAGAAAGCACGGCTTTCTTAGGAAAAATGGAAAGGGGCACTGCCACTGGTCAGAAGCTCAGTATTGTTGAGTTCTTCGAGGAGAAAGGATTCGATGACGAGAAAATAAACAGAATGCTGAGGAAATGCAATCGGCTGGAGAGCATAGAAAGGGAGAGAGCCAGTGAGAACTGGGATTACCTGGAAAGCATTGGTATTCAAAAGAGGAAGCTTCCTTATGTTATCTTCAAGTGCCCCAAGATCCTAGCTTTGAGCATGAATCAGAAGCTTGTTCCTACTGTCCAGTGTCTTGCAACCTTGGGATCAAAGCCTGGTGGAGTGGCCTCAGCCATCACCAAATTTCCTGACATTCTCTCTCACAGCATTGAGTTGAAGCTATGCCCTCTGTTAGCTTTCTTCCAAGCACTAGGAATTTCAGAGAAGCAACTGGGTAAGATGCTCTTGCTTAATCCAAGGCTCATTAGCTACAGCGAAATGAAATTGACTCAGATTACTGATTTCCTTGTAAGCATTGGCTTCAATGAGGAGGGGTTGATTGGTAAAACTTTAGTGAAAAATCCATTTTTAATGGGTTATAGCATTGAGAAACGGCTTTTGCCAACAACAGAATTTCTCAAGTCGATAGGCCTAGATGAACTAAGTTTGCAAAGGGTTGTTTGCTATTTTCCTGAAGTATTTTGTAGGGATGTAAATAGGGTTCTCAAACCAAATTTAGCATTCTTAAAGGGGTGCGGCTTTGACAATAAGCAAATTGCAAATTTAGTTGCTGGATATCCACCTATTCTGATCAAGAGTGTCAGCAAATCCCTGGAACCCAAAGTGAGATTCTTGGTTGAAGTAATGGGAAGAGAAATCAGTGAGATAGCTGATTACCCTGAGTTCTTTCGGCATGGGATGAAGAAGAGTTTGGAATTTCGGCAAAAAATTCTGAAGCAAAAAAACGTACATTGCAGTTTAAGTGAAATGCTTAGCTGCAACCAGAGGAAATTCATTGCCAAGTATGGATTAACTGTTGGATTCTCTTGATTTTGTTTCTTGATTCTCTTCCCTTAGTTTGGTCTCAATTACACTAGCTAGAGAACCAAGTGTTTGATCATTGGTAACGAGGCTGTAAGAACTTGCTTCATGGTAAGAGATATTGTTGTTCTTTTGTGCTTGGTTAGCACTGTTGAGCATGAGTTGTGTTGCAAAATAGCCAATTGTTCTTATTGTTCCTTATAGTTCTATAAAATAATCAATCACAAATTCCGCACTCATTAAAATTCCTGTTTACATAAATATGCATGTGTATTTCCTCTATTTAAGGCATACTACATATCTCTTTTTTTTTTTCCTTGAGTTGAGGTGCAAATATTATATATCTATATGATATATCCTTAAGAAATGATAAAATGATAGAGAACATGCTAA
The DNA here is from genome assembly GCF_018446385.1 of Zingiber officinale. Classification (NCBI taxonomy): domain Eukaryota; kingdom Viridiplantae; phylum Streptophyta; class Magnoliopsida; order Zingiberales; family Zingiberaceae; genus Zingiber; species Zingiber officinale. Next base: position 190,956,623 of record NC_055987.1, read on the forward strand.
GATAGTATTGATATTTTTAAGTAAAATGAATGGGTTCTATGATATGTTCATTTTGCTAGGAATTGTTTATGCTAGTAAGCAATGCTCGCAGTATATGGAACTGTACATCAAGCAGCAAACTTGCCGTACACTAGCTGTTTAGATGAGCAATTCTTAGCAGAATTACATGATAGAGTTTTGAAGATTCTATTTGGGATCACCTATAAATAATCTCCAGAAAAACTGATCAGCAAAATGAACATGTAGCTCATAAAGTGATGCCATATGAATGCCAAGTAGATCATCTAAACAAGTTGATGGATTCAGAATTGTAGCAAGCTAGTTTTTACTTCAATGGATTGTAAAAGTGCTCAGAATTGCTGAACATGTATATTTTGGTGATGTCTAAAGTTGCAAACTTCAAACTCAAATCAGTTCAGAACAGTTGAACCAAACAATTAACTGATTCAATCAAGAATCATAAGGCTTTTGACTTTGGGATATTTCTTCCTGCTGCCATTGTACTTTTGTTCCCTTTCAAGTGAAGAAGGGGGGAAAAAAACAATGATTCCTGCTGGTGGTTTGCTTTCTTGTAATTTTCATGTTTAGTGTGCCATCTGTTGTGAACCAAAACTTTTCGCGAACTTGTTTGTTCTTCCAGCAAGGAGGCAACAGAAATTGGTAAACATCATTTCATGCCCGGATGTCGGTCGGATTCTGCGATCCTGCAGCTGCAAGATGATAATCTTTGATGCTGTTATCTGTGAGCCATTGAATCGCCTCTTGTTGCTGATAAACTCATGAGGTTAGAACATAATAGCAGTTCTTTTTCTTCTTTTTTTCTTTCAATTTACTGATTTAATGTCAGTAAGGGACGAAGGTGACTTCATATCACTTTCATACATTGAATTATTAAGATTAGACATCACCATGAGAATTTTATTTCACCATCGAGATCTAGCTAGATAACTACACATTATCCATGGTCGTGGACCATTTTTGTGACATAATACGTACAAAAGAACTTTAATCATGTGAAAAAGAAACAAAGTGAAGTTGATAATAATCGATAGGAAACGGCGTTCAGTCGGTTCGGTCGATCGGTAAACCCACCGAGAAATTGAGAAATTTAAGTCGAACCGGAAAGTTGATTGATTGCTCGTGCGGATATCGACAGGTGGGGGGGACTAGAGATACATCAAACCCATCATGAACCATAAGATTCTCTTTGTCTACCCATCTTAGTCCAACCATAACAAGAACAAGGAGGAAGAACACCAAATGGCCGAATTAAACCCCTAAACTAATGTGTCAAGATCAAGTAAATAAAGTTGGAAATAATTGAGCGCAATATAATAATTTTTTATTTAACTTTGTTATCCTCCTCTTTTTTGAATCGACAAAATAAGGATTAAAATGACAATGAATTGATTTGCTAGTTGAAGATAGATTTGGCATCGATAAGAAGTTCCTTATATATAATTGGAAAAATACGATACAAGTTTATTTACACGAAATTAATTCGGTTTATAATATTCTGCCATATTTTTTTTTTATTGATTATCGATGTGATTAGATTCCATTGAAATCTAAGTTCTGAAGAGGAAGATGCTGAGCTGTTGTCCTCCTCTTCCCCCTGCCGGGTCGATCATGTGGAACGATTCTGAGTCCGTCGACCCGATAACCCGCTCGAAGCTCGCTCGCATGTAAAGCAGGTCCCCTGCCTCGCCGCCAGCTGCGGCAGCGGCGGCGGAGGCGGCTGGCAGAATTCCGGTCCCCGCCGACACAGACCGCATCAGCCTGAAGACCTCCGCGTCGGCCTCCGTCGCCCGCCTCCGGATCGCGAAGCCCACCTTCCGCCCGTTGCAGTACATGGTCCACACCGGCGTGCTGAGCAAGGGGCCGCGGCCTCCGCCGCCGCCGCTCTCCAGAGCGACGCGCAGCAGGCCGTGCTGCATCTCCCGCGCGAGGTACGCCGTGGGCACCGTGAACTCCAGCAGCAGCAGCGGCGGCGCGGCGGCGTGGTCGTGGACGCAGAACCGGACGCGGCCGCGGCGGTGGCCGAAGAAGGTGCCGGTGACGGTCGTGGCGGCGGCGACCGTGGGAGCGGGAGCAGTCACGGCAGCAGCGGTGGAATTGTTGTCCGAGTCGTCCTCGTCGAAGGCGGAGGCGTTGGAGGAAATGGGAAAGCCGGCGCAGCAGGGGACGACGCACTCGATCAGACTGCGGAAGGAGCGGCGGCCGAAGCGGACGTCCTTGGTGCAGTCGACGGCGGTGGAAGTATCGATGATGTAGAGGCCACTGCCCCTCTGGCTCCCCAAGTCAATCATCGTCCTCATTAATTTAATTACCTCGTCTCAAACGAAGAACAAAGGGGAATCGAATGCGCAAGACACCATGAGAGCTGTCCATTTAAATAGGTGACGAGAGACAGAGATTAAGCTCCGTTTACTTGGACGGAACGGAAGTAGGAATGATCATTTGATTAATTCGGTCCATAAATTAATCAAAAATTGATTTAGTGTTGACTAATGAATCAAATCAAAGTTTTACTAAAATTGAATTAATCGAATTAGTTATTTCAATTAACATCAAATTAATTAAATTTATTTAAAATAATAATAAAAAAATTATATAAAATTAATATTAAATTAATCGAATTAAAGAAGGCATTAGATAGAGAGAAAGAAACAAAGAATGAAAAGTGAGAGGCTTAATTCTTCTCCAGGTGCCGTACGTCTCTATTCCCTTCTAACAGAGCACATGGAGGAGCTAGCCAATTCGAGAAAGTGCTTTCTCTATTTTCTGAAACATATTTCTGTAATAATTAGAGCATGCAGAGACAATTTAGGGTCAAAGTTCTTGAAAGGATCCCTTACGTGAGGTCTCTCTCAAACTCGGCACCATCCTACTTGGCTTCTTCCTTCCTCCTCCACAGCTGAGTGGATTCCCCAGCTACAATTCTCATCACCATATACATCTCTTCCCTAGCAAGGAAATGAAGAAGCCTTATCTTCATCATCATGCATCAACATCTGCACCACTAACATCAGTTACATAGCTTTCGGATGGCTCGTGTGAGCAAGGATTAATTACCGAGATGAGATTTTTTTTTCTCCTCTTCTTTCTTCTTCTATCATTGTACGAGCACCTTCATTCATGCACAAAAGGTGTTTAACTTCAAAACAAAACGTGATGGCCCAAGCCATGCGCTTTCCATCCCCAAAGTCCTTCTCTTCTCCCACTATAATTCACACAAAAAAACAAACTAGAATGATCTCTTTCTCTTTCTCTTCCTCTCATGAGAATTGAGGTTCAGACAGACATGCTATGCATGTGTAACGATGCCCCACCTGCTTCAGATTATTATGAATACAAGACACGGGTGGGACTCGATCATCATGCATCATACCCGTGCCTTTTTCCAAAGAGAAAACCCTGTTTTACTGTGTGTTGACGACCACGTGCATGTGCATGAGAGGTAGCTAGTCGATCAGCTACGTCTGTTTGCTCTGCTTGTCCAAATGGGAGAAGAAGCGGCAGGCACTCGACATGTTCGACAGATTGCCTCGCCGGCTGCGGGAGCATGTGGCGCTGCTGCCCTCCGCTTTGGAATATACAATCCATGCTCGCATCGCCTTGTTCGCTGATCCCTGCACATGAATGCTTCATGATTAGTGGTTAATGGGAGGGAGGACGAGAATATGTGCGTCGTCGTCGCTTGGAGGGCGGATCTCTGCCGGGGATTTGGGCTTCAATGGCCGACAAACTCACCTGCTCCTCTCAGCTCGCGTTGTTTCCCCTGCGCTCTGGTTTTTCTGTTTGGCGTCTCCCGTGCAGTCGATCGATCGATCGAGCAGCCGACGCATGCAGTGGGTATAGATCAGACGCACAGAGGGTTTCTGCATGCGAAACTGAGCTACGTACGTTGAGCTCGCTCGATCGTTTCTGTTCATATCAGTAATTGTTCATCCATCGATCTAATCTAATTGAGCCGATTTAATTTGCTCAATAAATTAAATTAAAATTTTAATTCTAATTGATCGAACCGATTAATGGTTTCCTTCTTATCTTATGCAAATTAAGTGGGCCGTTTCAATTGCACGGCCCATCGAGACTTAGCTAAAAGGAGCTGTATTAGTATTATTAATTCAACAATATATTAAACTCAATAATAATAAAATATTTAAACTTATAAAAATTAGTGGTATTAGTAAATATCATTTGCAATCGTAGAGTTTATGTGAATTAATAAATTTTATATGGGAGTATAAGTATAAAAAGTTTTAAATATGATAATAAATTAAGAAATTAGAAATTGTGATAATTTAACAAAAAAAAAAATTGTTCATTTTGAATTTGATGGAGTTGGACTCTGAGCTGGTCTAATTCTTAGTTGGCGGCACCGACCGGTCCCACGACTTTGTCTCCACGCGTTCACAGGTCAAATGTGGTGACCTTTGCGTTTCCAATATAAAATTTATAATATTATTTTTTAAGTTTGTTTATAACGGTAAATTGTATTAAGAGATTGTCACCGTAGCAAATGGTAATTTCATTGATCTTCTTGTACATCCTTCAGATTCAGAAAATAAGTCATAGAGTTAATTTATAAATGATCATCAGTGATTAGAGAGTAAGAGATTTTTTTTTTTCCAATAATATGTACATATTAAGAATTGATCCTTTATTTCATTATAGCATATATTAAGAGTGTTAGATTATATAATTAGAATTATTTATTTATAATTTTGAGGGTAGTTTAGTTTTTTATCTTTTCAATTTAGGATTTAGGTTTTCTGATAATTAACTATATAAGACTTTGTACTCTTTATTTTCTTACCATCTTTTTTTTTATTCATCAATAAAGATGGCTAGTTTTCTTTAGCATCAATTTCTACATGGTATCAGAATCTTCATCTCTATGTTTTTGATAATTAGATTGAAGAACTGTTAATTCGATCCATAGTTAACTCATGGGTACATCAGAATGCTTCATGGGTTTGAGCGTCTAGACACGATTAACTTAGAGTTAACTATTTTCTTGTCCGATCGTTTGGGTGATACTCCGGGCGTCTAGAGTTGAGCTCACCCAAACCCAACTTCGGTCTTCTCCTTGAGCAGTGATCCTGTCCGAACCAGGGTCAATGGACGTTGGGGATGTGGCGCTCCCTGCTGGATCCCCGAGCGCTCCGGCGAACCTGCAACAAAACCGAGCCGGGGGGGGGGGGGGGGTCCCGGCGACGGCCCTCCGACGCTCAAGTTAGGCGAGGGAATAAGAAAGCGGCTCAGAAAATGTAGACTTGTGTACCTCCGGTTGAAGAAATGGAGGCCTTATATAGACCTCTCGAAGGATCCTGGGCACACCAATCGAAGCGATCACCTGCTTTCGACCATGCCTAGGTGTGAGCCTGTCAGAAGGGCATCCATAAGACCATACTGCTACTGTATCAACCTTTCCGTGATGTGATGGTGGGGCCTTTAATAATGTCATCTTGCGTACAGTCTAATCATCATGCCTTTGCTGACATATCATATTCCGAGCCGAGCGAATAGGCCGCTCGGCTAACCACTGTTCCCTCGCCACGATTCCGGCCGAGCGGATACCTCCGCTCGGCCATTCTGTCCTCGGCCGAGCGGACACCTCCGCTCAGCCACTCGGCTCCGGTTCTTCTGCTTTGGCGTCGGAAACCCAAACCTTTGGCTGGGTAATCTCTGGCTCCGCTCGGACGGGACCCCATCTGTGGGTCCCCCATTCTTACCGCCGGATCACTTGCCTCCCCTCCAAGTCTAGTCGAAGGAGGCAGTGAGTCCGACTGACTGGACTGTGTGTCCGAGCGGGCAGTCGTCGCCTTATCGCTGCTGCTGATATCCCTTGAGTCGTTCGGCCCTTATGCCAAATTTATCCGCTCGGCTCTTCGCTTTGTATGCCTTGGCGCCCAACGTGGATGTTTGCATGTCTAAATCCTCTTGAAAATCGCGCAAGTCTTTTTCATTAAGCCGAAGCATGCGTGGTATGGGCGCGTTAATTGCGCTTGGTGACAGAGCGCCACGTGGCTCGTCTTTAGTGGCGGTGACGCTCCGTACGATGGGACGCCCTTTGTTTTGAAATGAACGGCTAGATGATGAACTCGTCGGCGCGGATATTTATAGACGCCGGCTCGTCTCTCGATTTTTAACGTCGGAGCTCGATGGCGCGGATATTTATAGCCGGTCGGCGCGGCTCTCGATCTTTAACGACGGAGCTCGTCGGCCTTCCGCTCGGGGATTTTTAGACGCCGGCTCGTCTCTCGATTTTTAACGACGGAGCTCGTCGGTCTTCCGCTCGGATATTTATAGCCGGTCGGCGCGGCTCTCGACCTTTAACGACGGAGCTCGTCGGCGCGGATATTTATAGCCGGTCGGCGCGGCTCTCGATCTTTAACGTCGGAGCTCGACGGCGCGGATATTTATAGCCGGTCGGCGCGGCTCTCGATCTTTAAAGACGGAGCTCGTCGGCCTTCCGCTCGGGGATTTATATACGCCGGCTCGTCTCTCGATTTTTAACGACAGAGCTCGTCGGTCTTCCGCTCGGATATTTATAGCCGGTCGGCGCGGCTCTCGACCTTTAACGACGGAGCTCGTCGGCGCGGATATTTATAGCCGGTCGGCGCGGCTCTCGATCTTTAACGTCGGAGCTCGACGGCGCGGATATTTATAGCCGGTCGGCGCGGCTCTCGATCTTTAACGACGGAGCTCATCGGCGCGGATATTTATAGCCGGTCGGCGCGGCTCTCGATCTTTAGCGTCGAAGCTCGACGGTGCGGATATTTATAGCCGGTCGGCGCGGCTCTCGATCTTTAACGTCGGAGCTCGACGGCGCGAATATTTATAGCCGGTCGGCGCGGCTCTCGATCTTTAACGTCGAAGCTCGACGGCGCGGATATTTATAGCCGGTCGGCGCGGCTCTCGATCTTTAACGTCGGAGCTCGACGGCGCGGATATTTATAGCCGGTCGGCGCGGCTCTCGATCTTTAAAGACGGAGCTCGTCGGCCTTCCGCTCGGGGATTTATAGATGCCAGCTCGTCTCTCGATTTTTAACGACGGAGCTCGTCGGTCTTCCGCTCGGATATTTATAGCCGGTCGGCGCGGCTCTCGACCTTTAACGACGGAGCTCGTCGGCGCGGATATTTATAGCCGGTCGGCGCGGCTCTTGATCTTTAACGACGGAGCTCGTCGGGCTTTTAAGCCTAGTTTGGACAATGTTTACCTGGCCGAACGGCATAGGGTCTTCGGAATTGAGTCTTTGGCTCGTACAATATACCTCCGGCTGAGCAGCTCGGGGCCTTCGTCGTCGAGCGCTTGGCTCCGATAATTTGCCTCCGGCCGAGCGGCACGGGGCCTTCGGTTTTTTATGCCGATGCAAGGATATCGCACGCCCGGCCGAACGGCTTGGGCCTTCGTCCTTGAGCATTTTGCTCGAATAATTTACCTCCGGCCGAACGGCTTGGGGCCTTCGATCCTCGAGCCTTTTGGCTCGGCTAATATACCTCCATCCGAACGGTACGGGGCCTTCGATACTCGAGCGTTTGGCTCGGATAATTTACCTCCGGCCAAACGGTCCGGGGCCTTCGATCCTCGAGCCTTTGGCTCGGCTAATATACCTCCGTCCGAACGGTACGGGGCCTTCGACACTCGAGCCTTTTGGCTCGGCTAATATACCTCCGTCCGAATGGTACGGGGCCTTCGATACTCGAGCGTTTGGCTCGGATAATTTACCTCCGGCCGAACGGTCCGGGGCCTTCGATGCTCGAGCCTTTTGGCTCGGCTAATATACCTCCGTCCGAACGGTACGGGCTTCCCATCGAGCTCTTGGCTCGGTTTATACTCTCCCGGCCGAGCGGCACGGGGTCTTCCCATCGAGCTCGTGGCTCGGCTTATACTCCCGACCGAGCGGCACGAGGTCTTCCCATCGAGCTCGTGGCTCGGTTTATACACTCCCGGCCGAGCGGCACGGGGTCTTCCCATCGAGCTAGGGGCTCGGCTTATACTCCCGGCCGAGCGGCACGGGCTTCCCATCGAGCTCTTGGCTCGGTTTATACTCTCCCGGCCGAGCGGCACGGGGTCTTCCCATCGAGCTCGTGGCTCGGTTTATACACTCCCGGCCGAGCGGCACGGGGTCTTCCCATCGAGCTCGTGGCTCGGTTTATACACTCCCGGCCGAGCGGCACGGGGTCTTCCAATCGAGCTCGGGGCTCGGCTTATACTCCCGGCCGAGCGGCACGGGGTCTTCCCATCGAGCTCGTGGCTCGGTTTATACACTCCCAGCCGAGCGGCACGGGGTCTTCCCATCGAGCTAGGGGCTCAGCTTATACTCCCGGCCGAGCGGCACGGGCTTCCCATCGAGCTCTTGGCTCGGTTTATACTCTCCCGGTCGAGCGGCACGGGGTCTTCCCATCGAGCTAGGGGCTCGGCTTATACTCCCGGCCGAGCGGCACGGGCTTCCTATCGAGCTCTTGGCTCGGTTTATACTCTCCCGGCCGAGCGGCACGGGGTCTTCCCATCGAGCTCGTGGCTCGGTTTATACACTCCCGGCCGAGCGGCACGGGGCTTTTAGCTCGAGGAACTATAATAAATCTTACAACGGAAAGAGGATAACTGAAGAACTGACCTGCCGACCAGCGAGGGTTCTGACCCAATTCCTCGACTCCCGAATACCCGTGGAGTGATGAAGAATATATATACTTGTCGAAACGCATCATGGCTCCCTCGTCGGACCGATATCGGGGCAGGAGTTACTCCCACTTGAGTGTTGGTCGGACCCTTATTTTGCCCCCATTTCTAATGCTTCTCCGGTCGTTCCTCCTAGGCCGCTCAGATATCCGCTCAGCTTGAGCCTTCTGTTTCTGTTGCTCCACGAGCTTAGCTGCTCTTGCCTCAATTAGAGCGTCAAGTTTCTCCTGGGAGAGCGTCACGGTGAGGTCGTCCAGCTTCGTCCATCTATTCCGCTCGGATACAGGCGCGTTCCCACAGACGGCGCCAATTTGATCCTGTCCGAACCAGGGTCAATGGACGCTAGGGATGTGGCGCTCCCTGCTGGATCCTCGAGCGCTCCGGCGAACCTGCAACAAAACCGAGCCGGGGGGGGGGGTGTCCCGGCGACGGCCCTCCGACGCTCAAGTTAGGCGAGGGAATAAGAAAGCGGCTCAGAAAATGTAGACTTGTGTACCTCCGGTTGAAGAAATGGAGGTCTTATATAGACCTCTCGAAGGAACCTGGGCACACCAATCGAAGCGATCACCTGCTTTCGACCATGCCTAGGTGTGGGCCTGTCAGAAGGGCATCCATAAGACCATACTGCTACTGTATCAACCTTTCCGTGACGTGATGGTGGGGCCTTTAATAATGTCATCTTGCGTACAGTCTAATCATCATGCCTTTGCTGACATATCATATCCCGAGCCGAGCGAATAGGCCGCTCGGCTAACCACTGTTCCCTCGCCACGATTCCGGCCGAGCGGATACCTCCGCTCGGCCATTCTGTCCTCGGCCGAGCGGACACCTCCGCTCGGCCACTCGGCTCCGGTTCTTCTGCTTTGGCGTCGGAAACCCAAACCTTTGGCTGGGTAATCTCTGGCTCCGCTCGGACGGGACCCCATCTGTGGGTCCCCCATTCTTACCGCCAGGTCAAGCAGTATTCCTCCCCAGCTTCTTATCCCTGAAAAGCACCGCCAGCGTCTTTCTCGTCCGCCTATATACTCTTCTACGGCTCTTCGTCTCTCGGATGCACTGAGTCTGTCGGCTCGCTTCTCATTAGTTATGTCTTCTGCTCGACTTCTTATGTTCTGAAGTCCCTGCATACTTAGACAAAAGGAATCAAAATCATAAAGCCTAACTTAACTCGATTGATCACATCAAAATCAACTCGGGGTACTTAAAGCACCGCCTCCACACTGGGTGCCTCCGCTCTGCGCACCAGACTAGATCGCACCACCTATGTATTGGGGGCCTCTATGCCAGCCTAGGTTGCATCGCCTTCCACACTAGGTGTCTCTGCTCTACACACCAACATAACACTAGGTAGCTTCACTCTATGCACCAGCTTGGGTCACACTGTTGTCCACACCAACCTCTGCCTTAGTCTAGACAAAATCTGTTCCTAGCTGGATAGCTTGATAGATTTGGATGAGATTCCTGATGAGTGGATTGTAGGATGCCTTGACTTGCCACTCCCACATCTCAGTGAGCTAGAGGTATTGGTGATGAACTTATAGAACCCAAAGGGAGTCCTTTTTGGATTGGATATCCCACAAAGATTTGAATAACAATACGGAGTTCCATGTTTATCGATTGCGTAGTCCATATCCCCCCTTCCTCCTTTGCCAAGCACATGGTAGCCTAAGAAATGGGCAAATACTTGGTGGACCATACAAAGGAGCTAGTGGCATAAGACATAAATCTTGTTGATGATTGCATATGGAATTGGTAAGATAGAAAGACAAAAGCATTTGATACCTTAGAGCATCGTCTTCACTAATTCGAGTTTGCCAGCTTACGATAAGGTATGCCTTAGCAAAGAAGCAAACTTTCTCATTATAACCTCTGTCAACATACCATAATTGTTGGTACGGAGCTTCTTCATCACAATTGAGATGTCAAGATAGTGGAACGGAAAGGTTCTACATTGAAAATTGGCAATCTGCATCAGCCTCTCTGTGGTCCGGTCAGTCACCCCTGCACTATAGAATCTGGATTTGTGGAGGTTCGGATGAAGTTTGATTATGCTCCCAAACTTCTCTAAGCAACCTAACACTAAGGTCACGGTCGATTTGTCCTCCCGAGCGAAGATGAGCAGGTCGTCAACATATGCCAAGTGCGTGATGTAGGACTGAAAAACGTGAGAGAAGGGGAGGGGTTGAATATTACTCATTTGAAAAACCTTTCTTTTTGTGAAAACAAAGATAGACAATGGAAAGTAAAACAAGACAATAAGAACTTAAGTGGTTTACTTGGTTCGTAGTTCAGTGCCTACTACTTTAAGACCCCATGATCCCTAGGACCGTTTTGAATGGGCAATCACTAAAATATCCTTCCGAAAGCTTTTGGTGACGGAGAAGAGCTTACAAAGATAAAGCTGATAGTAACATATTACTATCCTTTTAATAATAATAAATGCAAGTAAATAATGAAAAGTTATCAATAACAAAATAGAGTAGGTTGTCGGAGAGATTTGGCATATTAGCATTTGCACGTACAGAATAGAGCAGAGTAGAAATGAGTGATTCGTTTAAAGAATTGATCATCAGTCTTGGACCTCAAGGCTTTTTTTATAACTTTTTTATTCAGTCGATTGATCCTTTTTCGGTCGATCGGCCTTCATAATTTATTAGGCTTCGCGTCCAGGTTCACGATATGTCCCGATCGTATCTTCCATGAAATCAGCCTGGATCGGTCTATTGAATCCCTATTTTGTTAGCTAAACACCAAGAACTTCCTTTTGTTGCTTGATCCGATCTGATATGATCTTTTCTTATCAAATGTGTTTAGTCGACTGATCACATGTTCAGTCAATTGAACTATATTATTTCCAACCTCGAGTGATCCGATCTTATCTGATCTTTGGTTAACAAAAATGTTTGGTCGACTGATCATTATATTAGTCGACTGAATCAATATTTCCTTCTTTTACTCAATTTGAATATGATCTAATCTCATCACTGAGAATATGTCAACTGAACCACTTAGTTCGATCGACCAAACTTTTGGATCATGTCAAACATTATTTTTCTATAAAAACAAAGTTAGCATAGTATAATAATAATGATCCTGCAAAACAAAGTTAGAAATAGATAAGTATGCATGCATTAATATAACAGTTAGGACTGTTTTGATTTTGACTTAGAAACCTCCATTGGTTTCTTGAGTCGGATCATTTCCTAAGATTGTCCCAATTGGGACATGATCTCACCACTCCACTCCATGAGCTTACCTTAACTTACTCGCTAAATATTTGATCCTCCAGACTTGTTTAAACTTTTTCTAGTCTTGCTTAATGTCTGATCAACCTGATTGACTAAGATTTTCCTGCAACAATGAGTTAACACCATAAATATAAAATCGCACTGCAGTGTTAGCACAATAGTTATAAAGTCATTCGACCACACTTGTTTGTAGTTTACTCTTCGAAGACCTTTCATCTGTCTAATCTCTAGTTAGAACTAGTCACTCGGTAAACTTTGTATCGCTGCCAAGTCTCTAGTCACCTTGACTAATTGGATTTATTAGTCACTCAGTAGATTGCTTACAACTGCCAAGCCTTCACTCACTGTGACCACTTGGACTTACTAGTCACTCGGTAGACTACTCACTACTGTTTATCCTTCAATCACCTTAACCATTTGGACTTGTTAGTTACTCAATAAACTACTTACCACTGTCAAGCCTTCAGTCACCTTGACTATTTGAAATTCATTAAATATATTTTCAAACAAATATTAAAATCCTGGAAATCGACTGCACCAACACGAGATCTACATGCCGCAGCACATGGGATGACAGTGGAATGTGGGCTGCCTTGATGTCACTTTGAGTGATCATGAAAACACCTCCAAAGATAATTCAAAGAGAAATGGTGAGAGCGGGTGACCTTGCTGTAGCTCCCTCCGGCTTTTGAGGAATCCATACATGGCATCATTGATGTCCACCGATTAAGATAAGGTTGTGATGCACTCCTCAATCCAAGCCCAATATTGTTGAGGGAAGCCAAAACGTGGGAGGGCAGCTATCAAGAAGGTTTAATCCACCGTATCAAAAACCTTTTGTAGGTCTACTTTGAGCACACGTCTCGGTGAGACCCGCTTCCATGCATATTTTCGTAACAATTCTTAAGTAAGATGGATGTTTCCACTATGGATCTACCTTCAACATAGGCGGCTTGTGCAGGATCCAAAATTTTGCTCAAAATCATGCGAAATTGATTGCTAGCACCTTATAAATGATTTTGTAAATCACCGTACAATACGAAATCAGTCGGTAGTATACGACGGACAGTGCATATTCTGATTTTGAAAAGAATACCTGCACCGCTGCATACACATCCGTGTGGACTGTCATCTACGCCCCTCAAAATTTTTTGAATCATATCTGATCCTGTCCGAATCAGGGGTCAACGAATGCTGGGGATGTGACGCTCCCTGCTGGATCCTCGAGTGCTCCGGCGAACCTGCAACAAAACCGAGCCGGGGGGGGGGGGTGTCCCGGCGACGGCCCTCCGACGCTCAAGTCAGGCAAGAAATAGATGAAGAAGGTGGCTGCAAGATGAAGACTCGCGCGTACCTGCGGCGAAGTAAGAGGCTCTATTTATAGAGCGAGGAGAGAACTAATGCACGTTCACCGAGGTGTAGACGTGTCAGCAACCCATACTTTGGTATGCGATTGTCAAAGAGCTTACCTGACACCATACTGCTACAGTCCGAGCATGTCTTCGATGGGACAACAGGACATCCCGTTACCAGAGTAGGAGTATGACGTAGCCATGCGACTTGACGGCTGTCAGAGGGTGTTCCCTTTCTTTACCCATCGCCCGGCTAGGACATCCGTCCGGTCGACAGGGCAAAGAACGGCGTCCGGCCGGCCTTAATTCCCTTCGTCGGCCGGGCGGCGCGTCCCTCCGCTCGGTGATTATGTACTGTTTCATTGAGCGTCGGAACCCTGGTCCTTACCAGGGTGCTTTTTACTATCAGATGTCCCTTTCTTCCAAATCCGGTCGGCTCGTCCTTCTCCAACGAGCCACTGGGCCCTTTGACCTCCTAGTGGCGTTGACCCCTCGTTATGGGGTTCCGGATTCTTACCACCGGATCAATATCCGTCTGGCCTATGCCCAGTCATGGCGGCAAAAGATAGTCTTTGGAATAGTAACTACTATATAAGGGAGATATTTATCTCGATTTTATCGAAATTCGAACTCTAAACTTCATGATGGCAACACTTCATGCGCTAACGACTAGACCGTCCCGAGATGACAGCTTATATCCAATCATTAGCTATACCAAAGAGGTAATCGGGGCAACTAGAGTAGCAGCTGCTACTGAGCACCGGCTCTTTTAGCTGTGCACTTATACGTACTGATCCTGTCCGAACCAAGAGTCAGTGGACGCTGGGCACGTGGCGCTCTCTGCTGGATCTTCGAGTGCTCCGGCGAACCTGCAACAAAACCGAGCCGGGAGGGGTGTCCCGGCGACGGTCCTCCGACGCTCAAGTCAGGCGAGGAATGACAAAAAGGTGGCCTCAAGATGAAGACGTGCATACTTCCGGTGAAGAAATTGGGGCCTTATATAGACCCCTCGAAGAAACCTGGGCGCGCCAATCAAAGCAATCACCTGCATTTGACCATGCCCAGGCATGGGTCTGTCAGAAGGGCCATGCCCAGATATGGATCCGTCAGAAAAGGCGTCCCTGAGGCCATACTGCTACTGTATCAACCTTTCCATGATGTGACGGCAAGATCCTCCATCGTGCGATCTTGTGTACGGCCTAATCATCAGACATGCTTCTACCGATATTCCATATCCCGAGCCGAGCGCATAGGCCGCTCGGCCACCTTTTTTCCCCTCGCCCTTATTTTGTCCGGGCGGGTTGCCCGCTCGGCTCTTTGGCCCCTGCCGTTCGGGCTCCCGGTCGGCCCTTCGATCCTCCTGCCTTGGCGTCGGACACCCAACCCCATGGATGAGTTATCTCTAACTCCGCTCGGATCAACCCGGCTGATCGGCTCGACCATTAACCGCTTAGTCAGCCCTTCATCGGTTCTCAAGTTAAGACCCTTCAGGAAGTGGGTCCCCCATTCTTACTGCCGGATCACGTACATTTTATTTTAATTAAAAAATTATACAAAATGTATTTACCCAGTCCTAACGCGTATGAGGTAGAATCATATAATTTTTTAATTATAGGAATATTTTGACAATTTTAAATTTAAAATACATGTTAAGCATGTAAACTTTGAGGTGACTGCATTTTAACAAAATTATTAGCAATCACTTAAACTGAGACCCTCTAATATTTCATTCAAAATCAACTGAAGTTATTCGAACTTTTATATAAAAAATTCTATTTGAATTAGATAGTTAGTTTTAGTTCTTAAAATATTTTCATTAATGCTGATCCACCAAAATAATATTTTATTGTACAATCAATTTATAGGAATGTTTCAACGAACCAAGCTATTTTGCAAATAGTTGCCATTATATAATTTACATTATTGACAAACAATTTTAAAAGAATTATTTTAAGCGGCTGAAAAAAATAGTCAAGGAACGCGATTTAAAGACATAGAACAAAATTAAATGTTGACTTTGTACAGGCAAGTACTGGGAAGGTTCATACCGACGACCGATCGGCAGAAGGAATCAAAATGAATTCTATTTGTTTTGCATGACGATGCGATTGCGATGGATTTGTTGAGACGACCGGCAGCCATTAACGTCCTTCTCACTGTAAATAATAGTCCAAGTTTATCGCGTAGATTGCTTGAGCTCCTCCAAAGTCGTCTACTTTGGGGGATAAACCTCGCCGTCAGACTGGAGGGGGTCCATCTCGGCTGAGGTATTGGGACTGCGAGGTCGTGTACCCGGCTGATGACGCATAGTTTGACGACGTCATGCTCATGCTCATCGCCGCCCTGCGTATCAGCCGGAGGCGGTCGTCTTCCTCATCGTCCACGGGGCCGGAGGGCCAGACGAAGGAGGGCTTCGCGGCCGGCACTGTGGGCGGAGGCACCGACCGGGAGAGGATCTGGAGGATGGTCTCTGTCTTGGGACGATCGGACGGGATTGGGTGGCTGCAGGCGAGGCCGAGAAGGAGGAGGCGCTCGGCGTCCTGGGCGTCGAACTCGCCGTCGAGGCGCGGGTCGACGGCGTCGAGGATGTGGCCGTCGCCGTGGAGCTTCCAGACCGAGTCGGTGAGGAACTGTCCGTTGTCGCCGCGGGGGCGGCGGCCGCAGACGACCTCGAGGACGACGGCCCCGAAGCCGAAGACATCGGAGGTGCGCGTGGCCTTGCCGGTGTGGAAGCACTCAGGGGCGATGTAGCCCAGCGTGCCGGGGACGCCGGCCAGCTCCAGCTCGGCGTAGGAGGTTTTGTCGATCTCCAGCGCGCGCGCGAGGCCGAAGTCGCCGAGGCGCGCACCGAAGCCGGCGTCGAGCATAACGTTGGAGGACTTGAGGTCGCGGTGGATCACGAGCTGGTCGTACTCCTCGTGGAGGTAGTGCAGCGCCGACCCCACCCCGGCCACGATGTTGTAGCGCCGCTCCCACCCCAGCAGAGGCCGGTGGTCGTTGTCGCCGCCGTAGAGGTGCTGATCCAGACTGCCGTTCGGCATGTACTCGTACACCAGAAGCAGAATCCCCTTTTCATGGCACCACCCTGATTGTTATTAAGAGATCAATTGATCAAATTTTCTACTCGACAAATCGATTTCTCTGCAACACTAATTGAAAGACTCACCGACGAGGGGCACAAGATGCTTGTGGCGGAGGCGGTTGATGATGGTGAGCTCCTTGAGGAAGTCATCGGTGCCGCTGCTTCCCCTGGAAAACTTCTTCACCGCCAGCTGGCGGTTCTCTCCCGGTAAAATCCCCCGGTAGACCACCCCGAACCCACCCTGCCCAAGCTTCATCTTCTCGTCGAAGTTCCTCGTCGCCCTCCGCAGTTCCTTGAACTCGAACTCCCTCGGCGTCCCTGGCAGGCTCCTGAGCGTCCCCGCCATCACTGCCCCCGAGTCCACGTCCCTCACCCTCCGCCGCCTCATGTGCATCCACACCACCACCCCTACAACCAGCGCCAACCCGACTAACGCCGCGGCGCCGATCACCGCCCCCAACTTCCACCCCGAGAGAGCACCGTTGTCGTCCTCCGGCAGGATCTCAACCGTCAGATTCCACGCCAGCACGCAATTGAGCTGGTAAGTCTCCCCAGTCGCCCCGGCGAAGCCGAAGAAAGAGTGCTGATTCAGGTACTCGCTTAGATCCAGAGGCGCTTGCAGAGCCGGAGACGCCGGCTTCGGATTTCCAACGACGGTCATGTACATCCGGATGAAACGCGCGCCACCATCGTAGTTGATCCACACCGTGTAGTTGACCCCGTAGACAGGGGCGATCGAGATGTTGAAGCGCGTCATACTGGCCGTGACATTGGAGACGACGCCGTTGATATCGAGGCCGACGTGGTTGTCGTCAGGGTCCTCGACGCTGCTGTCCATCACGGTGTCCAGCTCCAAGGCGACGAATTGGTTGGTCGAGAGGCCGTTTAGGGTCGCGTTGGTGAGGCCGAGGTAGGCCCCTTCGCTGCCGGGCGGCGGACCGTCGAGGGAGCGCGCAATAACGAAGGCGAGACCGTCGCCGGGGATGTCCTCGTTCGGGCGGTAGACGTTGATGTTGAAGGAAGTGTTGAAGGAAGCGACGCGCTGGGAGGCGTTGGCGGTGGCGGTGGCGGGGAGGTCCTCCCAGAGTTTGAAGGAGCGGGCGAGGAAGACGTTGCCGGATTTGTTCATGAGCTGGTCGACGTTGTCGTAATGGTCGGGCGTGAGCTGGAGGGCACCCGGGCTGATGGCGGCGTCCTTGAAGAAGACGAGATTGCTGCCGTTGACCACGTTGTCGAAGGAGGGGAAAACGAAGGAACGAGAGTTGGAGGAGTTTGCGGGGACGGCATCGGAGGAGGCCTGGGAGAGCGCAGGGAATACCAGGAAGAGGAAGAAAACGGCCGCAAGGAGGCTGCGACGGCGACGGAGGGGAAGGCAAGCGGTGGCGACGGCCATCAGAAGAGGATTTGGGCGGAGCATGCAGCGGAGGGAGCGATGAGAGGCTAATACTTGTGGATTAAGTATTAATAGAAAAAGACTGAGTAGCATGACTATTCTGTTTGACGCGTTCTTGGCTGACCAGGTTCGACCAGATCAATGTCCACACCAAAGTGAGAAGAGATTAAACCAAGGTGGTGCCCGATGGGGTCGAGGTGGCATCGAACACCATTATTTCCTCTCTTCTAGTTTTTACCTTCTCAAGTAAACGACTTCACCTTAATTAGATTTCTTTAATCCATTATGTAAAAAAAAATTACTCATTCCCAAAGAATCTATATAAACATGACGGTCTTGGAGTCATGGTGTCACGGTAGGACATCCAAATTGTCTCTCAGATACTCACGGTTCGAATTCCAGCTACGACGTATTTACAAGAATTTTTCCTTCAAATGAAGGGCATAATCAACCGGATCGGTCACCCCAGAGATAATCAAAGAGGTTAATTGAGATTATCATTTTTTTATATAGATGTGACTTTGTTTATAAAACATGAGTCTGATAGTGGAGATGGGCTGGAACACAATTACAACTAGCTAGGAAAATTAGTCCGTGATTAATGTCTATTGGGTTTATTTTAGAATTTGAGAATTATTATGTACCTACATGAATCTCCCTCCATATCCGTGAGATCAATATTAGGGGGGCTGCTAAGATAACAGATCTATCTTTTTTTAACAAGAAATATTATTTATATTTCTAGTTTAGAGAGGAAAAAATTTTCATTTACAATAACAAATGTTATTTTATTTATTATTTAAATGATATATTTTATTATAGTATATAATTAATGAATAAACTTTACGTTCTGGACCTTGAAAATTTAATTTATAACATAAATACAAAATAGTTAAAATCCAATAATTTAAACATAACATATCTTTGGTACTATCATTTGAGTCATATAAATGAGAAATGCATATCTAAACTTCATAAGGAAAAAGTTTTGGACCAATTTGATTTTGAATCATATGAGGTATATAAACTTATCTATTAGACAAGATGACTAAAACTCTTTTTAGTGAACAAAATGAACGAGCTAATGAATTGTTATGACTTATACATAGAGTTATATGCGACCCTTTCAATATAACAACTAGAGAAGGCTACCAATATTTTAGTACTTTTACTAACGATTTTAGTAGATATGATTATGTATATTTATTGAAATACCAGTCAGAATCTTTTGAAAAATTAAAAAAAATTTAAGAATGAAGCCCAAAAAATCGTGGAGATGAAAAGTTAGGGATGTAGGTACTACGTTGACTGGATGTAGATCCCGCTCCGATGTTGACTGAATGTAGACCTCGCTCCGATGTTGACTAGATGTAGACCCCGCTCCAAATATGTAAGCATGAGAAACATCATTGTCCGGTCAGGGAATGAGTCCCCGACGTTGGCCCTCCACGCTCAAGTCAGTCATCAACATAAAGAAAAAGATGAAACAACAGTAACACAAGCGCAAAAGGTGAATTACACGTACCTACGTCGGTGTACGGACCCCCCTTTATATAATATCCTGATGGGCGACGTGCATGCTTTTTGAGGCATGAGCATGTTCTCTCATTGGTTGTGAACATGTTCCCCACGTGGTCATGGACACGTTCTCCAATTGGTCTTGGGCACGTCCTCCGATTTGTCTGTCGTACAATCTGTCTGTAGGCCATACCATGTGTTGGTGACGTCATGTCTCAAAAGTATGTCAAAATACACGTCAGCGTTCC
Organism: Zingiber officinale; assembly: GCF_018446385.1. Lineage (NCBI taxonomy): Eukaryota > Viridiplantae > Streptophyta > Magnoliopsida > Zingiberales > Zingiberaceae > Zingiber > Zingiber officinale. The sequence continues at coordinate 190,976,156 of NC_055987.1, forward strand.
AGCCGATTGGTCGAGTGGGATGTTAGGATCTTTGGCGGGCAGCTAGAGGGGGGATGAAAAGCCGCTGCACAAAAACAAAATAAAAAGACGTTTCTCGAACTTATAACTTAATTAAAACACTTGCATAAACATAGAAATAATAATAAACTAAAAAGACGAGGCTCAATAGATTTACTTGGTTACAACTGGGGAGGTTGTTAATCCAAGACAGATGAAAAAGTGCACTAAAAGTCTCCTCTGAGCAGAGAAGCATCTTACAATAATGAACGAACAGAATCAGAAAGCTAAACTCAGACAAACTCAAGCACAAGTGTTGTTAATTTGTAATTCTTGTTGTTGTTATCTTTTGAGAGTATGGCTGCTTATATAGCCCTGCTCGGGGCACCTGAAATGGGATAAAATTTTATCCCTAACGCAACGTTCAAACGCCACGTCGAATTGGCTAAGAATTGGGTTCCGGGCGCTCGGAAGGGTTCCGGGTGCCTGGAGTCCGGGCGCTCAGAAGGGTTCCGGGAGCCCCGGACTGGTCCGAGTGCCCCCAATTCAGGCGCCCCGGACTGGTCTAGGCGCCCCGGTCTAGTCCGGGCCCTCAGGGCCAAAAATAAGTTTTTGCTAATTTTTGGTCCCGGTCTCTTGCTTCGGTTCCGCTCGCATCGATCCGGGTCTTTCGTTCCAGCTCCGCTTGCTTGGGTGATTTTGGTCATCCTGAATAGGGCTCACCCGAACCCAACTTCCGACCTTCTCGAGCAAACTTCCGCTCCGATTTCTTATCCCTTGAAATCGCTGCTTACTTCCTTCTCGTCTGCCAACGTACTCTTCTATAGCTTTTCGTCCGTCGGACAGCTGCGTCTTTTGCTCCTCGAGCAATCTTTTGCTTCGACTTCTCGTCCCTCGGAAACACCGCACGCTCCGTTCTCATCCGCCAGTGTACTCTTCCGCAGCACCTCGTCCCTTAGATGCACCGAGCTCGTCGACTCTCTCCTGTGCCATCCTTCTCGCTAGCTGCGTCTTGTGCTCGACTTCCTGTGCTCCTAAGTTTCTACACACTTAAACACAGGGTTAAACACAACATGACCTAATTTAACTTGTTTGATCACATCAAAATTAATTTGGGATACCAACAATCTCTTTTTTTTTGATATGAGCAACCCAAGTTAAGTTAGAGTAAACCAACATAAAGTAAAAGAAATAAATTTTACAATAAAGTGCAAAAATTGAAAAAAGTTAAGCTACCTCCCCCTAGACTTAATCTTCCCTTCTCTTTCTTTCATCACATAAAAAGTGGGGTACTTAAAAAAAATCTAAGTGTAACTTTTCAAAAATAAGAAAGTTTTTAGTTTAAAAAAAAACTTTGATTTTCTAACAATTTTGAAAAACTTATCAAGTTTTTGTAAACTTTGAAAATAATTTTGATATCACTTAAAAAAAAATGCAATGTAAATAATTTTAGAAACTTTTAGTTTTGCAAAAAAAAATTTCTAAGTAAAAAATATTTGAGTAACTATTTAAAGCATTAATTACAATTAAATACTTTATCAGTTAGTCAATTAAAAATTTTATTTCATTAATTGACTTCCAGACTGTGGGGAGGTACTAGACCTTCTTGATTATTGGAACAACAATCACTTTCTAGACAAAGCCTCTTAAGGAAATCAAATATTTATTCTACTCTCTGAAAGCCCTAACTTTAAAGTTTTAATCCAAGAATGATTTTGGAACCTAATATAGGTTCCTTCCAACTGGGTTAATTAAAAATATTTTAGAAATATATTTCCAAAAAAATTTTCTAATTTGTCCATTGTAATAATTAAGGTACCAATTTAGACCATTAAATTTTCTAATACTTGTATTATATGAGCATGTATAATTTTTCAAGTTCTTTATTTCTTTTTGCAAATTATCATTTTTCAGTTTTATTTTATCAAATTCTTCTAATGAACAAGATTTGGCTAGAATCAATTTTAACTCTTGGTTTTCTTTTTCTAGCTTACAACAATCCTTTGACAATAATTTAACAAACTTGAATAATTTATCGGGAGATAGAGATCGTACCTGACTTACCTTGTCGATCCCATCATCCGTAACTCCCCTTGAACTGCTGCTTTTATCTGATGTAGCTCCCCCTTCATCAATCCTCTCGATGCTCATTTCGGACGAGCTTGCTTCATGTTCGTTTTCTTGATGGCTTGCCATTAATGCAAGTTCAGAGAAAGCCTCAATCTTTAATTCGGACGACGTTTCATCCCACGTAGCCTTTAGCGTTTTATACTTGTTAGATTGGACATGCTACTTGTTCTTGCCCTTGTCCTTGTTCTTCAACTTATGACAGTTGTCTTTAACATGCCCATTTTCATTCAGTGGTAGCATTTGGTTTTTTCATTTCTTTCTACCCTGCAGATGGTTAGTTTTTTTAAATTTAAATATATTTTTTTAAATCGCCTTACCATCATTGTCGTTTCATCTTCATCGAGAGAGGATTCTGAATTTTGTTCGTCTATTTTTGCCTTAAAGGTAATGTTGTGCTTTGACTCCTTCTTTGAATATGCACATATTGTTTCATGAATTTCAAAAGTTGAAAATAACTCTTCTAAGGTAACAGATTTTAAATCCTTAGAGATATAGTAGACATCTACTAATGATGCCCATTTTGTATTTCTAGTAATGCATTAAGAGTGTACCTTAGCGAATCCCGGCTGCATACCTTTTCTTCGAGATTTGAAAATCCGGTGATGAGCTCCTTGATCCTCAAGTGAAGATGTGCTATAGTTTCGTCTTCTTCTAATAGGAGATTGCTGATCTGATTGCGAAGTAAGTCCCATCTAGAAAGTTTCGCCTCCGAGGTTCCTTCATGAAGTTCCAAGAATTTTTCCTAGAGCTCCTTGGCAAACTCGTAAGTTCCGATCCGATTGACTTCTTGTGGCGGTAGGACGCTCAGTAGATGAAACTCTACCTTGTCGTTTGCCACAAAGTCGGCTTGTTCTTTCTTCGTCCATTGATACTTTTCTTTGCTCTCGGGTGCTTCAAAACCAAATTCCATTACTAATAATAAATCAAAGTCTATTTTGAAAAATACCTTTCACTACAACAAAAATGACTTTCCGCAGCGCGCAAATTTACTTTCCGCAGCGCGCATTGTATGCTGCACAATTGAAAGCTGTTGAAAGTTCTAGGTTATTGGCAGCGTGCAACGTATGCTGCGAATATTATTATCCGCGGCGTGCAATGTACGCCGTGAAAAATAATATCCGCAGCATGCGTTGCACGCCGCAGAAAGTGCCTTGCTTGCCGCAGATATTATTATCCACGGCGCACAACATACGCTGCAAAAAATAATATCCACGACATGCATTGCACGTCGTGAAAAATAATATCCGCAGCATACGTTGTGCGCCGTAGTTAAAATATCATATAATTATCACTAATATTTATTTAAAATATATAATACAAATTTAAAATTTAGGCATTATCCTAATTCATACACCACTTAAAATAGAATATAAATTATAAAATAAAATCAAAATGTGAATACATAATTTTTATTCATAATAATTATTTTACAAAGCTCATCAATTTCTCTAATCAACAATATAAATATTGACATGAACCAAAGAAAGACCCTAAGTCTATTGCCCAATACCAAAATTACATGGTTGGAACATTTGGATATGCAGTCGCGGCGATGCTTCCTATTGCATATGGTACAAAGCTTCGTGCAGATGGTGCACAGTAGCGTCATAGTTTAGAAACCCCATGAATCAGAATTCATTATTGTCGACTTGAATATATTTTTCGATGGAATTTGTTTTGCTTGTAGAGAGCACAATTGAAATCAGCTGATGTAAGGGAATTACAACCTACACATTAACCATGATGAGAGTTTCAGTTAGTAAACTTGAGTAAATTAATAAAGCATATATGAGTTGAGAAGGAAAATAAGAATACTTCACATTAATCATTAAATAACAGATAAGATTAAGTACATAAAATCATAAAAAATTACTAAAACATATTAATTTCTATTACAATCTATTGGTGTATAAAAAAGAAAAGAAACACGAGGAAAAAAAATTTATGCATGAGGATGTGTAAAACAATTTGAGGACTCAATGAAGATCGTTAAGTCAATAAAGCAAAAGACATGAGGAGGAGGTGATCAATGGGGGCTCAGTAAAATAAACTTGTTGAAAATCAAAAGTATGAGCATTAAGCTGAAATGTTTTCAAGAAGAAAACAAAATCAGATGGCAAAACAAAACAAATAGCATGGGCACAAGGTATATCAATTTGGTGAGAAACCTCTCATATAGTATTAAAAATGATTTAAAAAAAGGAGTACTGATTATTAAACTTTTAGCTCACTGATAAAAAAATGAGCCTACAATATATACCTTTAAAACAACTACTTTTTTAGATTAACTTAAGTTAATGCAGTAGTATGTAGTTTCTCATGCAAACCAAACTTTTCTCATACAAACACAGCTAAAACTCCAATGTAACACATTACATTACAAAAATTTAAAACTAAATGTATAAAATTCTATTTAAAATATCTACAAAATTGTGACAAGATAGTACAGTAACACTTGAAGATAGTACAGTAAAACTTGAAAATTGTGACAATATCTACAAAATTGTGACAAGCAGTGTACATTTTCCATGTATCACTGCTTGAAAATCTCCTTTCTAACCATCTACAAACACTAGAGCATGACAAACAACACTCAACCACATTGCTAATTGCTTCATTCTTTTCAACACATTGTATCTCTAACATCACAAACATCATTGTTCTAGCAATCATCTCAAACATAAAGACATTACCACATAGATATCAATATAATTTGGGCACATCTAAACTTCTACTTCCTATTCTTTGTGAATTTTCGGCATGCATACTTCCATCATTTCAACTAAAAGATGCCTATGAATCGAAGACAATCTCACATACCTTTAACTATAACATTAAGATCATAAGTTTGTCTAAGAGAACAAACTACCACATAAAAGAATCCATGGAATAATGAATACCTCATTGTAAGTTGATGAATATGTATCGAAGTGGAATTCATTTCAAAGAATCAACTAAACTAGTCGAATTGAACGAGGCAGCATCCCATTGTCCAACATATACGTTTTTGTGCTTGATATCTCTAGAGGCGAACTTCCAAAGAGTGAAAACGCCATGGACGAGCTTGTAGGAGTTGACCTTGTCATTCTTGAAGACAATGGAAGCTACAGCTAAAGCAGCAGCAACCTCTGCGGCGAGGTCAGAGCACCTAGCCCAAACAGATGGCAACCAACACTGATAATCAATGTCCTCTGGCCTCATCCAAGAGTAGTGGTTGTTTAGCTTGGATCCTCTTGAAGCTAAACCTTGCTCAACCTACAAAAACTAAATATTTCAAAGCACCATTTAGGGTTAATTTATATAAAAACTGTCTTTTTTTGCTCTCCTTTACCTCTGCAACGATGTTATTAGTGGTGTCGACAGAAGAATTGAAGGTTTTTAGTAGGTAATCGACACCCCACCTTATGATCTCCTTGATGTGGTGGAGCTCTTTGGTGGATTCATATTTGGCACTGTACTCGATAACGCTCCAACTGAGCTAGGTCATGGAAAAGGAAAGGGGGAAGGTGAACTTGATGGCATCGCCGACATCATAGAATCCACTGACGAGACTTCCCGTACGATTGATCAGAGAGGTCATCCCTCAAGACGAAGTTCCCCCTCCACAATACATTGTTGAGTTTCGAAATCAGCCTTTCTGAAAAGAAATCAGGGGTAAAAAGAATGTTTTTTAATCCAATCAAAACCCTTTTTAATTTTTCGAAGAGGTTGTCGATGAGGACTCACATTGCTAGGCATTGAAGAACACATAAGGGCAGAAGTGCGAGGTTGTAGTTATCTTGCGGCGACTAAGGGGCAGCGATGAGAGTGATGAAGGAGGAGCACCGTAGAGATGGTGGAGTGCAGAGGCAAAGCGCAAAAGGTTTCGGCAGAGAGGAAGATTTTGGCAGAGGGGAAGGTTTCGAGCGGAGAAGAAGGGTTTTGGCGAAGAGGAGTAAGTTTTGCGGCGGAAAATTTTGATGAAGAGGGAGTCGCGAGGTGGCCTTAGGGATTTGGTGGAAAGAATTTGGCTAAGGAATTGCTTGTGATGTGGGAGCAAAAGTTTAGGGATTCTAAAATTAAAAAAAAAAATATTAACAATGTGCAACATATTGTTAATATTTTTTTTCAGATAATATTTATTGACAGCGTATATATTTTGCACGCCGTCATTTATATAATTATAATAATATTAACAGCGTGCTCTGCACGCCATTAATATTAAGTTTTAACGGCGCACTTTGCACGCCATAGAAAAGTTTATTGGCAGCATACTTTTTCTGCACGCCGTCATTTGTATAAACATTATACTATCCGCAGCGCACATAATTGGGCACGCCGTAAAAACTATTATTAACGGCACGCTCTAATCACACGCCGTTGATGATGCGCTGCGGAAAGTCATATTTGTTGTAGTGTTTATTCTATTTTTCCAGCTCGCGAACTCCTCCGCGAATTTTAGTGGGTAGATGCTTGGTCTGGCCATCTCGTGTGCTTCATTTGGCGGTTAGTCCTCCTGAAGTGTCCTTACTCTGATATCACTTGTTAGGACCCTTGGCAGCCGACTAGAGGGGGGTGAATAGACCCTGCACAAAAATAAAACAAAAAGACATTTCTCGAACTTCTAAGTTAATTAAAATATTTGTACAAACATAGAAATAATAATAAACTAAGAATATGAGGCTCAACAGATTTACTTGGTTACAATCGGGGAGGTTGTTAATCCAAAGTAGATGAAAAAATGCACTAAAAATTTTCTCAGGGCGGAGAAGCCTCTTACAGTAATGAATACACATAATCAGAAAGCTAAATTCAGACAAACTCAAGCACAAATGTTGTTACTTTGTAATTCCTATTGTTGTTAGCTTCTGGGAGCAGGGCTGCTTATATAGCCCTGCTCGGGGGTGCCTGAAATGAAATAAAACTTTATCCCTGACGCAATGTTCAAACGCCACGTCGAATTAGCTAAGAATTGGGTTCTGGGCATCCGGAAGGGTTCCAGTCCGGGCATCTCGGACTGGTCTGGGTGCCTCGACCAGGTCCGGGCGCCACTAGTTAAGGCGCCCTAGACTGGTCCGGGCGCCTCGACCAGGTCCGGGCACCACAGGGACAAAAATTAGCTTTTGTTGATTTTTGGTCCCGGTCTCCTACTCCGGTTTCGCTCGCATCGGTCTGGATTTTCCACTCCGGCTCCGTTCGTTTGAGTGATTTTGGCCATCTAAAATAGGGCTCACCCGAACCCAACTTCCGACCTTCTTGAGCAAACTTTCGCTCTGGCTTCTCGTCCCTCGAAATCGCTGCTTGCTTCCTTCTCGTCCGCCAGCATACTCTTCCACAACTTTTCATCCCTTGGACAGTTGCGTCTTTTGCTTCTCAAGCAATCTTCCACTTCGGTTTCTCATCCCTCGGAAACACCGCACGCTCCCTTCTCGTCCGCTGGTGTACTCTTCCGTAGCATCTCGTCCCTCAGACGCACAAATCCCGTCGGCTCTCTCCCGTGTCGTCCTTCTCGCTAGCTGCGTCTTTCGCTCGACTTCCTGTGCTCCTAAGTTCATGCACACTTAGACACAGGGTTAAACTCAACATGACCTAACTTAGCTTGTTTGATCACATCAAAATTACCTTAGGGTACCAACATAGGATAGCCGCTCGATCGAGTACTCCTCTGCTCGGTCGACTATTCCTTTGCTCGGCTGCTCTTCCCTACGATGACGAGTCTAGATAGTATGTTCACACCCAATCGAAATAGCAATCCAGTCATCTACATTCGCCTTCGCTTGGCTCATCCCATTGTCGGCCAGGCGAGTCATGCCCGGTGGGCCCTTGATGTAGGGCTCCGCTCAGCTACCATTTAGTGAGCCCGTTGGTCCTCTGGCGTTGACCTCCTTGACTTTGACATCTATGTTAGCTGCTATCTTTTTCCTTTGACCTGCACTTGGTGGGCCTCCTTTATCACCTCATCACAAGCCTTTCCCGCAAGTTTAGTCGAAGGAGGCAACAAGTCCGACTGACTGAACAAGTAGTGTATTGAGTGACCTCCTCCGATCGAACACTATCCATGGCCTGGTAACTGGTTAGAGGGCTGACCGACCATTCCTTTGTTGGGTATGTGTAGTTGCCGCTTAGATGATACCTTATAAGTTTGGTGTTGGATTGGCCATTCAGCTATACCATGATCGAATATCTGTGACGATCGGGATGGTTGTCGTCAATACTTAGCGAATTTTTCCATTTCTCTAAACTTTCTTGGCTGGGTGCCCAACAACAAGGGCTGACATTATCTCAATTTCTAGAAGACCGTGCAAATCTCTAAAAATTATGGTCGAACATGTCACCCATACCTTTTAATTAAACCTCATTAATGCCCCGCTATAACCTACCGATACGTGTCCTACTTTCTATCGCCGCACGCTCAATGTGATAGGCAGATAACCGTTGGTGATATGACAGGTGCCTTTTCAAATTCTAAAGTCGGATATTTTCCTAGTTTTTCACAACCTTTCATCGGACGACTTAGGGTGATCGACTGCGAGGTTTATAAAGATTACTTCGCTTTGTCGTCGTCTTCATTCCCTGCGTTTTCGTCTTCGAGCGGCGTCTGCGACATTTCTTCTCCGACGACCATTCTCAGTAAGCTCCTTCTTCTTTTCCTTCATTGAATCCATTCGTTACTTCTTCCAGATTTCCTCGCTTTTGATGACTAGTTCCTCACAACCTCCGGTGTCCGTCCCTGGACTTTGGTATACTTCCACCGAGTCCATGTTTGATGGGGACGACATAGAAAAGCTGAAATCCACATTCCAATTTCCCTCTTCTTATCAAGTTGCCTTTCCTTCCGCTTACGACTGGCCACACGAACCACTAGTCGACTTTTTGACTTTCTTTAAGGACCAATTTAGTGCAGGCCTTCGGTTTCCCATTCATCTTTTTTTTCCGCCGTCTGTAAATATTTTCATATTTCCCTACATCGATTAGTGTCGAACTCCTTTAGATTGCTATGCGGGTAGTAATTCTCTTTCGCTTACACGGTCTTCCCTTGACTCCTCAATTCTTTCATTACTTCTACTACCCTAAATTGTTCGAGTCGGGGGGCCTTCTTGCTCCAAGCTCGAGTGGGCTTGATCTTCTTTGACAAAATGTTGTCCTCCAATAAGCATTGGAGGGAGCATTATTTCTTTGTTCATTTTTCCGGGCGGCCCGACTTCCCGACCGAGTGGCAAATGGAAGTGATGACGACTCCTAGGAGATATAGAAACCGATCGGACTCTATCCAAGCATCATCTAGTTTAGCTGGTCAGAAGTATTACATTCACAAGCTGCTGTTGGAGGGCGTCCTGTATGTGTTCGGCCTGAGCCCGATCTGAACACGCCTATCGTCCAGCCTAGGTATGCTCTTTCTTCTCCTCATCTTTGAATCTAATTAACTTTTCCTCCCTTTTTTGCAGCCAGCATCATGTTGAGGGCACGCCTGGCCGGCAAGAGTAGGGTCATGGACGCAGAGATCTACTCAACGGTCGTGGCCGAGTTGGAGAGCCGTGGCTTACAGTCGGTCACCCCTTTTGAAGACCCACTTGGTGAGGCTGGCGAGACTCCTGCGCTGGTCAGCGAGGCAGGAGGCAGTCAGACAGCGGCTAGTGATGCAACGACCGCTACAGCTGACCTTCTTCCTAAACGACCTTCGATGCTGCCAATCGCGGTTGTTTCAGAGTTGGCCACTTCCGGCAAACCCCTCCAACGGCGCAAGAGGCGCCATGCGGAAGTTTCCTCCCGCTCCTCCACATCCGGCCTGCAGACCCCTGCCCGATCCAGTTCACGCCCTTCATCTGAGCGGGGTGAGACATCAACGCCCGTTCTTCCAAAGCAAGGAGTCGCTGTGCTCCATACTTCCGTTTCCGCCGACCGGACTCCATCGCTGTCCGATCTACGACCGGGAACAATCTGTTCGCTGTCGGTCACCTTCATGCCACCACCATCCTCATCGGCCGCACAAGTATCTGTTATCCGGCCGGTCCCTAGGTCCCAGTCCATGGGGAGAGCGACCTCTGAACCGTCTGGTCCGAGCGGCCAGCACCAAATAACGGCAATCATCCATTTGCCAACTAATGAATGGCGTAGCTCGAACGACATTGCATCCCACACCCCCTCGCATCAGATTCGGATCCAAGGGCTGCTTGTACAAATATGAGCCGCACCCCCCCCCCCCTTGTCATCTCTCCGGGCGAGCTCGCAAACGACCATACTCAGATGGCCACTGGGGTAAGTATATTGCATTTATATTTACATGTGTTTGCCCACTCGACCCTTACGTTCTCCTTGTCACTACAATATTCGGTTGAGAGTTTGGTCATGTGCCAGAGGCTAGCCTTCCTCAAGCATGAAGTCCAACAGATGCACGCCTCTAGTGGCCAGTCGGAGGCTTCTGAGGCGCGCTTGGAGCAGCTAACCGCCGAGGGGGCCTAACTGACGGTCGATCTGCAACGAAGCTCCAAGCTGTTGGAGGCAGAGAGGAGCAAGAGCGCCGATCAGACTTCGCAACTGGCGAGACCCAATAAATAAGTCAGCTCTTTTGAGTCGAAGATCCATTCAGCCAACACCATGTAACTCCGAGCCATTGAAGACTTAGAGATCAAGAACAAAGAGGCTCGAGTCCTAGCTCAAAACTCGAAGGAGGACGAGTCCGCACAGAGCGCCGAGCGGGAGAGTCGATCGGTAGAGTAATTTGCGGTGAAGGTCCAGCTCGCTGCCAAGGATGTTGAGTTGGAGTCTCTAAAAGCAGAGTTGGAGGCCTCTCGATCGACCCTACAAATTTATCAAGAGGTAGAGCCCGGTCGATTTGAAGTACTCAAGTGGGATTATCTCCACTCGGATGCCTTCAATGACCGATTTACTAACTGAGCGCTCCGCCTATTCAACTTCGGAATTGATGGGACTATCGACTAGTTGAACGACGACTGCTATCTCCTTTCCGCGCTGACAAACAATGTTATCAACAGGGAGAAACTGACCGAGTTGCTCCCTAACAACGTGCTCAACTATCTCGAGTAGCCTTTGCCTCCTCAGATCACTTTCTGTATTTCTCCATATGTAACAAATTTTCTAAGTTAAAATGAATGCATCGCCGTTCGACATTTAATCTTTCAATCAGACTTTACAAGTGCCTATTGGCGACTCACCATTCGACGTCTCTTCACTTTGTTGAATCTTGAAAGTGCTTGAGCAATGTGTTGTCGTTCGGCATAATTGGGACTGTGCACCACTTAAAATTTTATAAAATTTGTCTAAGTATAACTCCCTGCTTTCTCGATCGTTAGTGTAGCTAATCCCAGAGACTACCACATGCCCATTCCAGCATAGGCCGAATGGAAATATCATGGTGAGGCATCCCTGCTTTGATCACTACTCGACCTGTTAACTTTATTTTATGACTTTAGGAAGCCACTCGGCCTTATTCATCACCGACTCGGTTTTAGAGCCGTTGCTCAACAACCATTCATCGTAGACTTGAATTTATAGCCGCCGCTCAGCTGTTGATGCGTAGGCATGAATTTATAGTCGTCGCTCGACTGTTGAAGAAGACTGGGATTTATAGTCACCGTTCAACTTTTAACGAAGAAATGAGTTTATAGTTGCCGCTCGACTGTTGGTGAAGACTAGGGTTTATAGTTGCTACTTGACTTTTGATGAAGACATAGATTTATAGTCGTCGCTCGACTGTTGGTGAAGACATGAGTTTATAATTGTCGCTTGACTGTTGGTGAAGACTAGGATTTATAGTTGCTGCTTGACTGTTGACGAAAACTAGGGTTTATAGTCGTCGCTCGACTGTTAGTGAAAACTAGGGTTTATAGTCGTCGCTCGACTTTTGACGAAGATATGAGTTTATAGTCGCCACTTGACTGTTGATGAAGACTAGGATTTATAGTCGCCGCTCGACTTTTAACTTGGTCGAATAACACAAGAGTCTGGAACACTTAGAATTTTTATTCATTGTCTTCCTGCATCCACAAGATCTACACTTATACAAGTACATTCGAATTTAACCACTCACCTCTCACCTAACCCTATATTATTGGAGATGGTTCACACTCCAAGGTTGCTCGAGCTTTCGCCCATCCTCATCCTGTAGGTAGTAGGCTCCTGAGTGGAGCTTCTGAATGACTTTAAAAGGTCCTCCCTATAGAACCTCTAATTTGGTGGCATTATTGACCTGCTTTATTATTTTCCAAACCAGGTCGCTGACCTGAAATAACCTTGGGATTATCCTCCGATTGTAGTTCTGCTTCATGCGTTATCTGTACGCCATCAGTCGGACGACGGCCTTGTCTCGCGCTTCGTCCACAAGGTCGAATTCCATGAGCCTCCGCTCGGTGTTTCCATCGTCGTAGAGTTGCACCCAATCGGACTCTACTCCAACTTCCACTAGAACCACCGTCTCACCACTGTACACCAGGTGGAATGGTGTGACGCGGGTTGCTTCTCTTGGTGTTGTACGATGAGCCCACAAGACACTCGAGAGCTCATCGACCCAACTTCCTCCAACGTGGTCGAGCCGAGCTCGTAACCCCTTAAGGATCTCCCGGTTGGTGACTTTCGCCTGATCGTTACTCTAAGGGTAGGCCACTGAGGTGAAAGCCTGCACAATGTCGTAACCCTCTCACCACTTCTTGAGTCTCCGTTTGGCGAACTGCCTCCCGTTATCCGAGACGAGCCAGCGAGTGATGCCGAACCGACATAGGATATTCTACCATATGAATTTGGTGACCCTGTGTTCGGTTATCTTCGCTATCGGCTTGGCCTCCATCCACTTTGAAAAGTGGTCTACTATGACGAGCAGAAATCTTCGCTGACCGATCGCCATTGGAAATGGTCCAATGATATCCATGCCTCATTGGTCGAACGGACAAGACACAATGCATGTCTTCATCTCCTTAGTCGGCCGGTGTTGGATGTTGTGATATTTTTGACACGACAAGTAGGTGGCCACTGTCGGAGCGACATTCTCTTACAGTGTGGGACAAAAATATCTCACCAATAGGATCTTTTGGGCTAGCGATCTGTCGCCCTGGTGGCTTCTGTAGGAGCCCTGATATACTTCTTGAAGGATGTACTTGACGTCCTTTGATCCGACACACTTGAGCAATGGTTTTGAGAAAACTCTTTTATACAGCTGGTCTCTGATCAGAGTGAATCATCCAGTCCTCTTTTTCAACATTCAAGCTTCTTCCTGATTGGCTGGAGTGTCACATTTGAGCAACGACATTAAGAAAGATCTTTTATACAACCGGTCTCCGATCAGAGTGAACCGTCCAACCCTCGTTTTCAACATTCGCGCTTCTTCCTTGAGCAACGACCTTAAGAAAGCTTTTTTATACAGCTGGTCTCCTATCAGAGTGAACTGTCTAGTCCTCTTTTTCGACATTCAAGCTTCTTCTTGATTGGCTAGAGTGCTATCTTATCGGAGGACCTCTATCAATGGGGTCCTCCAGTAGCTCGAGAAGTTTATTCTATCCATCCTGTCGATGTGCGCTACCAGTGAGACTTGCTCGATTGGCTGCTTTATCATGATCGGTGACAATAAACTTGCTAACTTAGCCAACCCATCCGTGATTTGGTTGTCCGAGAGGGCGATCTTCTATATAACAACTTCTTGGAAGTTTTCTTTCAACTTCTCGAAAGCTTCTGCATATAGTCTGAGTCGAGAGCTGCTTATTTCGAATGCCCCCAATAGCTACTGAGTGGCCAACTGAGAATCCGAGTGGATAATGACCTTTGCTGCTCCAACATGCCGAGCCGCGTACAAGCCAACTATTAAGGGCCCGTACTTGGCTTCATTATTGGTAGCCCGATAGTCTAGCCGCACAGACAATTGCATCCTGTCCTTTCGTGGCGAGATTAAGAGAATGCCAATATTGCTACCTTATTGAGTGGATGATCTGTCTACATATATTTTCTAGGTCGCGTTCGGCTCGACATTCTGGACCTTAGTGAAAAAATCAGCTAATGTTTGGGCCTTGATCGTCGTTCTGGGTTGATATTTTATGCCGAATTCACTCAATTCCGTTGTCCATTTGATTAGTCGTCCGGATGCCTCTGGGTTAAGAATGGCTCTTCTCAAGGCACTGTTGATCATCACGACAATCAGATGTGAAAGGAAGTATGGACGAAGCCTTCGAGTGGCGAGTACTAGTCCGTATGCTAATTTTTCGAGATAGGTGTAGTGGGATTCTACATCTTTTAACATATAACTAAGAAAATATACAGGTTGTTGCTCTGAGCCATTCTGGCGCACTACCACTTAGCCAACCACATACTTAATGGTTGATAAGTAAATCAAAAGTGACTCGCCAACGATGGATTTGGCCAATACAGGCAAGGAGTTAAGGGACCTTTTAAGCTTTTCTAGCGCCTTGTCACATTCAACGTCTCACTAGAACTTGGTCGCTCGGCACAATATCTTGAAAAATGGATGACTTTGATCGGATGACTTGGAGATGAACCTTGATAGCGCGGTGATCCGTCCGGTGAGTCGTTGGGCCTCCTTCAAGTTGTCGAGCGGGGGCATGTCTCTTAGAGCCTTCACCTTGCTCGGATTCGCCTCGATCCCTCGTTCAGTGATGATGTATCTGAGGAAGCGACCGCTCCTTGCTCCGAACAGGAACTTGTTCGGATTCATCTTTATCCCATACGCCCTTAAAGTTTGACATGTTTCTTTGATATCAGCATAAAGATCAGCAGCTCGGAGGGATTTTATCAGTATGTCATCAACATATACCTCCATGTTGCAACCGATCTACTGACAGAACACCTTGTTCATCAGCCTCTGATAGGTGGCGCCAACATTCTTCAGTCCGAACGACATGACATTGTAGCAATAAGTTCAGTCGGCAATGATGAAGCTGACCTTTTCTTGATCCTCCCGGGGGAGCGACAGTTGGTGGTAACCTTGATATGCGTCTAACATGCAGATTAGCTCGCAGCATGCCGTGGAGTCCACCATCTGGTCTATCCTGAGAAGGGGATAGAAGTCCTTCGGACAACCCTTGTTCAGATCACGAAAGTCGATGCAGACTCGCCATTTGTTGCTCGGCTTGGAGACCAGCATGATGTTGGCGAACCAGCTGGGAAACTGAACCTCGCGGATGTGACCGACATCAAGTAGTTTTTCTATCTCCGCCCAGATGATCTAGTTTTGCTCTGCACTTAAGTCCCTCTTCTTATGCTTCACAGGCTGAGCATCCGGTCGGACGTGAAACTCATGCTGAGCTACACTTGGCGAGATGCCCGGGAGCTCGTGGGTCGACCAGGCGAACACGTCGTGATTTCACCTAAGGCAGGTGACCAACTCTAGCTTCCTCTCCTCTATCAGGTCGACAGCGATGAAGGTAGTGACCTCCGATCAGCTAGGATAAAACTGGACTTTCTCTTTTTCCTTGTAAACCAGCACGGGATGTTTTTCCCTAATGGCATTCACTTCTAAGCGAGGGGCCTTCCGCGCGGCTCTTACTTTGGACTTGACAATCTCGACGTAGCATCGCCGAGCAGTTAGTTGATTGCCTTTTACTTCGTCTACCTTGTTGTCCACAGGAAACTTGATCTTCTGGCAGAAAGTGGACAGCACCGCTCGAAACTCGTTAAGGGCAAGTCAGCCCAATATAACATTGTAGGCGAACGACGGTCCACCATAATAAATTTTGTGGTCCTTGTCCTCTTGAGCGACACCTCTCCGATCAATATTGCCAGTCGAATATGACCGATTGAGAATACTTCATTGCCTGTGAACCCGTAGAGCGGGGTCGTCATTGGCTGCAACTCGCTCCGATCAATTTGCAGCTAGTCGAACGCCTTCTTAAATATAATATTCACCGAGCTTCCTGTATCAACAAAGGTTCGGTGAATATTATAATTAGCTATTACCGCTCGAATGATCAGGGCGTCGTCGTGAGAAATCTCCACTCCCTCTAGGTCTCGGGGGCGAAACTGATCTCAGGTCCCTCGACTTTTTCCTTGCTGCATCCGACAGCGTGTATTTCTAGGTGTCGGGCATGCGACTTCCTAGCCCAATTTGAGTCACTGCCAGTTGTCCCAACTGTGATCATTCCAATCTCTCCCCGAGTGGTGTTGTTTCGGTTCTCCTCCTCCCGAGCCGAGGTCCTAGTCCGCTCAGCAGAAGCTCGAGCGGGACTTGTGTTGTTTCTCCTTTGAAGCTGATGATGATGAGGCTGATGATGACGCCGATCAGATGCCACTCGATCGCTATCTCGCCTCTCCGCTAATCGGCGACTCTTATGTCGATTAGATGATGATGATCGACGGTGATATCCTCAAGGAGCCGGTCGGCTTTAAATTGGCGTCAGATCGTAATAATCATGCGTGTTGTGCATTGCCAACTAATGGAACGAGCAAAATATTAGCGTCCATACCTTTCCCTTCGCCGCCTTTGGGCGACTGGCTGTTATATGCCATACGGCCTACGTTTTGGGTCCTGGTGTTGATGTGCACCTCCCGCTCAGGGCTCCTTGGGTGGCTGATGGCTACTAGGCGGTCGTCGTTCAGGCACTCCTGTGGGTTTGGCCGACGCCTCCTTTCTTCTTGCTGCTTGGCCCTCTTCCACGCTTTGGTACTCCGTGGCCCTCCTGAGTAGGTGGTCGAAGTCCTTTGGTGGCCTCTGGATGAGTGAGCGGAAGAACTCTCCTTCGGTGAGCCCCTGGGCAAAGGCGTTCACCAATATTTCTGAGGAGACTAATGGAATATCCATGACCACCTAGTTGAAGCACTTGATGTATGCCCTCAGTGCCTTCTTAGGTCCTTGTTTCAAGGAAAATATGTTGGCGGTCGTCTTCTGATAGCGACAGCTCTTGACAAAGTGATGTAAGAATGCCGCTTGAAAGTCTTTGAAACTATTAATCGAATCGATCGACATTTGTTTGAACCAACGCTGCGCTGCCTCAGAAGTGTACTGATGAAGTGTGGCCCGACACTTCACCCTGTCGATGTACTGATGAAGTGTGGCCCGTTATCAAACTGGGCCAGGTGGTCGTCCGGATCGGTTGTTCCGTTATACTTGGCAATTGTCAATGAGGTGTAGCGTTTTGGTAGAGGGTCATCCAAGATTCTCTACGAAAACTGTTGATTGATCTGCTCGGGCGAATCCTCATTCCTCGGTGCTTTCCCTTTACGTGTGTCTCGAACAGGCGCTTCGCCCGAGAAAGATCCTCGTTCCTTATCCACTTGGCCTAGCTCCTCTGCTAGAGTGTGGAACAGGGCTCGAAGGAAGGGGATCAGCGCATGGGGTGTGTCTCCGTATGTGTTGGCCGACTTCTTATTATGCCCACGAACGGATACATGATCCACTCGGTCTCCATATCCGGCTGGATGACCTGCTACTGAGGCCGCAGACTCCTGCACATGGCAATCGGTCAATGCCTATTACTGTTGATGCTCTACTATTTTTGCCGCTCGGGCTTATATCAGCGCATCCAGCTCCTCCTTTGTTAAAGTAACCATGATGAGTTGTCCAGCGTTCTCCATCTTCGCATTTCGGATTCAGACTATGTTCCCATGGACGACACCAATATGATCTTACCCGAAAATCATGGAGATGAAAAACTGGGGATGTGACTGCTACGTTGACTGGATGTATATCCCGCTCCGATCTGCAAGCACGAGAAACGTCAGTGCCGGGCTAGGGAAGAGGTCCTCGACGTTGGTCTTTCGACTCTCAAGTCACTCACCGGTACGAAGAAGAAGATGAAAGAACAGTAACACAAGCGACAAAAGTGAATTACGGATACCTGCGCTAGTGAACGAACCCCCTTTATATAATGTCCTCTTGGGCAACGTGTGCACTTTTCGAGGCATGAGCATGTTCTTCCATTGTTGCGAACACGTTCCTTAATTTGTCCTGGACACGTAGTCATGGACACGTTCTCCAATTGATTGTGGGCACGCCCTTTGTTTCGTCCGTCGTACGATCCACCTGTAGACCATGCTATATGTCGGTGACGCCATCTTCCAAAAGTATATCCAAATACATATCAGCATTTTGTCGATCGATCGAGCGGGATAGTCGCTCGACTGAATACTCCTCTGCTCGGTCAAGTATTCCTCTGTTTAACTGCTCTTTCTTGGGACGATGAGTCTAGATAATATGTTCATACCAGAGCGAAATAGAGATCCGATCATCTACATGCATCTTCACTTGACTCATCCCATTACCAATCGGACAACTCATGCCCAGTCAACTTTTGATGTAGAACTTCGCTCGGTTACCATTTAACAAACTCGTTGATCCTCTTATATTGATCTTTTTAATTTTGACCTTCATATCGATTGTTATTTTCTTTGGATCCGCACTTTCTGGATTCCCTTTATCACCGGGATTTGCCGATTTCTTCGGTTAAGAAAAAAATCACGGAGCGTGATTAAAGACGCAGACTGCAATTACATGTTGACTTCGAGATTGTACAAGCAAGTAATGGGAAGGTTCATATACAGGGAATCAGACAGCGACGGAGGCCTGAAACCGACGACCGATAGGGAGAAGGAATCAAAGTGAATGCATGACGATGCGATTGCGATGGATTTGTTTTGCATGACGATGCGATTGCGATGGATTTGTTGAGAAGACCGGCAGCCATTAACGTCCTTCTCACTGCCAATAATAGTTTATTGGGCACATTTGCTTGAGCTCCTCCAGAGTCGTCTCCTTTTGGGGATAAGCCTCGTCGTCAGACTTGAGGAGGTCCATCTCGGCTGTATTGGGACTGCGAGGTCGTGTACCCGGATGATGATGCAAAGTTTGACGACGTCATGCTCATGCTCATGCTAATCGCCGCCCTGCGCATCAGCCGGAGGTCGTCGTCTTCCTCATCGTCCACGGGGCCGGCGGGCCACACGAAGGCAGGCTTCCCGGCCGGCACTGTGGGCGGCGGCACCGACCGGGAGAGGATCTGGAGGATGGTCTCCGTCTTGGGACGATCGGACGGGATTGGGTGGCTGCAGGCGAGGCCGAGAAGGAGGAGGCGCTCGGCGTCCTTCGCGTCGAAATCGCCGGCGAGGCGCGGGTCGACGGCGTCGAGGATGTGGCCGTCGCCGTGGAGCTTCCAGACCGAGTCGGTGAGGAACTGTCCGTTGTCGCCGCGGGGGCGGCGGCCGCAGACGACCTCGAGGACGACAGCCCCGAAGCCGAAGACATCGGAGGTGCGCGTGGCCTTGCCGGTGTGGAAGCACTCAGGAGCGATGTAGCCCAGCGTGCCGGGGACGCCGGCTAGCTCCAGCTCGGCGTAGGAGGTTTTGTCGATCTCCAGCGCGCGCGCGAGGCCAAAGTCGCCGAGGCGCGCACCGAAGCCGGCGTCGAGCATAACGTTGGAGGACTTGAGGTCGCGGTGGATCACAAGCTGGTCGTACTCCTCGTGGAGGTAGTGCAGCGCCGACCCCACCCCGGCCACGATATTGTAGCGCCGCTCCCACCCCAGCAGAGGCCGGTGGTCGTCGCCGCCGTAGAGGTGCTGATCCAGACTGCCGTTCGGCATGTACTCGTACACCAGAAGCAGAATCCCCTTTTCATGGCACCACCCTGCTTGTTATTAAGAGATCAATTGATCAAATTTTCTACTCGACAAATCGATTTCTCTGCAACACTAATTGAAAGACTCACCGACGAGGGGCACAAGATGCTTGTGGCGGAGGCGATTGATGATGGTGAGCTCCTTGAGGAAGTCATCGGTGCCGCTGCTTCCCCTGGAAAACTTCTTCACCGCCAGGTCGCGGTTCTCTCCCGGTAAAACCCCCCTGTAGACCACCCCGAACCCACCTTGCCCAAGCTTCATCTTCTCGTCGAAGTTCCTCGTCGCCCTCCGCAGTTCCTTGAACTCGAACTCCCTCGGCGTCCCTGGCAGGCTCCTGAGCGTCCCCGCCACCACCGCCCTCGAGTCCACGCCCCTCACGCTCCGCCGCCTCATGTACACCCATACCACCACCCCTACAACAAGCGCCAACCCGACTAACGCTGCGGCGCCGATCACCGCCCCCAACTTCCACCCCGAGAGAGCGCCGTTGTCATCATCCGGCAAGATCTCCACCGTCAGATTCCACGCCAGCACGCAGTTGAGCTGGTAAGTCTCCCCAGTCGACCCGGTGAAGCCGAAGAAAGAGCGCTGATTCAGGAACTCGCTTAGATCCAGAGACGCTTGCAGCGCCGGAGACGCCGGCTTCGGATTTCCAACGACGGCCATGTACAACCGGATCGCTCGCGCGCCACCATCGTAGTTGATCCACACCGTGTAGTTGGTCGCGTTGACGGGGGCGATCTCGATGTCGAGGCGCGTCAGATTGGCCGTGACATTGGAGACGACGCCGTTGATATCGAGGCCGACGTGGTTGTCGTCAGGGTCCTCGACGCTGCTGTCCATCACGGTGTCCAGCTCCAAGGCGACGAATTGGTTGGTCGAGAGGCCGTTTAGGGTCGCGTTGGTGAGGCCGAGGTAGGCCCCGTCGCTGCCGGGCGGCGGACCGTCGAGGGAGCGCGCAATAACGAAGGCGAGACCGTCGCCGGGGATGTCCCCGTTCGGGCGGTAGACGTTGATGTTGAAGGAAGTGTTGAAGGAAGCGACGCGCCGGGAGGCGTTGGCGGTGGCGGTGGCGGGGAGGTCCTCCCAGAGTTTGAAGGAGCGGGTGAGGAAGACGTTTCCTGATTTGTTGATGAGGTAGTTGGCGTTGTTGACGGTGTCGGGGGTGAGCTGGAGGGCACCCTGGCTGAAGCCGGCGTCCTGGAGGAGGAGGAGATTGCTGCCGTTGACCACGTTGAAGAAGGAGGGGAAAACGAAGGAAACTGAGTTGGAGGTGTTTGCGGGGACGGCATCGGAGTCGGCCTGGGAGAGCGCAGGTAATACCAGGTAGAGGCAGAAAACAGCCGCAAGGAGGATACGATGGCAACGGCGGCGGCGGAGGGGAAGGCAAGCGGTGGCGTCGCCCATCAGAAGAGGATTAGGGCGGAGCAGCGGAAGGAGCGATCTGAGGCTAATACTTCTAGAGTAAGTATTAACATATAAAGACTTAAGTATGTGCTGTATTAGCATGATGAGACTCAATTGTTTACTCTACCAAACCAGTTGCCAATATTTCTATTAAAAAAAATTAATAGATGCTTTCAAATCTGAATAGCATAACTAGCCTTCTTGATCTAGTTCTAAGGGTTCTTTGCTGACCAGGTTTGACCAGATGCAATGTCCCCACAAGAGGCCTGCCCATGACCAATGAGGCGAACCAAGGTGGTGCCCGATGGGATCGGGGTGGCATCTAGCATGTGAGGGAGTTCGAAATGGCCTTGGATGGGTGAGGGAGGGCTAACAAAACAACCTTTGGTCGAGTTAAGCTTCTCACTCCCAAAGAATCTAAATAAACGCGTCCTTCTCAAGTAAACGTGACTTTGTTTATAAAACATGAGTCTCATAGTAGAGACGTGCCTGGCCACAATTACAACTAGGAAAACAAGTCCATGATTCTCTTTAATTTATTCTAAATTATCTTGTAATTGATTAATTATTCCATAATCACCATGTGGAATAAACTATTTTCACATGCATGGTGCCACCGAAGAGGTCTGTACTGTGGAACAAAGTAGCAACCTTCCACCATGAAGAAGTTTAATGGAAGCCTCGCTGAAAGCAGAGTCTCAGATCAGTGAATATTTTATTCCACAAGACCTTCTAACTGATCAAAATCAAACTGTTGTCATGAATGAGCTAAGATGGTTAGGAGCAAGGGCCATCTGCTCTGTTTATGTACAGTTCAATTGCTAAGGCAAAGAGGTCAGCAAGAACAATTTATTCCAAATTGTTCTTGTGGAATCAGACCTTTGACTTTGACTTTGCAAGGGTCTTGCGGTCAATCATCAGATCGAGTTGATATATTGTATATATAGCAACTACTACAACAGAAGCTGGAGAAGACCAGCATCATGCTGGTGGAAGATTCTCAAATAGAAGTAGGAAGAACCAATGAAACAAAATGATTCTATAGACCATTAATAGCAAATTATAGTAGAGAGAACAATCTAAAAAAACTGGACAAAGAATGGATGCCACTCAGATCTATATTTTATGTATGTATGATGATGAATGGAGCTAGAATATCTTCAAAAATCAGGGTGATTGGTAGGTGTAACCAGAGAAAGAGATGTAGTTAGACGTCAGAAGTAGGACTAGCAATATGATGGCTAGTATAGCCCACATCCATGTGGTCATCATCTTCCTCTTGCCCTTCTTACGAAGTGATGAGGGAATAGGTTGCACCTTGTTGAATTGCTTTAAAGCAGGTACTGGCATTGAAGGTTTTTGTAATGCAAGAGTTTCTCTGATATTGAGTTCCTGAGTAGTTTGAGTACTTTCAATAGATGCTGCAGTGTGTTCCTCAGAACCATTAATTGAAATTCTTTTTTCAACTGCAAGACCTTTCTTTTTCTGCTTCTTTGATCGGTTCTGTAGAGATGCAAGCATTGTTGTGGTTATGAAAAGGCAGTGCAAAATTTATATTAGAAAAAGCTATTTGCAAGCTCGGTATTGAACAAGGCTGATACCTTCTCCCTCTGTTCAGCTTCCTTCTGTGCTCGGAATTCGGCTCTGGCCTGCGCCTTCTCAGCTAGTCTTCTTTTTCTTTCTTCTGCCTCTTTGAATTTTGCAATTTGCTCTAAACGATGCAGTTCTTTTAACTCAGCTGCAGTCTTTTCTTTCCTCAATTCTTCTTCCTTCTTAGCCAATTCTTCTGCCTTTTTTTTGAGCTCCTCTTCCTTCTAAGCGTGCTGTTCATGTTGGATTTAACATATTGCATGCGGAACTCCTCATCATTGTTCCACATAGCCATTGCATTTTCAACCTACAGTTTGTGGAAATACGTTTCAGACAAATATGTCATGTCTTTGGGGAAAGGAAAACTAATAACGTATACCTGTTTGCTACAGTGTGACAGGAGTCCACGTAAATCTCTTGAAGACAAATACCTTTCTGCAGATATCTGATCACTCTTGTACAGGTTAAAATGTTTATTCTGAAGATAGTGCAAAGAAACGTCTTAATAATCTTTTATACAAGAAATCAGAGTGACAAAATAATTTCTAATTAAAATAATTTTCATCAAATGGAGACAGAAAAAGTCTCACATGAGGGAAATTATCCTCATAACGAGCATCTGAGTTCAAAATAACTAAGATGACAAAGTGGAAAAATCAACTATGCATATTTTGTAGTCTAGAGAGATAAATACCGTAACTATGATGTTCCATATAATAAAAAAGATCAAGACATTGGATTGATCTGTTAACCAAATGCATTAAATAGATGTTTCAGTTTTGGCTTGGCAACAACTTGAAGTATGTCAACAAAAATAGTCATAGATAAGCAGACACATGACACAACAAGGGAGCTCATTAAGAGATCCTATCAGAAGAAAAACATTTGACATGACAATAGTGCAAAATTTCATTCAGTTTAAAAAGTATCATTCATGAACAAAATATCTGGACAAAGATCAAATGATATACTCGATCAAACAATCAAGTTGGTGAAGGATTAGAGCTACAAAATTTTCTACAATAAACAGGAAAAGTTTAATCAACTGATATCAGCTAAACCTAGCAATGAAAAAAAAAACACCCTGATAGCATCTTTGTTCCATGATTCAACGAGATTAACTCTGTGTTCTCAGACTTAAGTAATTCACATCTACGAGATGGTGAGGCTGTAAGGTCCAAGCGGATTATGGCTTGAAAAAGGTTGAGAGAAAATTCATGTGCCAACTAATGTCAAAAGCATGTTTGGAAAAATATTTTGTACATCTCTCGCATCAACACGATATTGATAATAAAATATTCTAATTAATTTGATTTCTTTTACTGAAATCATGCAAGGTTCAAAAAAAAAGAGGGTGAGGAAGTTCTCATGAAGATAAAAGGCATTCTACTCAAAAGCTTTTCTTATGTAGGGTATAACAAGAGTTAATACACACTTTTGTTATCACTGCAAGACTACTCAAATCATTTAGTTGCGGCAACCATAATTCTATAACAAAGACCATATATAGTTCCGGCAAAACATGCAGCAACACTGTGCATTTAAGTTCAAAAAAGGAAAATCTACAAATAGAAAAACTATATAATGATCAAATTTAAAGCTATGCATCCTTGGTTCAAAGATTCAGAATCAACTGCAATTTGATAGAAAAGAAATAATGAAAGAAAAAAAACATACTTTTTCAATTAAGATGTTCTTAAGTGCTAGCCAATGTCCATATGCTTTCTGGCGAAGAGCATCAGCATCCCTGAATTGTTGTTGAAGACCTTTTAAAACTTGCTGTTCTACATCATAATTCTTCCTTGCAGCATTTGCATTACCTTCTGCTTGCAATAACTCAGTTCTAAGAGAATCTAGTTCCTTCTTCAAAAGCTGTAGGGAGAAAACTGAAATTTTTGAGATGAATAGAAATGGTGGAAAGATTATGATAGTTGATCAAAAATACCTTGAACTGCTCTTCAATCTGTTCCTTACTTTCAAATGTCTCATCTATTTCTTCACTTGAATTCAAATTTGAAGTGAGTTGATCTCTCTGGTGTCTCAACTGTTTAAGCTCATGAATATATTTCTTTTCTTCTTTCAATGGTATGGTTACATGTTGAAGCTCAAATTCCATTGATTGTATCTGAACATAAAAAAAGTTAATTGAAGACAACCAAATCGAAGTGCTAACAGTCACATCACTTTTAAACAACGCCAAATGAAACTCTCTCACCTTAGCATCAAGTTCCTCCACCGAATGCACATTTTTCCACTTGTTTATCATTAATTGCAGAGATTCCATCTGCTGGCGTTTGGCATTAACTGCAGCTCTTGCAACTCTTGTTTCTGCCTTTGCATCTTCAAACTTCTTCCAGAAATCATTACATATCACCTAAGGATAAGACAGATAAATCAAGTGTAGATCAGAATAACCTAATGTACAATCATGATCTTATACCTATAAAGTATCATTAGAATGAAACTATATGCAATGATACCTTCTGATTTTCTATAGAAACTTTGAAAGAATCCCTTCTTTCTGTTTTCTTGTTCGTTTCTGACTGTGCAATTTGAATGTTTGTCGAAAGTTGATTGTCAATGAATCTTGGAATTCTAATTATGTAACATACTTGTGGTTTCCCTAAACCAGCGTCCAGCTTTTCACCATCCAAAGTTGAACCACTATGGTCCTTCACTAACACTGGGTTATTCACGGTGATTCCAGATTCTCCTTGGATACTTTTACTTTCATTATCCAACAACCTTTCCACTTCATTTAAATTAACAAAAGAAGTGCTAGATTCTACACATTCCTTTGCAATTGCAACTTCAAATTCGAAGGCATCAACATCATCCACAGTTACATTGTCTTCAGTTTCAGTCATACAAGTACCATTTCCAGCTACCACATTGCTTAACTTGTCTTTTATATCTGCACAAGTAGTAGCAATATCAGAATAGGTTGTTACACCTGCATTTATATGCCGTAATGCTAGATGCGTTTTGTTAACACTACCTGTTGGGCTGCGTACATCTACCTCACTTGAGACGGCACCTTCCTGTTCAGAAAGATGTGTCTCTTGACACCTGGTTAATTGATAACTGGAATCAGACAGACCTTGAGACAGCAACACTTCTTTCTCAGCCACACAAATTGTATCTGAGATGAAGCAATCTTTTGAACGATGTAAATCAGCACACTGTTCAACAATCACGCTTTCACCAATGGGGTCACCCTTTTCTACAGATTCCTCTACCAAGGTACTATTCTCAGGTGTAGTAACATCTATGAGAGTTATACACGAAGGGATCTCTGTAACCAATCCCTCAAACTTTTGTTCTTCTTGGACTCCAACTGATTTAAAATTATCTGGGTTTGCAGAAACAGTCATTGAAGCCTGAGGTCCCATCACCAGTTCTACTTCAGTAGCTGATTCTGAACCTTCTTGCTCTTTTGTCTCCATAACTTGACTTTCAGAAACACCCAGTTCTTGCTCTTTTGCAGTTGTGACCACAGATCGAGGCAACACTGTCTTCAACAATACAACACAAGCATCCTTACATGCTTGGCTATTACCATCTGTAAAAGTGACAATGCCCCGACTCTCACCTGCCCTATCAACTGTTTCCTCTCCATGGTCATGGTAGATAGTGTTGAGTTTGACCTCTATTTCATCTACTTGTCGATCATCATCTAGAACTGATGTTTTGGATTCCTCTTATTGTTGTGTCTCAATACTCATGCTCTTAAATTCCAGATTTTTGCCATCAAAAACAGAAAATTCTGAATTTCCATGTTTGTCAATTGTTGCAAGCAAAGCATTGCTTTCCATCCCCTCAGTGATTGATTCCAGTTTTTCAAAGTTCATATCTGCGAGTAAGGTTTCACCTTCTTGTTTTTCTGCTCCCTTGACATGCAAGTCTGGATTAGCAGCTTCTAGCTTACTAGTATCCTCCACGAGACTCCGTTCATTCTCCAAGCTCAACTTCACACGGCCGTCTTCATTGCGCCTCTCTCCTTTCACCTCACAGATTCCATTTTTGATGTCCCTTTTCTTCTCATCTAGCATCTCATTTTCCAGCTGTTGCTCAATTGCATCACCAATTCCTTCCCCAGCCATTGTTCCAGGTAATTCCAATTTAACTAATTCCTCTTCCACATCACTAGAGGGAGCAGTATCATCACAACCATTGGCCTCACTCACATCTATATTCAATGTAGCATCTGTAGCCCCATCACAATCATCTCCATTCTCCGTACTCAATTTCCCATTTTCTCCTTTCACCTTAATTGGTTCTCGATCGACGACGAGTGCAACATCTACTTTTTTATCCAACTGCTGTGGCTCCTCCAAATTATCATTCCCCAGCGTGATCGATCTCCCACTTCCCCCTTCGATCTTCTCCTCACAATCCAAACACGCAATGCCATTAGCATCAATCAATTCCTGTCGATCGCCCGCGGATGGTAAACCCAGACCTGTCGCCAACTGGAATTCAACCTTTGATCCAACACAAATCTCACTCGAATCTGCCGTCATTGCTCAAACTAGTATGAACTGACACAGCAACAATAAAACAACCCATCAAAACTCGCTTCCCAAATCCATCACTGATAATTATTAAAGCGAAAAAGATACAGAGTAAAAAAAATATTTTTCCCAACAAAAAAAAATGCTAAACCTTTCAAGATCAGAGCAATATCTGAGAGTATCAAGGCCGTTTCTAGTGAATCTTCCTATAGCCGCGGCTGCTACCTGCCAGGCTAGAAATCCTCGCCGGAGATCCAAAATTCCAGTTCCCTTAGACAGATCTCAGCGTTCTGGCGATCACGAGACTCCCTCTCGCTCGCTCTCTCTCTCTCGCCCTCCCTCTCTCAGTATGAATCGGAGACGAGCGAGGGGACGCGGAGAGGGATGGAGAGATCAAGTTAGACGAAAGCGACTGAGCGAGCGAGGAGTCGTCGAGGATTTAAAACGGCGATACCTGTTTCGGATAAAACCCTGCTACTTTGGAATCGTTGCGACGTTTCGGATAGTAAAAGCGATATCATAGTTTTTTTTTACTACCAGAGCCCACAAAGGGACCTGCTTCGTCGCACCTAAAATATCTGACTGCGCTAGTATCCCTTTAAATTTTTTGTTTGGTTAGTAAATAATTTTATATCATTTTATTTTATTAAAAAACTAAAAAATTAATATTAAAAAAAAAAGTATTCCCAGAGATCGTGTCCATTTTCCCCATAAAAACAGTTTCGAGAATATGATAAATGGGATGATAACGGGATGAGCCATGTTTTAATGGTTGTGGCGTGTTATTTAGTTTGGTAGCGGAATCATTAAATAAGTGGCGGTGGATAAGGAAGGGACGGCAACGGTCAACCATAGCGCGGCTGCTTCGCCCTGCTCGGCTCTCCTTCCACACTCCTCTTCCGCGTTACAACATTCTTTCTCTTTTGTGTTTCCTTCCAATTTTTCTTCAACTCCATTGGACCTTTCTGATATTTAGTAAATTCCCCAGATTAATTTTGCAGCGACTCACTGAAACAAGAAGTCCTCCACCTCCTCCTCCTCCTCCTCGTTTGATTGATGCGGGAAGAAATTAGAGCTTTAAGAGTAGATAATTAAATTTGTTGGATTAATAACTGATTAATTTAATATACTAAATTTAATCCATTAAGAAAATAATATAAATTAATAAAGATTCATTAGTATGATTATTAGAAGAAAACTAAAAGATACTTTTGGTATTCTTTTGAAGAATATAAAAGATTTTTTAAACTCATTTTTCATGAGTGACTCTAGATCTTCTAGTCTTTCTCCTCCTCTTCCTTTGGTCGAATCTTCTCTTGGTCGAACCTTTTAGAGTGACTAGCATCACGAAAGTGGTTCTTCTCCAAAGGCTTAGTTTATGTGACAAATTTAAACAAAGGACATATTCATGTGGAACCATAGAGACGCGAACACTTGATCGCGTTGAGATCTACATCTAAAAAAAAGTTGCTGTCAGGAGATCGTGTTCATGCAACAAAGGTAGATCTCTCAATTCAACTAGTATATAGTTTCCTTTGTATGGATCTTTTGGAAATGATCTCGAAAATATACTCCGCTACACTTGTTTTGTTTTTACGCTCAAGATCCTTACAATTAGAAGGTGTCACGTGCCCAAAGGGTCAATAGTTTTGTTAAGATGGTGATCAAAAGTCAAAAACAATTGTACTTTGATTATTGTTGACTCGAGGCCCGACTCCCGACTCCCGACTCTCGACTCCCGACTCCCGACTCGAATGCTTAAATCTAATCCAGACTCAACTCTATACTCGTGACTGACCCAAAATGACCCCATTTGTCAGAAATTAAAACAAGGAACCATTATTCATTAAAGACATGAGCAATGTAGCCATTATCATGAGAAAAACGAGAGGCATTCAACCCAAAAATTAAAGCTTATAAATAATCATTTATGCCAAGAGATGTGGGACTGATCACGATAAACGAGGCACAAGGGGAGAACGTGGAGGAGGGACACGATCCTATAAAAGGTAGTCTGTCCTCATGAGAAAAGGTACGCGCACATAACACATTAAACCCTAATTCCACTACGCATCTTCTACTTCTCCTTCGAATACTGACTTGAGTGTTAAAGTGGCTATGCCGGGAAGCCTCTTGGCCATATTCTAACCTACTCTTATTGGCGTATTTCTCATCCCAAACTCCTTGGAAAAACTTCACGAAATCACATGGTCAGATGATCGCCCAAATAAACAACCTCAGCATACAATCATCGGCAAGTTGACCATCGACATTCTTAGGCAAGATCAAATGGACATCGTCTATGGAAATTCTGAGTTAAGAACTAAATTGAGACGTCGTAAGATGGATAACACCGGAAGACCAAATGTTGAGGATATTAAAAGGCCAAACGTCATCACCATGACTACGAAAATGACTTCAATAAACTATTTGCGGCTATAGTACAAGTTGTGTTGCAAGGACAACCCCAACAGTCAGCATCTCCTGTGCCTAACCCCTTGAATGAGTTATCACCACAATTTGCCGAGGCATCACTAACACTACAACAAAAATCAACCCGTCCCATAAGAACGCCCATGGAGGCGTTCCCTACCCAAGTTGGTACTTTCGTTATGAGAGAAGAATCTTTGAGGTTTTCAGGGAAACCCCCCGTCGGAGTCCCTTAAAGGAGAAAGTGAGTGTGTTGAGCAAAGTAAAAAAAACTCTAGCGGTCCTCCCTTCTTTTAAAATATCCTTCAAGATGAATTACCAAGACATTTTTTAGCATAACAAATTGAAGAGTATAATGGCGCAACTGATCCCAAAGATCACATATGCAAATTCAAAAATATCTCTCTACCGTATCAATATACAAATGAAATCAAATGTCGAGTCTTTTTGACAACTCTATCGGGCTCGGCGCAAAGATGGTTAATCGCCTTCCAACATTTCCCATTTGGTCTTTCGAAGATTTTAAGCGTCATTCATGCAACATTTCGCCAGTAGTCAAAAAAATCAAAAGACTCATTCCACATGATTTGGTCGCCCTCAAACAATAGCCTAAAGAACCATTAAAGAAGTATCTATAAAGGTTCAATCGGGTAACCATGGATGCACTTTTGGTTACTCCGAAGGTGCAAGTTAGTGCATTCTCACAGGGCTTAATTAATAGGGATTTCTTATGATCCCTGGTGATAAAGCCCCAAGCTAACTTCGATGGGTTACAAGCTTGAGTATTGAAATACGTCCAAGTGGAAGAAGCTCAATTGGCAAAAAGGAAAGAGGTGTCAACACCCGCCTTTGTATTTGTTCAGTCAAATCGGAAGGCTTCCCTTCTCCCCTTGGTGAAATCAAGATTTCACCAATCGGAAAGGGGAAAAAATGGTACAAATAGTGGAAGTTGCCTTGACTCCTACTTCGAGGTCAAGTCGAAGATTTATGCCAGAATCCTATTGTGACTTTCATTAGTCGAATGCTCACTTCACTTGAGAATGTCAACAATATGTTAGAAAACTATGACTATAGCCGACAAGAGAAAAAAATGATCGTAGTCAATTGACCAAGAGATCTTTTGAGCCTTACCATCATTGTCGTAATACTAGACAGGAGGCAGACACTCAGCATCATCCTAGTCGGCAATCTCGAGTAATCTCGTGTCATATCCCAACCTCAGTAGGAATTAGGTCAGGAGAAGGGCAAGGATAAGAAGGGGAAAATTAAAATTTATCCTTTAGAAAATGGTAAATATGATTTTGGGAGGTCAAACAGATGACAATTCCACCCGAGCTCGGAAGGCACACAGTCGTCGGTTGGAGAGCTATGGGTGAGCTTGGGTCATTGTACAACTAATAGCCCCATGATTAACTTTAGGCTTAGTGAATTGGAATGAGTGGAGATTCTTCATAAGAATGTCTTGGTGATTTAAGCTTTTATTATCAACTATATAGTAATGAGGGTGTTCATAGACACCGACAGTTCTGTTAACATTATTTTTAAAGAAGCCTTTGATCAACTATAACTAGACGGAGAAAATTAATGCCTTGTGAACACCTCTTTGTTCATATTCACAGGACATTAGGTACAACCAATGAGTTAAATTCACCTCTCTCTCTCCCTAGGAGAGGAACCAATGAGAATGACAAGACACACATCTTTCCTTGTCGTAAATACAGAGTCTGCTTACAATGTTATATTAGAGAAACTAACATTGAGCGCCTTTTAGGTGACAACTTCTACTTTCCACCAAAAGATTAAATTCCCAGTGGATAATCAATCGGGAAAGTGAAGGGAAATCAACTGGCAACTAAACAATGTTATGTTGATGTAATCCAGGTTGATTCCTAAAAGGCTCGCCGAACTCATAATACTTTCTTCCAAGTTACCAAGGAGACACCAATAACTCACACTACAAGAAAAAAGCCTAACAACAACGATTTTTAACCGTTGTCGTAGCCCATTTTGAACTGTTGTTAAAGGCCGTGTTGTTAAAAGGGGTCCCCAAAGACAACAGTTTTTAACCGTTGTCTTTGAAAGCAAAGACAACATTTTTTACAACAGTGAAAAACTGTTGTCTTTTCCTTCAAAGACAACAGTTTTTCATCGTTGTCTTTGAGCGTTTACCTTTAATAACAGGGTCTTCAACAACAGTTTTAAACTATCTACGACAACGGTGAAAAACCGTTGTCTTTTTTAGAAAAAAAATAAAAAAAAATAATACACAATTTTCCAATATTATAAATAATTCAAAATACTAAATTTCAAAATAAAATTTAATATACAATTTTCTAACATTCAAAAATAATATCTAAACATTATGAAGAAATTTCATAAGCAACCAACAAAATTTCATAAGCAATCAACAAAATGATAACACTATTAAAACAAAGGTAGAACAATATAACACAAGATTTTCTACTTAGATGTCGGTGAAGAGGAGGGATTGCAGCTCCTAGTGCTCCTTAATTTGTTAAAGTCTCTTCATTTTTTTAGCTTGTCGGCATTCTTCCCAATACTCTTGAAGACACCTATTAGAATAAAGATATATATTGCAAATTAGCAACTAAATTGTACGTGTGATTCTAATTGCACTGCATAAATGTTACATAACCATAAAAACCATTTGATATAGTCATCTAATAGGAGTGCAAAAAGCGTTATCTACGTAACATAAATGGTAACCTCTTGAAACAATATGGTGGCTCTTAAATTTCTTATTAAGCAGAATTTTCATTCTATTGTAACCTCAGTCTAAAACGCTAAATGTTGTACAATTAGGTAACTAGCCATGAATCTAAAAGAGTAGATGAATTTCATAGATGGCATGATGGTGAAGTACAGACACCACTACAAATAAGCTATATGCAACCATAGTCAAGGGGTTATTTAAATGAGATTGTGTTACGTACTATGATTTGCAGCAGATATAAAAGGCATGGGAAATTATGAATGCTGTTTGACAAGACATACTACCCTTCTACAGATTCTAAGAGATAAAATAACAGATTGACCTGAGAAGAACAAGTTTTGTTGTCTATTGCTGTGAACCTGTCTATTTGAACGCTCATGCTGTGAATCTATCTATTTCTTAAATATTGAACATCCTCAATAATAACATATTTTAAAACTCTAAGTAGTTTTTATGCTCCTCTCATGATGCTCTTCATTGCAAGATTTTGGTTCCAAACTGGACAAAATTGTAATAATGTGAATGAAATGCTTACCAAGGGAAACAATTATGCTGCTTGTAAGAGCTAAACTGATTCTATGATATTACCTTTTCTGGATAGACTAAGTAGACAGATTCAGTGCCTTAAAAGTCATATGAAAAAATCACAGTATCAAGTGATAATGGAAGTGGCGAAGGGAGCAAACATCTTACTACCATATGTAAGAACGTATGAAGGAAAGCTAGATATAAAAGTAATGGTCACAAGCATTAGTAACATCGAGTGACCAAGGCAAGTCAACTTTTGCACAAGAGATGCAATTTTTCAGGAGGTCACTGTCACGCCCCCAGAAGAATCCCTGTCCGAGAAAATTTCGGCAGCATCTCCCCTGTACAACGGACAATCAAAATTTTCTACAAGCACTAAATACTCAGCCACAGGCGGCTGGAATAATAACAGTAATGAAAATCAATCACCACGCAGTTTATATATATATATTCAGCCTCTGGCTGACACAACCACGCAGTAATAATACTCTGACTCGAAATCAACCCTACTCAACTACACTCGTAAAATTCAAATCCGACGAACTCACCTCTTCTGCCGTCCAAGCAGGCATGTAGTAGAATAAAAACCAAATCCAAATCCATCGATATAATAAAATCTATATCATGTCCATAAGCAAATAAATCCAGAACATAACAAGTGCAAACAGTCTAGAACAGAAAAGGAAACCAAACGAAAAAAAAACCAATCACATCCTCGAGGTCTGCAGGGACCAGCAACTGGAACTCTCTCCTGACAGCATCAACCTGAAAATATCAACAATGGAGGCGGGGTGAGTCCAACACTCAGCAGGTACAGTTGATATGCAAAGTAAAGAAATAACACCTAGCACTAATCATGCGTACAGTCTCCTGATAAAGATAAAGGTAACTACAAACCGAAGAAGACAGGAGAGAAATCTGTACTAACCAGGACCCGGTAAAAGGACAAACAGTCCGAAAGGTATAGAAGACCTGTATGCATGTCAATCAAGGTATCCAAGCAATGTGCAGCATATAAGTGCAACAAACACAAACACAAACAATAAATGCATCATGCATATGATGCCAATGTCATGGTCACCCCTGACGCCAGTCAGCCGACTCACAACAACAGTGGGACCGAGTGGGTAGGGCTGTGACAACCGTGCACTCAGCAACACTACTCCTGATGAGTGATCGAGTGGACGGGATGCTGTCGGAGTACATACGTACTCCTACCCCAAATCATAAATGGGGGAGCGCAATGCTCTCAACTCCCGGTACACTGTGACGGGGAGGGATCTCTAACGTGCTACACGCTGCGTCACACTACCCCTGAGCGGATCAACGGAGCACCGGAAGAGTCAAACTGACGTGCTACCACGCTATATCTCGCTACCCATGAGCGTCACAACGGAGCACCGAACAGTGATGAAACTGGCAATGTGCTCGACAATAATGGAGCAATCTATCGCACAGCATGCGATCATGCAAATGGTGCATGTCACTAAGCATGGTAATATACTAATCCAACCTCTGGACATATCATAATGTGCACCAAAGCGAATGAATCATATCAAGATATACTGATCAATAAGGTATCAAACCTAGGTCCTGAACATGTGAAACGTGGTTATATCACTACCCATGAGCATGATAGATCAGGTATATATCCATACAAGATGTAATCAAACAATCAATCAACAGGTAGCATGTATTGGGCAGTGATTAACCGAAACAAGTAAGAAACACAATTAATGCATCTTGTTAATTTAATTACTAAGCATATCAAAGACAATAAGTCAAAAGTACCCGCCTCCGAAAATAGAAATGTCCAATCTGACTCCGAGATACTCGTCTCGCGTCAAAGTCCTGTGTCTAGTTTAGCTAATTTAATTATAAACAAATAGCTAAACTAATTTCTAATCCATCGACCAACTAGGGTTAGCTTCATTAACCCTAATTACACCTTTAGATT
Organism: Zingiber officinale; assembly: GCF_018446385.1. Classification (NCBI taxonomy): domain Eukaryota; kingdom Viridiplantae; phylum Streptophyta; class Magnoliopsida; order Zingiberales; family Zingiberaceae; genus Zingiber; species Zingiber officinale. The sequence continues at coordinate 191,010,989 of NC_055987.1, forward strand.
TACTTCTAAACTTAAGTTAACAACTTTTGCTAACACTACTAGAAATCATCTACAGCAAAGACCACAACCCTAAACCTTACCTCAAGTTCCACAGCTTATTCAAGAACAAGAAGATGCTGGAATTAAGGAGTTACTGTCCCATTTAGGTCGATTGCTGCTGGAACAAAGGAATGCTGGAATGAGGGCTGCTGCCGAAACCAAGAACTCCCCACAGCACACAACTCCTGCTTGAAATCTTTCCCTACAGTTCAGTTCAAGGTGAGATCAAGCTGGTGATCATGAATGCATCAACCTAATCATCTTACCTCTTCCTTTCCACTGGTCGGAGGTGATCAAGGATCCGGCTACTGTGCTAAGGCATGAGCACAGCGGTGAAGAAGTTCGACGTCGATGCTGCTCGGTGCCGTACTGGCTGCTGTGAACCCTAATATAGAGCACAGATGAACCTCGGCCGGCAAAACGGCGTTGGGCACTAGGTTCGGCACAGAGGAGGAAAGGAGGAATCGGGAAGCAGAGGTGGGAAAGCCGACACTGCCCGGCGTCGACGGAGATGCTAGAGCACAGAGTGGCCGGCGCTAGGGCTGTGGAGGAACAGCGATGTCGGCTCTGTGAGTTGCGGCCGGCGGTGAATCTAGGGCACGGTTAGGGCACGCGGTGGCCGGCGCTAGGGTCGGTGATCCGCGTCGGCTGGCGGCAGTGAAGATGGGCGTCGGCAGAAGAGTGAAGGGAAAGAGAAGAAGTAGAAGGAGGAGATGAAACCGCCTCTGCGGTTAGGGCACGGGGAGAAGACGCGCGATCGGCGTCGGGGAGAAGAAATGAGGAAACGGCGAAAATGCAAGAAAAAGGAAAAATAAATAAAGGAAAAGAATTAAGAAAAATTCAACTTTTCCTCATTTAATTGGGATATCCAAAACAGGCTTTTCCCGGCCCCGTTTTTTTTTTCCCCGTCAACTTGTCCGTACGAGCTCCGAAAAATTCCCGAAAAATTTCCAAAAATTCCGAAAAATTCTCTTAATCATATTCGCCTATTTCCGGTATTTTACATTCTCCCCCACTTATAAAAATTTGGTCCCCAAATTTCGTTATCTACCATCAGCAAATACTAACAACAGACAGCAAGTATAAATGCTGAACGGTAACTAAATCACATACCTCAAGTGAAAAGATGGGGATATCGAGCTCGGATCGTATCCTCAAGCTCCCAAGTAGCCTCCTCGTCTGAATGATGCTGCCATCCGACTTTAACCAGTCGGATAGTCTTGTTCCGCAACTGACGCTCTTTCCGGTCGATAATCCGTACCGGAACCTCCTCATAAGTAATGTCAGGCTGAACTGGAACTGGAATATCAGCCAGTACATGCGTCGGGTCAGGTACGTATCTCCTCAGCATAGATACGTGGAATACATCGTGGACGCCTGACAGGGACGGTGGTAGTGCCAGTCTGTAAGCTACCGCTCCGATCCTCTCCAAGATCTCGAAAGGGCCAATGTACCGCGGAGCTAGCTTACCTCTGAGGCCAAATCTCTTCACCCCTTTCGTGGGTGAAACTCGCAGAAATACATGGTCGCCAACAGAGAACTCCAGGGGTCTGCGTCTCCGATCGGCATAGCTCTTCTGACGATCCTGCGCCTCTGACATCCTCCGTCTGATAGTATGGACCAACTCTGCATCCTGCTGAACTCTCTGAGGTCCCAACAACTGAGCCTCTCCAACCTCATCCCAAAGGACGGGTGTCCGACAAGGTCTACCATACAACGCCTCAAACGGTGCCATCTGGATAGCCGAATGGAAGCTGTTGTTGTAGGCAAACTCTACCAACGGCAGATGGTCCTCCCAACTGCCTCCGAAATCCATAACACATGACCTCAGCAGGTCCTCTAAAGTCTGAATGGTCCGCTCTGACTGTCCATCTGTCTGCGGATGGAAAGCTGTACTGAAACGGAGCTGTGTGCCCAAGGCCTGCTGCAGACTCTGCCAGAAACGAGACGTGAACCGTAGATCTCTATCCGAAATGATACTCAACGGAACACCATGTAGTTTGATAATCTCCCGACAATAGAGATCTGTTAATCGATCCAGAGGATCAGTCCTCCGGATCGCTAAGAAGTGCGCGGATTTGGTTAATCGATCAACGATAACCCAAATCGCGTCATGGCCTCGTCGTGTCCTCGGCAACCCTACCACAAAGTCCATGGTAATGTGATCCCACTTCCACTCAGGAATAGGAATCCGCTGAAGTAACCCTGCAGGTCTCTGGTGTTCAGCCTTCACCTGCTGACAGACAAGACATCTAGCTACGAAATCCGCGATGTCTTTCTTCATGCCGTTCCACCAATAGGAACGCCTCAAGTCTCGATACATACGGGTACCGCCTGGATGGATCGCAAATCGAGAACGGTGTGCCTCCTGTAATAGCTCCTGTAAGACCGGATGAGACTGAGGTACGCATAATCTGCCTCGGAAGAATATAATACCCTCCTCGTCTCGTGTAAACTCGGTCTGCTGTCCGGAAGCTATCTGACTGCTAATAAACTGCAAATGCTGATCACTGGCCTGTGCCTCTCGGATCCTCGTCCTGATCGACGACTGAGCAACCATGGTAACGAATACCCTCGCCTGGGTCCTCGCCTCAAGATCTAACTCGAAAGCTCGAATCAAGTCCGTGATCAAGTCCGGCAAGCCAAAGTCCTCTCGACTTCGCTGAAAGTATTCGCAACCACATTAGCTTTCCCGTGGTAGCTAATGGTACAATCGTAGTCCTTCAGAACTCCATCCATCTCCTCCGTCAAGATTAAGCTCCTTCCGAGTGAAAATATATTTGAGACTCTTATGATCGGTGAGAATCTCAAATGTGATACTGAAATGATGACGCCAAAGCTTGAGCAAAGATGATGGCAGCTAACTCCAAGTCATGACTCGGTAGTTCTTCTCATGCTCCTTCACCGACGAGAAGCATAAGAGACTACTCGCCGTGCTGCATCGTAGCAGCGCCCAAACCTAGAGACGCGTCTGTAAAGTACAAACCCATCCTCTCTAGAACCAAAACTCGAGCCGACACTAATCTCCGCCTCAGCTCCTGGTCGCAATCCTTGGACCATATGAACTTCACGCCTTTCCGGGTAAGAGTGTCGTGGCATAGCAATACGCGAGAAGCCCTCGACAAAACGCCGGTAATATCCGGCCAAACCCAGAAAACATCGGATCTCCTGAACCGACTTCCGCCCCAACCGGTGATGCCTCGATCTTCGAGGATCAATGAAATACCTCCGCTAGAAACCACGTGTCCCGTAAACCCAACCGAGGATAGCCGAATGCACACTTGTGAACTTCGCGACAAATGATGTCGTCAAGAATCTCTAAGATCGTGTGAAGATGTGCATGCTCCTCCTGAACGAGTAGACCAATATGTCATCAATGAAAACGATAACAAACCGATCCAGATACTCCAAAGATGCGGTTCATCAAATCCATAAACATCTGAGCATTGGTAAGCCCAAATGGCATTACCAAAACTCATAATGACCGATCCGTACGGAAAGTCTTCAATATCCGAGTCTCGACTCACCGATGATATCCGGATCGCGGATCAATCTTAGAATACACCGATGTACCGAGCTGATCAAACAAATCCTCAATCCGTGGTAATGGATATTTATTTCTGACGTATTCAGCTGCCTGTAGTCAATACACAACCTCATAGTACCATCCTTTTCTTGACAAACAATGGAGAACCCCATGGTGAAACACTAGTGCGAATAAAACCCCTGTCTAAAAGCTCCGTTGAACCTTCAGCTCGTTCAACTCTTTTGGTGCCATACGACACGGAGCTGATGCTCCAGCTTGAATCACTCAATAGCGAACTCCATCGCCTTCCGGGAGGCAAACCGTAGCTCCTCCGAAATACATCCGGGTACTCCCGGACTACAGGAACGTCGGAGAGCTGCGAACTACTACCGTCCTCGTCTTGATCAACGATAACAGAAAACCATGACATCGTGTGACAGCAGCTTCTGCGCTGAATCGCCGAAATAATCGAGATAGGTTGGTTCGGAGGCTGGAAGGTGACCACCCTCGTCGGCAATCAACGGTAGCATGATATACCGATAGCCAATCCATACCAAGAATGATATCAAACTCGACCATCTCCAATACTAGAAGATCTACCGTAAGTATCATGTTGCCAAAATCTAACGGCAACCTCTGATCTCCTGGGTGACGCCTAAAGTATCACCGGACGGTAGGGAGACAACAATCGCCGCAACCTAACAATAGGTAATCTACCAATCTCCGCATAAAAGTACGGGATATAAAAGAGTGCGAACTACCAATATCAATCAAAATATCAGCAGAAATGCATAAATGGAAATCGTATCTGAAAACGGATCCGTCGGCCACCGAGCATCCTCTCGGTAATAGCATGAACTCGCCCGGTCCTCCCGGAGGAGGAGGAGGTATGCCGCAAGCTCGCCATCGAGGCGGCCGGATAATGAGCCGTAGAAGACCGAGAGGATGGTGACGACATCGCGGCACTGGCCGATCGAGTCTGCATCGCCGAGTCGGATAATAAGATCACAGGACAAAACTGGGTGCTATGCACCGGAGTACTCTGCCCAAGCATGCCAAATGTCGCTGCTCCTGCTGACGCTGTGAGGGTGTAAATCTCCGCCTCCTCGCCGAGACACGATTGACTAGACTGCCCCTCGCCTCGACCTCCGGAGGCCGAGCCTTCACCGACAATCTCGGCTCAGGTGTGCGGTTGCAATAAAAGCAAACCGACTGCCAGTGTAGTCAAGTGATGTGGTCTCCGAACCACATCGAAACACCGAGCATCACCGAAGGTGGTTGCCGGCTCACGAGAATACCGAAACGTCCAAGAAGACCGCCTCGATTTCGAGGCCTACGAGACGCCCAGTACCGACCGACCGGCGGATCGCCTCGAGGTCGCCCTGCTCGTGACTACCGGACCGCCTCAAGTCGACCAGTATGCTTTTTTTCCGGATGTCCGCCGAGCTAACTCTATCATCAAAGCTCGATTCAATGCATCGAGTAAGATGTAACCCCTAATCCGGCAAGCCGTATATGCAGATAACCATCCAATCCTTGTATAAACTGCATCATGCGAATTCGTCCTCCGCAACTAACTCTCGACAAAACTGAGCCAACCGGAGGAATTCAGATATACTCGGTCACATCGAGCGATTATTCGCCTGACTCATAAAATCACGAGCCATCCGATAGATGGAAAGAAACGGCTCTCAAAAGCCTCTCAACCTGGTCCACGTGACATTGCGCCACCAATAATAGAACGCCGAGTAACCCTGCATTTGCTTCATCCCAGTAAATGATAGGATAACCTGCTTTCTCCCACTCTGAGCAAGCCATATAGAAGAAAGTCCGCCCATAGTCTCTATCCATGACAGAGCCATACTCGGATCGAGATCTCCGCGGAAAAGAGTGAAACGAGTCTTCATCGACTCACCGGCGGGAATCCTAGCTCGCAATGACAATATCGAGTCGGGACTACCGCAGAACTGGAACATCGAGCCGATACTCCAGTGGTACCGCGGAATAAACCGGAGGAGGAACTCTGCTGCTGTATATACCGGAGCATAAGCCGCCGGTGGTACTGGTTGGGGAACAAAAGTGGTGGCAGTGGAGGTACGGTAGGTAATGCTACGGATATGGTGCAGAACTGCCATCGTAGGCATCGGGGCACAAAGTGCCCGTGTCTACACCGTAGGTCCGGTGGTGGTGGCAATCGTCGTGAGGTCTGGAGCGGATGTCGGGTACACCAATGGTACTCCTGATGGTACGGTAAGTGGATACCGTCGGTGTGGCCAAAATAGGTATCTCTACAGGAGCTATCGGGATTTGAGAGCCCGATGCTCCCGCTGCATCTTGAGTCTGTCACTGATCGACAGGCTCACTAACAATGGGCATCTCTGGCATATCCAGAGATCCCGTGGTCCTGCACGTGGTCGTCAAGCACCACGTCTCGCAGCAATACGAGTAGATCGTCTCATATCTGTTAAATTAAATTACAGATATCAATACCAATATAACCAACACAAAATAACAACATACCTATTTGTCGTCTGGAGATGTCCAGTCCCCCAATTTGACCTCAAAATTCCGAACGTACACATCACCGGAAATCCAAATAAATCCGAAACGGAATCCGAAACATAACCCTATCGAAAATCCGATAAACTAAAATAAATGCCCATTGACTCGCAAACCGGCTAACCAAATACCCGAATACCAACAAGGTATCCGATAAATTTCGTAACACCCAAAAGGTGTATCTTAACCGCTCGATACCAAATAAATTGGTATCGATAAATTCAAAATCCAAAATACGAAACAAAAGATCGTAAAACTGCTCCGATACCACTAAATTGTCACGCCCGGAAGAGTCCCTGTCCGAGAAAATTTCGATCTCCCCGTTTGACTGACAATCAAAATTTTCTACAAGCACTAAATACTCACCACAAGAGGCTGGAATAATAACAATAATGAAAATCAATCACCACGCAGCTTTATATATATATATTAAACAGTAAACAACATAATAATACTCGACTCAAATCAACCCTACTCAACTACACTCGTAAAACTCAAATCCGATTTACTCACCTCTTCCGTCAGGCATGTAGTAGAATAAAACCAAATCCAAATCCATCGATATAATAAAATCTATATCATGTCCATAAGCAAATAAATCCAGAACATAACAAGTGCAAACAGTCTAGAACAGAAAAGGAAACCAAACGAAAAACCAATCACATCCTCGAGGTCTGCAGGGACCAGCTGAACTCTCCTGACAGCATCAACCTGAAAATATCAACAATGGAGGCGGGTGAGTCCAACACTCAGCAGTACAGTTGATATGCAAAGTAAAGAAATAACACCTAGCACTAATCATGCGTACAGTCTCCTGATAAAGATAAAGGTAACTACAAACAGGAGAGAATCTGCACTAACCAGGACCCGGTAAAAGGACAAACAATCCGAAAGGTATAGAAGACCTGTATGCATGTCAATCAAGGTATCCAAGCAATGTGCAGATATAAGTGCAACAAACATAAACACAACAATAAATGCATCATGCATATGATGCCAATGTCATGGTCACCCCGGACGCCAGAACTCACAACACAAGTGGGACCGAGTGGGTAGGGTCATGACAACGTGCACTCAGCAACACTACTCCTGATGAGTGATCGAGTGGACGGATCTGTCGGAGTACATATTCCTACCCCAAATCATAAATGGGGGAGCGCAATGCTCTCAACTCCCGGTACGCTGTGACGGGGAGGGATCTCTAACGTGCTACACGCTGCGTCACACTACCCCTGAGCGGATCAACGGAGCACCGGAAGAGTCAAACTGACGTGCTACCACGCTATATCTCGCTACCCATGAGCGTCACAACGGAGCACCGAACAGTGATGAAACTGGCAATGTGCTCGACAATAATGGAGCAATCTATCGCACAGCATGCGATCATGCAAATGGTGCATGTCACTAAGCATGGTAATATACTAATCCAACCTCTGGACATATCATAATGTGCACCAAAGCGAATGAATCATATCAAGATATACTGATCAATAAGGTATCAAACCTAGGTCCTGAACATGTGAAACGTGGTTATATCACTACCCATGAGCATGATAGATCAGGTATATATCCATACAAGATGTAATCAAACAATCAATCAACAGGTAGCATGTATTGGGCAGTGATTAACCGAAACAAGTAAGAAACACAATTAATGCATCTTGTTAATTTAATTACTAAGCATATCAAAGACAATAAGTCAAAAGTACCCAGTCAATCGCTGGGGTCTGCAAGTGGAAAATGACATTTAGAAAAATTAAGTACCTTTTTGCCAATCATTCGCCCACCAGCACTATGAGCAAAGTATATATTGTAAAAGTGGCAGATGAAAGCTTGAGGATCCTTTTGAGATAGCTCCTCGAGATACTGGGAATAAGAAACACCAGGAGAAGAAGGCTCGGGAATGATATGCCCTTGGTCCTTGAACCATTTTAGATCTTTAGCTAATTTTCAGACCTTTCCAAGCCAGTACTCCTGAACTCAGCATCTACAATACAATGGTTATGTATATACTGAACTATGTTCCAAATACATAATACTAGTAAATTGCCACAATTTGCCTGTTCCTATAAATAAAATCAAATTTTCTTTAAAATATCATAGATAGTAGTTTATCTTATTATTTCATCATTAGATCCAAAAAGCAGCTACCATGCAAGCACAAGTGTGTTACTGATAGAAACTAACAAAAGCAGACTATCAGTTAGAAAGCAACAAATGCCCTGTTTTATTCCAATTTCCTATCCTTATTTTGCAACTACTTTAGCATCCATCAACTACTAAATTTTAACATAATATAATTTGCAGGCGACGCAACCAAGGTCACCCACTGCCTTCATTTGGTTTGGATTGGGATGGATTTTTTTGATAGTCCATACGGCTGAATTAATAAAAGAAAATTCAACTGATACATACAAACTTTATCCTATGTAGAAGTGTAGCTGAACCTTTCTTGTTGAGCCAAAGGATTTATAAAAATGATGACTTGTATACTTGAAGCAAAATCTACGCAGCAGTAAATATAACAGCTTTGAACGGTCAACGAAAACTTTAGCTGATGATGTTCAATTATTATATCTCAAAAGCTAAATTTGTCTGATTTCCCAATTGAATAAATCGCTTATCAGAGTTTGTGCTTTCTGTCCTCGATTAAATGTAAAAAGCTTAACAAGTAGAGACAACTAAGGACTTCATCAAAGATGGAAACCAAAACTTACACCAGGGATAGGCGGCCTTCTGGATGATCATTTCGAGGGTATCATAAACGATCTTGCTGTCGACTAGAAAATAGAGGTAGCCCTCGATGGACGGTTCCCACTTAGCGACGGGCGGCGATTTAGACTCCTTCTCACCTTCCTTCGCCTGATCCTTGGTGTGCAGCTTCATAATTGAGAAAGGTAATAGAACTGCGAGTATCTGCCAGGAAGAAGAAGAAGAAGATAGTGTTACGCAATGAACAAAGCCGACAGACACTTTTAACCAGTTGAAAGAAACTAGACGCGTCGCACAGGAACAACCCAAAACGGCACTGTGTTCTTCTTCAATGGGTACATAAAATCTGTCATCATGTCTTGTGCCACAAACCGATGGAAAGGTTCGATGAGATTTAGACATCCATCTACTATCGCGAGGAGGATGAGGATGACCCAGTCATGCATGTGGAACCTTGCAAGTTTAGCCCCATGGGATCTCAATGATTGACCTCCTAACTGAATATCTGGCATTGTAACCTGATTGTGGTGGAGAAAAAGAACTTTTCAATATCGACAAACTGTAAAGAAACATGCATAAACAAGATTCTGAAATGAGAAAACATACAATCGATTCTGTAAAATAAACCTTTCTCTTGTGAAAGAAAGGATTCCCCGGATCAAATTTGAAAGAATAAAACCTTTATTGGTAAGATGAGAAATTACTGAAGAACTCGACAGCTGAAGTAGGATCAAGAAATTAAAATTACAAGAAAACAAACACGAAAGAGGAACAAAACAAAGAGAAGCCTAAGAAGGTATATGATTGTTTTCCTTTGAAACTAAACGAGACGACACAACACTTGAACTACAATTCTAAGAAGGATCAAAAAAACATCAGAGGGGATTCTAAGAAAGCCAATAGAACTAAAAATTTAACAAAAAGAAAGTTTCTCACTGCTCTTCTCGGGTGTCAAAGAGAACTTGTTCGCCTCTGCAACCAACTTAATTATCACAGAACCAAGAGAGTCTCAAGAAGGAGGAGAAGTTTCCGAGTTGGTGAGCAGACACGGAGATTATTTTTGTTGCTCGCAGTTCTGTTTGTATCAGCTTGTTCCTTGCTTGAGCAACAAAAACAACACTTTTGTCTATGTCGTTGTTGCAAATAAAGGAAATAGTTTGTCGTACCTTTATCCATCATGTCATTTTGTGTCAATGATTCCAGTGGCAGAAGTGAGGAGGCACTAGTGAGGAGGCAGCGAAGATGGATGAAAGTCGAGGTGGCGAGGAGGAGGCGCTGGTGAGAAGGAGGCAACAAAGATGGCTGAAAGTCGAGGTGACGAGGAGGAGGCGGTGAAGATGGCTGAAAGTAGAGGCCGCGAGGAGGAGGTGGCGAGGCCGAAAGTTGAGGCGACGAAGAGGGCGGCGAGGAAGGAGGCAGCGAAGAGGGTGGTGAGGAGGGAGGCGGCGAAGAAGGAGGTGAAGAGGGTGGTGAGGAGGGAGGCGGCGAAGATGGCGGTGAGGAGGAGGCGGTGAAGAGTAGGGTTTTGGGAAAGAGACAGAAAAAAAACAAGGCGTAAACAACACTGACAGAAAAATGACGAAGGAGAAAAAGTGGCGAAAGGAAAAACAATCGCATTCAACAACATTTAATAGACAACGGTTTTTAAAAACCGTTGTCGTAATCCCAAAAAAGCGCACATAGACAACAGTTTTAAAAAAACTATTGTCGTACCCTTTAAAAACCGTTGTCGTATCCCCAAAAAAACATAAATAGACAACAGTTTTTAAAAACCGTTGTCATAGGCCAAAAAAATTACTAAAAGACAACAGTTTTTGTTAAAACCGTTGTTAAAAGGCAAAAAGACAACGGTTTGGTATAAAACTGTTGTCGTTTGAGTGTTGTTGAATGACGTTTTTCTTGTAGTGTCAGCATGAGGACGATCATCAACATGTACAAATCTATCCTAATCGATCAGGAGGGGTCACCCGAGTCACCATAGATCTTCACTTAGAACTCAAGGAAACATTAATTACTTGTCTCTCGAGCAAGCACGATGTCTTTGCCTGATCGGCCAAAGAAGTTAATAGGAGTATCTCCCTCGGTGATGGTTCACCAGCTGAATATGTTTCTGAAAGCTTGACTTATTTAACAGAGGAAGCAAAATTCTCATTTGAGCAAAACCAAGTGATTCAGGTGGAAATAGATAAACTATTAGGAGCAAGATATACACGGGAAGTCTAGTTCCCGATTTAGTCATCTAATGTGATATTAGCATCTAAACTCGGAGGCAAGTAGCGGGTCCACATGGACTTCCAAGACTTTAACAAAGCATGCCTAAAGGACTACTACCTGATTCCCTGTATCGACCAGTTGGTAGACTAAAATTCTAGTTGTGATCTCATATACATGTTAGACGCTTATCAAGGTTACCACCAAATTTCTTTAACTCTGAAGGATCAGGAAAATGTTAGTTTTATCAGCCCAATGGAAGCTTTTGATACACTGTTATATCATTTAGTTTAAAGAATGTAGGGGTGACTTACCAAAGACTTATGGATCGAGTTTTCAAGTACCGAATAGGAAAGAATATGGAAGTATATGTGGATGTGTTGGTGCAGTTAGTACTAATAGTCAAACTCAGATTTTGATAAATGATAAATATTTTAAAGTTAGATGTTGTGTTTTCTAACATGTTTACCAAGTGTGCAAGACTGAAAGATTTGATAGGATCTGACACTAGGCTGAAGTCTAGTTGGGAACTAGAAAAAAAGACTAAACAGGTTGATATATGATAAGAAGTTCAGTTAAGTCTGCATGACCTAACAACTGGCCAAAGTCCAAATGGAGCATCTGACAAGAATACCTAATAGGTCAGAGTCAAGTAAGTCAACAAATGATAAGTGAGGTAAGCACTGGAGGAGAGTGATCCAGTAGGAATGAGCCCAGTGGGGCTATAGGCACTGGTCTAATTTATATCTATTTTGGAAGTCTAAGTTGTGATAATGACTAAATCCTGACCTTGATGAGATAGGATCTAAGTCATAAATTGATCTTGTTTTTCATATGCTAACTTTATTTTGTAGGTTATCTTCTGTTGTTTGGACTAATGTGTCCTGCAAGAAGGAAGTGTAAAGAGTAAGCCTTGGATGAATAGTGCTCAAGACTCCTTAGAATTGTGGAGAGGCACCTTGAAGTTGAATGGAGGTGCCCTGGATAGGATGAGGCGCCCTTGCATAGATAAGTTTTGAAGATAGAGTTTCGCTGCAAGGAGACACCTTGGAGGCTCGAAGCGCATTGAAGGTGCTTCGGAGCTTATAGAGGCGCCCTCACACGAATAAATACCGAAGTCTTCAAATCGGATAAGCGTCGTTAGAGGAGCCTTGGATTGTTGGAGGCACCTCCAACACTGCTTAAAAGAGGGGTTCAACTAGTGATTGACACAACAACTTTTTTTTGCTCATTATTGACCATTTTGCTGCTCCATCTTCATGATACTACTGTGTTACCACCCGACTATGTCCAACCGCTATCGACATATCGACACCAACACACAATCCCTTCCATTTCGACATCTTTGTATTGGTAACTACTTTTTATTGTGCTTACTTTACATACTTACTAAAGGCAAGTGTAGGGTGTTACATGTTTCTCGTACTTTGCATCCGATTTTATGACTTGATAGTGGATTACCCATCGATAGATCCAAAGGGCTTGGGTTTTAGAATAGGAGTCGCCGAAGACTTCGAACCAAATAAAAAATCGACCGTGTTCTGTTTTTCACTTTTATACTTAGCTTTATTCCGTTACCACTTAGTTTAAAAAATTGAAAAAGAACAAGTTTTAAAATCACGTGATTCATCTCCCCCCTCTCACGTGCTTATGATCCTATATGATGATATCTTACTCAGGTTTGTACGTGCCAAAACTCTAATATTTGACATTGAGGAAATTTGCTGCACTCTAATACAACACAGGCTCAAGTTAAACCCCCACAAATGTCTCTACGGGGTCAAAGTGGAAAGTTTCTAGGATACATTATTACTGAACGAGGAATTGAAACTAATCTCGAGAAACTTTAGGCTCTCCCAAATATGTTACTGCCTCACAATCTCAAAGAAGCACAGTGACTGGTCGACTGCATCACAACGTTGTGTCGATTTATTTGTCATTCGACCACTCGGAGTCTATCTTTCTTCAGGGTATTAAGGAAAGCTGTTAAATTCTAATGGGATGACAAATGTGATCAAGCTTTTGTGGAGTTGAAAGAATATTTATCTTGACTCTTGCTCCTCTCAAAGCTAGTAGTGAATGAAATGTTGTGAGTATGCTTGTTGGCCTCTAATGGAGTGGTCACTGTGGTCTTGTTAAGACAGGAAGACAATGTACAATACCCATATACTTTTTTAGTCACTTTCTAAAAGATACAAAGCAGGTACATCAACCTAGAGAAACTAGCATTCAGATTAACCTTGGTTGCTCGCCGATTAAGGTCATATTTTCTTGCTCACCCAATCACAGTCCTCACAAACAACAGTTGGGGTCGAGTGTTAATCAACCTAGAGGCTTTTGGAAGGTTGATCAAATAGACCACCAAATTAAGTGAATATGATATTCAGTATTAGTTGAGAATCGCTATCAAAGCTTAAGCCTTAGCCAATTTCCTCACTAAAATACTCAACAGGATGGTTAAGGAGACGTTGAAGATTTATGTGAATGACTCATCTACTCAACAAGGTAGCGAAGTAGAGATTTTATTAATATCCCCCCAAGAGGATGTACTCCCTCTTTCCATCAGACTCAACTTCTGAGAGTCCAATAATGAAAAAGAGTATGAAGCCTTGTTAGTAGGGCTTTAAGCAACCAAACAAGTGGGGGCTTCTCGAGTTATAGTCTACTTAGATTCTCAACTAGTGGTTTAACAAATAGCAAAAAATTTCTAGATTAGAAACGAATGACTACAATGTTATGCTAGTGCCTTTGAATGACTTCAATCCCACTTTCAAGAGGTTAGTCTCTAAAAAATCCCCTGGGTAAAGAAACAGAAAGCAGATGAGTCGGTCAAACAGACGAGTACACTATCATATTGGAGGACCGAAGATTGTGAATCCCAAGTTCAATTGATCTCTCAAATTAACAAAATCATGGACCAAAGTATGCCTACCGACTAGAGGATACTTATCACTGCCTATCTAGAGCAAGAAACTTTGTCCATTGACCCTAAACAAGCCCAGTTGTTCAAGAGGAGAGCTCCCTGATTTACTCTGATCTAGGATGTATTATATTAACGGACATTTTCCCAACCACTCCTCATATGCTTTAGCCTAGGCGATGATGACTATGTTATGTAAGAAATTCACAAGGTCATTTGTGAAAATCATATGGGAGAAAGAACATTAGCTCGTAAGGTATTGCTAGCTGGGTATTTCTGGATGACTTGATAGGCGGACACAACTCGATTCCTTGCTACTTGTCTTCATTGTCAGAAACATCAGAACATTTCTCATCACCCAACCAAATTTTTAAGAACTTCCATCGTGGCATGTTCCTTTGATTAATGGGGCATGGATATTGTTGGTCTCTTTCCTATTGGGAGACAACAAAAGTTCTTTCTAGTAATAGTGGACTATTTTTCCAAATGAGTGAAGGCTGTATTGTTAGCCCGAATAACAGAAAATGAGGTCATGAAGTTCATATGATAAAATATCATTTGTTGATTTGATTTGCCTCACAAACTTGTCTGGGATAATGACCAACATTTTGTTGGTTGCTACTCGGAAAACCCAATGACTCCACTGTACAAAAATTTTGTATGTGATCTGAACCTTTCCTAGCTACCATGTGTTCTTTTAAGTTAAACTTGTATCTCCTGCGGAACTTAACACGTTTGATTCCAAGTTTAACTTATATATTCTTTTAGGTTTAGATTTGGATCTCCTGCGGAACTTAACACGTTTGATCCAAATCACCTAGGTTATAAATTCAATTAAATATTAGTTTCTAAAATTGGCTTCCAGTGATGCATGGCAAGGCACTTGGCCTTCTTGGATATGGGAGCAACCACCACCGACTAGACAAAGCCTTTTAAGGAAATTTAATATTTAATTTCCTTATATAACTCTAGGTTAACCAAAAGGAACAATCAAATCACAAGGAAAAAAGAAAAAGAACACAACATCGAAATTAAATTCGAAAAACAAGAATCGAATGCCTCTTGTATTTGGTATTTATACAAAGAAAAATTAATTAGTATGATGCGGAAATTAAATACTAGTTATACCTCTTCCTTGTATGCT
This sequence comes from Zingiber officinale, assembly GCF_018446385.1. Taxonomy (NCBI): domain Eukaryota; kingdom Viridiplantae; phylum Streptophyta; class Magnoliopsida; order Zingiberales; family Zingiberaceae; genus Zingiber; species Zingiber officinale. The sequence continues at coordinate 191,026,100 of NC_055987.1, forward strand.
AAAAACCTCGAGATCTTCTGTCGTATCCCTCGCCTCCTCTTAGACGTCGTGTGGGCGACGATCCTCCAAGACGAACACCACCTGGAAAGCTTCTCCTCCTTCTCTAGAATTCGACCACCACCACCACAAAGGAGCAAAAGAGAGCAAAGGGAAGAGAGGGAGAGGGGTCGGCCACTTGATGATCTCCAACAACACAATATCAATTGTTATGTTTTCAAGGCCTCCCCTTTTCCCCTTTTTATATTAGTTTCCCAACGAAAAATTATGGAAAGAGTTTTATAAAAATTAGGCTCATTCCTATTTCCTTTTAATTTTTTTTTTCTTTTTCTTTTCTTTTAATTAATCAATCCTAGATTGATTTATTAATTAAACAACTATTTGTTGATGTTTAATTATTTGACCGGCCCCTTGCTTGGGCACCAAGTAAGGTGGCCGACCACTTATTAAAAGGGAAAGAAAGAAAAAAATTTTTTATAAAATTTTAAAAGAAGAAAACTTCTAATAAAATTTTACAAACTCTTTTTTTTTTCTAATGTGGATATTAAAAGGAAAGTTTTAAAATTTAAAACATCTCTAATAATATTTTTTTTTAAAAGAAAGTTTTATAAATTTTACAACTCTCTTTTAAAACCTTGTGGCATAATTTAAATTATAAAAATTTTATAAATTTTTAAAATCTCTCTTTTTACAAATTGTAAATATATGAGGAAATTTAAAAATTCAAAAACAACCTTCCTAATTTAAATATTGCGGCCGACCCCTTTGCCCAAGGCAAGGGTCGGCCACTTCTAGAGAATATGTGGCCGACCATTGCTTGGTCACCAAGCAATGAACCGGCCCCTTCTTGGACACCAAGATAGGCTTTTCTTTGGATGGACTTGAGGCTTTATTGAGGCTACAACATGGACCTAGAGGAGAAATTGATTTTGGCCTTCCGATGAGCTTGAGTATCCCGTGCTCGTCCCGAACACACAACTCAAGTTCATCGATAATAACTCATTCCATTAGAGAGTTATTACCGCACTACCACACCAATCCCAAATTACATTATGAGCTCCTTCTTATCATGAGTGTGTTAGTCTCCCTGTGTTTAAGATTACGAATGTCCACTAATTAAGTGAGTTACTGACAACTCATTTAATTAATATCTAGCTCCAAGAGTATTACCACTCAACTTTATTGTCATGTTGGACTAGGTCCACCTGCAGGGTTTAACATAGCAATCCTTATGAGCTCCTCTTGGGGACATTCTCAACCTAGATAATTAGGACACAGATTCCTTCTATAATCAACAACACATACTATAAGTAATATCATTTCCCAACTTATCGGGCATATTGATTTATCGAGCTAAACCTCACCCTTTGATAAGTCAAAGAAATAAATATTAAATATACATGCTTGTTATTATATTAGGATTAAGAGTACACACTTCCATAATAACTAAGGTCTAGTTCTTTTACTAAGTTAGTACAAAAAGAACTTACCTAAATGATCCTACTCAATACACTTAAAGTGTATCAGTGTAATTTATTAGTCAAGATAAATTAATACTTAATTACACTACGTCTATTCTGATGGTTTGTTCCTTTCTATCTTAGTCGTGAGCAACTGTTTATAATTTATAGAGAACCGATAACATGATCTTCTAAGTGTGACTCCACACTCCATGTTATCTACTATATAAATTAATTGAACAATTACATTTAACAAATAAATGTAAACATTTGACCAATGTGATTCTTTATTTCAAAATAAATATGTACAAAAGCTAAACTTTTAAGTATACACTCCAACACATTTCTAGGGTCGCCAGCTAAAGGAGTAGTGTGAAGGAGTTGACATTTAGCTAGCTTTCATCTCAATGGCATATCCTTAGAACAATGGGCAAATCAAGGCAGTCAACAGGGAGATAGTAATGAAAATTAAATTGGATCATGCCCAAAGGAGTTTGGTAGATGAATTACCTAGTGTCCTCTGGGCTTATCAAACAACTCAAGAAACTATCGGAATGACTCCATTCCATCTCATCGATGGCAGAAAAGCAGTCATTTTAGTGGAGATTGATGATGAATCTATCATAAGAAGTATTTATAGACAAGATAATGATGAACTACATCTTCTCAACTTAGACTTGATTATGAAAATAAGGGAAAAAAAAGTTACCGCATGACTCATTACATATCACTAACGGATGCACCTAAACTATAATAAACGGGTTATCCCTCACTCTTTTCAAGTTGGAGACCTATTTTAAAAGAAAGTTACACTAGTAGGAGATGCAAGCAAGTTGAAACCCCAATGGGATGAATCATTTTAGGTAATCAAAAAGTTTAACTTGGGAGCGTACTATCTTGTAAATTTAAGCAACAAGAGGTTGGACTGACCATGAAGTGTTAATCACTTAAAGTCTTACCACTCTTAAGCTGTTTCGATATCCTACAGATATCTTTTGTGCATTTTCTCAAAATCTTTATTATACCCACTTTTTAACAAAATTGAAAACATTTTTCTTTTAATTGGGTCAGTTCTCAAAACTCCCCTGATTTGGACATAGTCGGAGTTGAGATCTTCCTCAATGTGATATCAACCTTCTCATTCGCATGAGAGTCGAGCGCATATCATATTGTTGTGTCCTTTTCAAGTCCCAAACTCCCCCAACTCAAACATAAGCGGAGTTGAGATCTTCCTGACTACGATATCAACTCTCCCCTTCGCATAAGAGCCGAGCACATATCATATCACCCATGTCCTTTCAGGGTCCAAACTCCTCCAACTCAGACATAGTCGAGGTTGAGATTTTCTCAGTTACGATATCAACCTCCCGCTTTGCATAAGAGTCGAGCGCATATCATATCATCCGTGTCATTTTCAGGGCCCAAACTCCCTCGACATGGACATAATCATGGTCAAGATCTTCCCGACTATGATATTAACCTCTCCCTTCATATAAGAGCTGAGTGTATATCGTATCGTCCGTATCATTTCAAGGCCCAAACTCCTCGGACTTGGACATAGGCAAGGTCGAGATTTTCTAGACTGTGATATTAACATCCCCTTTCACATAAGGGTCGTACACATATCATATCGTCCATATCTTTTTCAGAGCTCAAACTCCCTCGACTCGAACATAGGCGGAGTCGAGATCTTTCCAATTGTGATATCAACCTCCTTGTTCGCATAAGGCCTGAGCGCATATCATATCGTACTTGGTCTTTTTTAGGGTCCAAACTCCCCTAACTTGAACACATTTGGGTTGAGATATTCCCAACTGCGATATCAACCTCCTCCTTCACATAAGAGTCAAGCGCATATCGTATCACTTGTGTCATTTTCAGGGTCCAAAGTCTCTCGACTCGAGCATAGTCGGGGTTGAGATCTTTCTGACTGCGATATCAACTTCCCTCTTCGAATAAGGGTTGCATATCTATCACTCATGTCCTTTTCATGACCCAAACACTCCCGACTGAATATAGTCGAGGTCGAGATTTGTCCGGCTGTGATATCAACCTTCTCCTTCACATAGGGGTCGAGTGCATATAGCATGGCTTGTGTTCTTTTCAGAGCCCAAACTCCTCCGACGCAGGTATAGATGGGGTTGAAATCTTTCCGACTGTGATATCAACCTCCCCCTCGCATAAGGGTCAAGTGCATATTGTAGGATCGTTACACACGTGAAAGAGGAGTGAATTATGTGGTTTTAAAAATATATCTTTTTTAGTTTTTTTAAAAAATGAGTATGCAGCGGAATAAGATAAAGAAAAAACAAAAAAAAACACAAGTACTCAAAGTGTTACTTGGTTCGAAATTTTCGGTGACTCCTATTCCAAGACCCACGATCCCTCGGACCGTATTGACGGGTAATCCGCTATAAGTCTCTTCTGGAACCCGCTAGAAGAGGGAATCGATTATAGAAATAACAAAAGATCAATGTAACAACCTACACTTTTCTTAATGCAGTAATTGAATAATTTAAAATAATTTCGTTACTCAACACGTGAAGATTATCAAATCGAGTTCGGTGTTGGAGGACTTCTCAGCAGTAGTCGAGTACTATAGCATTGCAGCACAATAGGAGGATGAAGTCGGGGCAGCCAGAAGCCTGAAAGATCGCTTGTAGAAGTTGTGTCTTTGTTTTGGTTGAAACTGCTCTTTTATTGACCATTGAAGGCACCTCCAAGGCCAATGAGGGCACCTCCAATAGCAAATATGATCTTAAAAATCTCGGTCTTGATAAGTTTCGCTTACTACTGTTTCTATCTGCACAAGGGCGCCTCCAATGTACCTTCGAGGCGCCTCCAAGGCCTCCAGGGCGCCTTAGCGCCATGAAACCTTATTCGCCACTCTTATCTCCTTGAGGGTGCCTTCGGCTGGTCTAGGGCGCCTCTAAGTGCTACTCCGAGGTGCCTCCAGAGGTTGATTTCTACCAATCATTCCTACAAGTTCATGTTAGCCCAAAAATAAAAAATAATCTGTAAAACAGAGTTAGCAGAATATTAAAATAAATTTATAAATTAGATCATGTATGTCCAAGATTAGGATCTAGTTATACTCTCAGTCTAAGTTTCCAAAAATGGACATAAATTGTACCTATGCCTAAAATCCCTAATTCGAACTCATCCTCATTGGAACATTCTCCTTCAGTGACTTACCTTACTTATCTTGTAGAATCGCTTGACTCTCTTTTGGCCTACTAGGTCTTTTCATCAATTTTCAGGTTCGCAGACCCAACTGAACTTTGACTAATTGTCAGGTTGCACGAATGTAGCCGAACTTCCCACTAGATATTGGGTCACTCCCTAACCTATCTGGACCTCTACACCAACTATAAAGTCCTTCAGACCTAGCTAGATTTCAGTCTAGTGTTAGACCTATTAAGTCCTGCACATTTGGTAGAAATGTTAGATCACACCATACCTAACTTTAATTCATTTGTCATTTGTCAACACTTAGGTTTGATCATTGGTGCTAACTACACCAAAATATCTCCTGTGCCCTTTTCAGGGCCCAAACTCTCCTAACTTGGATATAGTCAGGGTTGAGATCTCCCCGGTTATGATATTAACCTCCTCTTCACATAAGGGCCGAGTGCATGTTGAATCGCTCGTATCATTTTCAGGACTCAAACTCCTCCAACTTAGACATAGTCATGATCGAGATCTTTCCGGCTGTGATATTAATCTCCCCCTTCTCATATAGGTCGGATCCTCTGGATCACTTTTACGGTCCAAAGAATGCTCCCTTTGTATGTATTGGTGGAGATGCATGGTCTCCATTTATAAAATAGATGGGGACCATACATCCCCACCAATACATAGAAAGGGAGCATCCTCTGGACCGCAAAAAGCGGTCCAGAGGATCTCCTCTCCTTCTCATAAAGGTTGAGTGCATATCATATTGTTCATGTCTTTTTCAAGGCCCAAACTCTCCCGACTCAGACATAATTGGGATTGAGATCTTCCCGACTGTGATATCAACCTCTCCTTTTGCATGAGGATCGAGTGCATATTATATCATCTATATCATTTTTAGGGATGAAACCCCTTGATTCGGACATAGTTAAGGTCGAGACTCTAACCTTAGCTACAGTGGTTTAGCCAAAATGCCCGATATAAAATCAAAAGGAAGTGTCAATAAACCAAAAGATCTTTTTGCAAAGTTAAGGACATTAGTTACAGCAGTTGACTCGGTCTTAAAAGGGAAGAAACATTAAGTAAAATCCGTCACATTTTTCTCTTGCATGCTGTCTGTGATATCCCATAATTTAATGACTGGAGGAGGCCTATCGACGGGTAAGTGGTCGGACTCTTGTAACTGCTTCAAAGCGTCATCCACACCATATCACTCGAGCAAAGCGTGTACCAACTATGCCATAAAATTCCTTGAAGTAAAAGAATTCTTTCTTTTTAGCGGCCCAACGAGCATCTTTCCGAATGTGATGTCCCGAGAGCTCGGCCGTTATGCCTACTAGTTGGTCTCTTTAGGCTTCAAGAGTTGTTTGCAGCTTGACCTTAGAGACTTTCAATGCTTCGGTCTCAGCTTGAATGGTCTTGGCTTTTGAATGGGTAGTCTTGAGCTCACGGAGTTGGGCCTCAGTTAATGCTTAAGCAAATTCCGTTTCTTGGTGTGTAACCTCTAATGCTGCCTTAAGCTCGTTCTTGAATCCTACAAGAGTAGCCTCCGCCTCGCCGCGAAAAGATTCCAACTCGAGCAGTCGATCCTCTGCCAAGGCTTTGCTGGACTCGGTCTCCTCCTGAGTAGCTCCCAACTCCACCTCCAAAAGATTTAAGTATTTTTTGACAGGTGTTCATGTAAAATACCAAATATATATATAAATGATTAAAATTGGACATAATTAAATTTATTTAGGAAAAATAAATTAATTTTGGTGAGGAATTAAGAGGGAAATAGTTTTATATGATTTTTTTAGAATTTTAAAATAAATGTTTAGATATTTAATAAAGATAAATGGGTTAGGCTTTTCTAAAATCTGTTTTGAATAACCATTTAAATTGGGAGTTGATTAAATATAAAACTTGTTTATGAAATCAAAACTATCCTCCGCCATTTCTTCTCTCAAGCACAAGCACTGTTCACTGCTCGCGATCTCCGTCGATACTCCGCTATCCTCGTTAGTAGACAAGGTCGATGCCCCATCTCTTGTCCTCCTTCCCTTATGCCACTTCATCCACCATATATGTTGTTGGATCGCAGGTGGCTGATAAGAGCGGGATGAATTGTCTATCAACAAAAACAACACCCTTCTCGTTCTTTCAACTCTAATTAAAATCAACAATAATAGTAAATTAAATTAACAACTAAAAAGATGAGATACAAGATTTACTTGGTTACAATCTAGGTGGTTGTTAATCCAAGGACAAAGAAAAAGCTCTAAAAGATCTCCTTCGGTGAAGGTGGAGAAGCCTCTTATACTCGTTAATTACTTCGACAATTGCTAGGAAATGAATACTAAAGTTGATTGTTTATTTGCTAGGTCAAGGGTCTTTTTATAGCCCTTGAAAAATCTTATCCTGGGTTGGAAGACACCTCCAACAGGCTGGAAGGCACCTCTAGTGAGGCGCCAAAGGATAAAGCTTTATCCTTTGGCAACGACAATATTTGCCTGGTCAAAGGCGCCTTCAAGTGGTTAAAGGTGCCTTCCTTGGTGGATTAAAGGCGCCTTCAACCCTTGTTGAAGGCGCCTTCCCATTGAAAGGCGCAGAGACACCTTTAACTCCTTTGACGGCACCTCTAGTAGCTCCGTAGCTCCCTTTTGTCTCTCTTGCTGCTCCAATCGCTTAGGTGATTTCGGCCAACCGAAATAGGGCTCACTCGAACCCATTTTTCGACTTTTTTCCTCGAGTAGACTTCCTCCCCAGCTTCTTGTCTCTCAAACCACTGCGCGCGTCCTTCTCGTCCACCGGTGTATTCTTCCACAGCACCTCGTCTCTCGGATGCACCGTTCCCATCGACTCTCTTCCCATGTTATCCTTCTCGCTAGCTGCGTCTTCCGCTCGACTTTCTGTGCCCCTAAGCTCATGCACACTTAGACACAAAGATCAAATACTAACATGACCTAACATAACTTGGTTGATCACATCAAGACTACCACGGGGTTCCAACAATCTCCCCTTTTTGATGTGATCAAATTCAACTTAAGTTAGGGTAAACCACAAAAAGAAATAGTGCAAATCTTTGTAAAAAAAAATTTGCAAGTAAACAAAAAATTGCAAGTAAGAAAAAATTTTCTAAGCAAAAACTCTCCCCCTAGACTTGTTCTTCACTTTTCCCCTTTTGATCACGTTAAAAAAATAGGGCTCATTAAAAAGTCTAAGGAAAAAATTTCAAAAAAATATTAAGGTGTAAGCCCAAAAAATTTGAGTCAAAAGAAAACACTTATATATATATATATATATATATATATATATATATATATATATATATATCCATAAGTGCTGAAATAAAAAAAAATCTAAATAATTTCTGATAGAATTTTTGACCAACATTGAAAGCATTAGTTAATTTAAATGCTTAATAGTTTGTCAATTAAACATTCATTTCATTAATTGACTTTCAGGTTATGGCGAGACACTAGACCTTCTTGGTTATTGAAGCAACAACCACTTTTTAGACAAATCCTCTTAAAGAAATTAAACATTTAATTTTCTCTCTGAAAGTTCAAAAGAAAATTCAATCCAAATACGATTCTGGAACCCAATATAGGTTCCTTCCTACTGGGTTAATTAAAAATTTGGGGGTATATAACTTCTGGGGATTTTTCTAAGTTGACCCCTGTGAAATCGAAGATACCAGTTTAGCCTACTAATATGTCTAACATTTAAATGGTTATAGGTATTTGTGCATGTAGAATTTTGTTTGAATAATTATATTTTTTCTTTTAATTTTTCATTGTCTAACTTTAAACTATCAAATAATTCTAATGGGCATGCCTTGGCTAATTGTCTTTTTAATAAGTATTTTCATTTTCTAATTTGCATAAATTTTTAGAATGTATTTTGATAAATTGGACAGATTGTTCGGGTGAAAGAGCACGTACATCATTTACCTCGTGAACTAATTCTCCCCCTTCATTGGAGCTTTCCTCTAATGATCCTCCTCCTTCGTCGATGCTCATTTCTGAGTTACTTTCGTCTTCTTCTTGGTGGTTAGCCAGTAAAGCTAGTCCGGCGTAAGCTTTGATTTTGGATTAGGAGGACGACGATTCATCCCATATGGTCTTCAAATTCTTGTGCTTTTGTTTGTTGTCCTTTCCATTCTCCTTCTTTAGTTTGGGTAGTCATCCTTAATGTACTATTCTTCATTGTAGTTGTAGCATCGGACCTTCCTTTTATTCCGATAGTCCCTTTTGACTTAAATTTATTAGGTCGAATAAATTTATTAAATTTCCTTACCTATAGTGTCGCTTCATTTGTGCCGATGGATGGTTCAGAGTCTGAATCTAGTTCGCCCTTTTGGTTGGCTTTTAGTGCTATGTTGTGGGTTGCCTTTTCTCCTTTGTTTTACAAGTCTGCACATCCTGATTCATGAAGGTCTGCCTTTTCTCCTTTCTAATGAACTAACTGTTAGGGATCGGTCGGCCGGCTTGAAGGGGGGTTGGATAGACGGCACCCCCAAATAATGGCTTCTTTCTACAATGTTAGTGCGCAAGCGGAAATGCAAACAAAGAAAGTAGAAATCTAAATACTAAAGGAAAGAATGCAAACCAAGCTACACAATCATTTACGTGGTTCGGAGATAAGGCTCCTACTCCACGGCTGTTCGTAAGGTGGACGATCCCTATCCATCGGTGGATTACTCCCCGGAAGACCTCCGGCTAGCTCACGTAGCTCCTTGTGGGTGGAGAAACCTCACCACAACTCTTACCAAGGACTCCTGAGAAGCTAGGGCACTGGTAGACTACTAATAGGGGTTAACCACCTCTATTTCGTCAGAGATAACCAAGCTTCCAAGCCTTGGTTATATAGGTCGCGGGTTGGAAAACCCCGCCTACCAGTCGACTGCTAAAACATGCAGTCGACTGCCCTCTATGGAAATTCGACCGTTACATCCCAACGGCTCGATTCCACACTAACCGAGCGAACAGAAACATTCTGTTCGCTGCCAGTCGACTGCCCCAGTCGACTGCACCAGTCGACTGCTAAAACATGCAGTCGAGTGCTACAGTAGCGCTACAGTACTGCTACAGTAAAACCCTAAAACTAGGATTTTACTCCGGGTACAATCTCTCATGCACTCGTACCCTCACCCTTATGACTCATTTGACGCTTCATTTGCAGCTTTGACCTCTTGCCTTCAATCCTACTTCCTTTGGCTCTCGTCCCTCGGATGCATTCAAGCCCGCGGCTCGTCCCCAATGCCATCCTTCGCGTATGCCTCGAAGTCGCTTCCCTCGACCCTTGTCCTCGCTGCCTTGTCCACGGTCCCTCGGATGCTCCATCCTTCACCGGACCCGAAGCCATCAACCTGAGTCACATGTGTATCCTGCAAACCTGCACAACTCAAATACACATATCAAATACAAGGGTGAACCTAACTTAAACCTTTTGCCCAAACACCAAAACACATGGTCCCGCGAACCATCGGGATTGCTCCAACAATCTCCCCCCTTTTTGGTGTTTGGCAATACGTTTAAGTTAGGGAAAACATATAGCAAATAAACATGCTAAAACAAATGGACTTACGTTGCCAAGGCTACACACTTGGACTTACACTGTCGAATGGACTTACGTTGCCAAAGCTACAAACTTGGCAACTGCCGTAACAATACATCATGCATTTGAACCTATCCCAAGCCTCCCCCTACACCTACGCTCCCCATGAGCTAGGATTTTTACAACGGGCTTTTTAAGAACCTATCCCAAGGCTCCCCCTACACAAAGGTATTTTCAGGTTTTCCCAACTAAACCTTACTTCTCCCCCTTTGCCTAACATCCAAAAAGTTCTCCAACAATATCCTTGATCCTGTCCGAATGCTGAACCAACGGACGTTGGACACGTAGCACTCTCCGGTGGCTGACGTGGATCTTCGACTGGTTGCACGAACCTCCGGGGAACCTGCACAAAAGTCGGGCCGGGAAGGGGTTCCCGGCGGCGACCCTCCGACGCTCAAGTCAGGCAAGCAAGTAGTGAAAAAAGTGGCTCCAAAGATGTCTTAAGCGTACCTCCGGCGAAGTATGAGGCTCTTTATATAGGGCAGCAGAGAAGCAAGTGCACACATATCGAGGTGTACACGTGTTCGTAGCCCATACCCCAGTAAGGGCTTGTCAGTGAGCTTACCTGACCCATACTGCTACAGTCCAAGCATGTCCTTGATGGGACAGCGGAACCCCCTGTCACATGATTTGGAGTATGACCATATCACAAAGCATGCTAGCTGTCAGAAGATGTCCCTTGTCTTTTTCACCAAACTCCTGCCGGGCGTCCGACCGGCCCACGTCCACCTTCCGTTCGACCGGTCATATATGATGGTCCACTCGAGAAATTATCGATAATGTGTTTTGTGGCGACTGTTAGCAGTATGCTTCATGTCTTCGGCCGAGCGTGAGGTCCGCTCGGCCCTACGGTCTTGCTCAATGAGCGCCGGAACCCCGACTTCCATAGGGGTGCTTTTGCCATCGGCTAAACACCGGGCGGCCGCCCGGTGGGTCAGACCCCTTTCTCCGGTCGGCGTAGTTGGTCCGACCTTCTTCGATGGACCGCCCGGCTCTTTGACTTCCACGTGGCGTTGACCCCTTACAACGAGGGTCCCCTGTTCTTACCGCCGGATCACTTGCCTCCCCTTCAAGTCTAGTCGAAGGAGGCGATTAGTCTGACTGACTAGACTGCGAATCTGGCCGAGCGGCTCCTTCGTGCTAGTATCCTCCGATCGGCCTACCGCAAAGAAGGCCTTGCGTGAATCAATAGTGGCCTTCATCAGATCTCCTCGTAATCTGCGCCAATCTTCGACATTAAGGCTGAGCATGCGTTCATTAAATGCTTCGAATAGTCGAATGCCACGTGGCGCACTGTCATCATCGTACGGCGGCGGTGGCATGGTGCTTTGATGGGATCGAAGCGATTCGAAATGGACGGTATGATGCACGCTTTGATTCCCGTGACCTGGATCCAACGGTGGAGGCCGCCCGGCCTCCACCCTATAAATTCTTCGTTTCCCCTGCCCCCAGCGCTTTGGAGCTCCGGCGATTCCGCTTCTGCTTTCCGACGACCTCCGGCGTCTCTTTTCCACTCCTTCTCATCGTAAGGCCATCTTTCCTTATTTCCGGTGCTTTCCTTACATTCCTTTTCCATATTTTCATCCTCGGGATATCCTTTCGTTCGCTGTCTTCCTCCTTTTGCCTTTTTGCCTTTTCAATTCCTTCCGATCGGACCATGACTAGTTCTTCTCATCCGGAAGACCAGTCCCTCGGTCCATGGTACACTACCATACAGTCCCGATTCGAACAGCAGGACTTCGATATTCTGACAGACAATTTCGAAATCCCAGATGATTTGGAAATTCGCTTAGCCGGTCCCTCCGCTCGGCCGCACAAGCCGCCGCGCGGAGCTTTCTGTGTCTTCCGCGACCAGTTTACCGCCGGTCTGTGCTTCCCTGTACATCCGTTCATCATAGATGTTTGTAATTTTTTCGGTGTACCGCTCGGCAGTCTGGTACCCAACACCTTTCGTCTCCTCTGTGGTGTTGTTGTTTTGTTCAAGATTCACAACATCCCCCTCCAACCGGAGGTCTTTTTTTACTTCTATTACCCCAAGCAAGCCGAGCCGGGCACCTTCATGTTCCAAGCTCGACCCGGCTTAGTCTTCTTCAACAAGTTACCTACTTCCAATAAACATTGGAAGGATTATTTTTTCTACATTCGAATGCCCGATCGGGCCAACTTCCCGACTCAGTGGCAGGTCAGCCTACCCCCCACTCCCAAGCTGAAGAAATTCAAGACTCGACCGGACTACCTCCATGCTACAAATATGCTAGTCGGTCTGCGCCTGGACATCAATAAGCTCCTTCACGAAGGAGTGATGTACATCTTCGGCCTGAGTCCCATACGGACTCCTCTTCCGACCGACTTCGGTAAGAATTTTGCTTTGGTATTTGCTTTGATTGCTAACTGATTTCTTTTCTTTCCTTTGCAGCGGACATCGTCATGGATTCGATGATGGCCGACATTTTGAAGAGAAAGGCGGCGGCTCTGGAAGCCGCGGCGGCCAAAGAAATGGAAGCGCTGGGTATCCAGCCGGTCGGATCCCATGAAGGAGAGAGCGGGACCCAAGCTGAGTCGGCCGCTCAAGCTTCTCAGCAAAACGTGGCCAGCGGAGCCAACCCCTGGAGAACCAACTGCCCCCGAGGCAGGTTCCGCTCGGGAGGAGGAACAACCTTTGCAAAAGAGGCGCCGAGTGGAGACTCCCCTGCGGTCGGCTACCTCCGCGGTCCAACCATCCGAGCGGGTCACTGCGACTGCTCGGGGCAAGGCCAGAGGCCGAAACCATTTTGTCCGACTGGACACCTTCTGACTGGGACGAGCCAGCTGCTCCAGTTGAGGCAACTCCGATCAGCACCCTTCCGCTCTCGTCACTCAGTCCAGCGCTCGACCATTCATTCCCAGTTTTCTGCGCCGGCTTCTGATCCCCTTCCGACCGCCGGTCGGACAACCCCCGGTCATGGCCGCATGATTCGGGTCACTCTTCATCTCCCGACTGAAGAGCTGCTGCCAGAGGCCGACCGCCCAACTGCGCCCGAGCACACCATTACCTTGAAAGGGCCCCTAGCTGAGATGTGGGCCGATGCTCGGGCACGCACAGCGCTGATCCCCCTCCGAAACTTGGCCAATAGTCACATGCGGGAGGCCACGGGGGTAAGTTCGCTCTCTCCGAAGTTTTGTATGCATTCTTTCCGATCGGCCGATAACAACTCTAATTTTTTGCCAGAGATGGGTGGAGGAGATTGCAGTCTCCAACCGCCTAGCCATGGTGGATGAGGAGTTAAGGCAGCTGAAGGCGGCTGCGGTCCGTCCGGCTCTCAAGGCCCTTCATATTCCGAGCTGCAGAAGAAGCTTAAGAAGGCTCAAGATTTGCTGGCGGCCAAGCAGAAAAAGATGGCCGATCAGGCCCACGCCCTGGTCGAGTCCGAGCGACAAGTCAAGTCGCTCGACACAAAAATAACCTTGGCCACCACTCGGAAAAATACGGCTATCTCCGATCTGGAGAAAAAGAACGTGGAGGCTCGGGGCCTGGAGCTGAAGATAAAGGAGCTGACGGAGCAGCTTGACAAAGACAAAGTGGGCCGCTCGGCCGACGCCACCAAGCATAAAGACGAGCTGGCCACTTTGCAGGAATCCCTTGCTGCATCTCAATTGGCCTTCAAAGAGTACCAAGAGGCCGAGCCGAGTCGGGTTGGAGCTCTAAGACAGGGCTACATCCGCTCGCCCAAATTCTCGGAAAAAATCTGCGAGCGGATGTACAGCGCCTTCGATCTGGCAATGACCGCCACCATGACCTATCTGAAATCGAAAGGCCTTCTTCCGGCGTCCACTAATATTCCGGCCGACGATCAGGTGGCGCTTCTGGATAACATCCCGAAGACCCTTTATGATTATATTGAGTAGTTTTCTGTAATTCGGCCACTTGCCCGGATATCATCCTTTTTTGTAATTAGGCCGCTCGGCCTAAAGCTTCACCTTTAACGCAATGTTTTCCTTGTATTTGCTGTCTCTTTTCATAACCAAAATGTGTGCTTATCCGCTCGCCCATTATTACTTCTCGTGCTCCCCAAAAGGGATTTTAACAAAGTAATCGTCGTGATCTCCCCGCTCGGCGAAATATACCGTGTTCTTTGATGGTAGAGCTCGCTTACCAAATGCCAAGTACTTTTGGATACTGGGCCAATCAGAGCATAGAGACGATCGAACGGTATCGAAATTGCGTGCCTCGGGACATTGGCCGTACTTTTTATTGCTTTAATCCACTCGGATGATTTATAGGCGCCGGCTCGTCTCTCGATTTTTAACGTCGGAGCTCGACGGTCTTCCGCTCGGATGATTTATAGACGCCGGCTCGTCTCTCGATTTTTAACGTCGGAGCTCGACGGTCTTCCGCTCGGATGATTTATAGACGCCGGCTCGTCTCTCGATATTTAACGTCGGAGCTCGGCGGTCTTCCGCTCGGACGTTTATAGACGCCGGCTCGTCTCTCGATATTTAACGTCGGAGCTCGACGGTCTTCCGCTCGGACGTTTATAGACGTCGGCTCGTCTCTCGATATTTAATGTCGGAGCTCGACGGTCTTCCGCTCGGACGTTTATAGACGTCGGCTCGTCTCTCGATTTTTAACGTCGGAGCTCGACGGCCTTCCGCTCGGACGTTTATAGACGCCGGCTCGTCTCTCGATTTTTAACGTCGGAGCTCGACGGTCTTCCGCTCGGACGTTTATAGACGCCGGCTCGTCTCTCGATATTTAACGTCGAAGCTCGACGGTCTTCCGCTAGGAGCGTTTATAAACGCCACTCGTCTCGATTTTTAACGCGTCGAGCTCGACGCCTTCCGCTCGAGCGCCGCTCGTCTCGATATTTAAGCGTCGAGCTCGGCGGTCTTCCGCCGGATGATTTATAGACGCCGTCTCTCGATTTTAACGTCGGGCTCGGCGGTCGTCCTCGGATGATTTATAGACGCGGCTCATCTCTCGATATTTAACGCCGGAGCTCGGCGGCCTTCCGCTCGGATGATTTATGGACGGCTCGTCTCTCGATTTTAACGCGGAGCTCGGCGGCCTTCCGCTCGGATGATTTATAGACGCCGGCTCGTCTCGATTTTTAATGTCGGAGCTCGGCGGTCTTCCGCTTCGGATGATTTATAGACGCCTGCTCGTCGATATTTAGCGTCGGAGCTCGGCGGTCTTCCGCCGGATGAATTATAGGCGTGGCTCGTCTCGATTTTAACCTCGGAGCTTGCGGTCTTCCCTCGGATGATTTATAGACGCGGCTCGTCTCTCGATATTTAACGCCGGAGCTCGGCGGCCTTCCTCGGATGATTTATAGACGCCTCTCTCGATTTTAACGTCGAGCTCGGCGGTCTTCCGATCGAGATTTATAGTCGCTCGATTTTTAACGCCGTCGAGCTCGACGGTCTTCCGCTCGGATGATTTATAGACGTCGGCTCGTCTCGATATTTAACGTCGAGCTCGGCGGTTTTCCGCTCGGATGATTTATAGGCCGGCTCGTCTCGATTTTAACGCGTCGAACTCGACGGTCTTCCGCTTCGGATGATTTATAGCGGCTCGCTCTCGATATTTAACGTCGGAGCTCGATGGCCTTCCGCCGGATGATTTATAGATGTCGGCTCGTCAATCAATTTTAACGTCGAGCTCGACGGCCTTCCGCCGGATGATTTATAGGCGGCTCGTCTCGATTTTAACGTCGGGCTCGATGGCCTTCGCTCGGATGATTTATAAACGGCTCGTCTCTCGATTTTTAACGTCGAGCTCGGCGGTCTTCCGCTTCGGATGATTTATAGACGCCGCTCGTCTCGATATTTAACGCGTCGGAGCTCGGCGGCCTTCCGCTCGGAGCTATAGACGCCGGCTCGTCTCGATATTTAAGCGTCGGAGCTCGGCGGCCTTCCGCTCGGGCGTTTATAGACGCCGCTCGTCTCTCGATTTTAACGTCGGACTCGGCGGTCTTCCTTCGGACGTTTATAGGCCTCGTCTCTCGATTTTAACGTCGGAGCTCAACGGCCTTCCGCTCGGACGTTTATAGACGCCGTCTCTCGATTTTTAACGTCGGAGCTCGGCTGTATCTAATCTGCTCGGCGGGCATACTAGCCATCCTTTAATTCATTTCTGCTTCCTGCATTACAAGGACATAGGCGACTAGAATATACACAAAAATGAATTACATCAGTGCACCTTTCACCCAGCTCGATAAGGCTGGAGATGATTTGCGCTCCAAGGTCGGTCCAGCTGTCGTCCGTCTTCATCCTCCAAATAGTAAGCGCCCGAGCGGAGCTTTTCGATGATTTTGAAGGGACCCGCCCACGGAGCTTCTAGCTTGCCGACGTCGCCGACCGGCTTCACTTTCTTCCAGACAAGATCGCCGACCTGGAATGATCTTGGGATTACTCGCCGGTTGTAATTCTGCTTCATCCTTTGACGGTACGCCATCAGCCGGACGGATGCCCTGGCTCTCTCTTCTTCGACCAAATCCAGCTCCATGTTCCTCCGCTCGGCGTTGTTGTCATCATAATTTTGGATCCGAGCGGACTCGACTCCAACTTCGACAGGAATAACCGCTTCGCCGTCATACACCAGGTGGAAAGGCGTGACGCCCGTCCCTTCCTTTGGAGTCGTTCGGATGGCCCATAGGACACCCGTCACTTCATCCACCCAACTTCCTCCCAAATGGTCGAGCCGAGCACGCAGAATACGAAGAATTTCCCGATTAGCTACTTCAGCTTGACCGTTGCTTTGGGGATATGCTACGGACGTGAAGTGTTGCTCGATGCCATAGCTTTGGCACCAATTTTCAAGCAACTTTCCGGTGAACTGCCGTCCGTTGTCGAAAATCAGTCGGCGAGGGATGCCGAACCGACAGATGATGTGCTGCCATATGAACTTTTTGACCATTTGTTCGGTGATCCTGGCTAGCGGCTCGGCCTCCACCCACTTGGAAAAATAATCGACCACCACTAGTAGAAATTTCCGCTGTCCGGTCGCCATTGGAAATGGACCAACGATATCCATTCCCCACTGGTCGAACGGACATTAGACTGTTGATGCCTTCATTTCCTCTGCCGGTCGGTGATAGAAGTTGTGGTACTTCTGGCACGAAAGGCACGTCGACACGGCCCGAGCGGCGTCTGATTGTAAGGTTGGCCAGAAGTACCCGGCCAACAGGATCTTCTTAGCCAGCGATCGTCCGCCCGGATGTCCTCCGCAGGATCCTTGATGTACTTCTTGGAGGATGTAAGCCGAATCCTCCGAGCTCACGTATTTCAACAGCGGGCGTGAGAAAGCCTTCTTGTAAAGCTGATCGTCGATGAGTGTGAACCGACCGGCTCTCCTCCTTAGCAGCTGAGCTTCATTCTGATCGGACGGTGTGGCGCCCGAGCGCAGAAACTCCGTGATGGGTGTCCTCCAGTCGCTCGGAAACGTAAGGCCTTCCATACGGTCGACGTGCGCCACCAACAATACTTGTTCAATTGGCTGCTGAAGGGCGATCGGCGTTATTGAGCTCGCGAGTTTGGCTAACTCATCGGCCGCTTGATTTTCTGCTCTGGGTATCTTCTGGACAATGACTTCTCTAAAATTGGCTTTAAGCTTCTCAAAGGCTTCAGCGTAGAGCTTGAGAAACGTTGATTTGGTACCAGGAGTGGCGAGGGAATCCGAATGAGCGTTACCGGCCACCCACATGCCGTCTTTGCAGCGCTATGAGGGCCTCATATTCGCTCGTTGTTCGTAGCTTTATAATCCAGACGGATAAGTGCATCTTTTCTTCTTGTGGGGAGAGCAACATTCTAATCCCGCTCCGAGCCGAGTGGATGATCCGTCCACAAATATTTTCCACATAGCTTGGCTCAATTACGCACCTCACAAAATCGCCAGGGCTGCGCTTTGATTGCCGAGCGGGGCTGGTACTGAATGTCAAATTCACTTAACTCCGTCGTCCATTTGATGAGCCGCCCGGATGCTTCTGGATTCAGCAACACACGCCCGAGCGGGCTATTGGTTTTGACAATGATGGTATGCGCCAGGAAGTATGGGCGAAGGCGTCGAGCGGCGAGGACCATAGCAAAAGCCAGCTTCTCGAGTCCAGTGTAGCGAGATTCAGCATCTTTTAAAATATGGCTAAGGAAATACACAGTCTCCTCTCCGCTCGCCCTCACTAGCGCCGAGCCGATTGCTTGCTCGGTCGAAGATAGGTAGATACAAAGTGGCTCACCCGCAGCTGGCTTGGCTAATACCGGGAGGGAGTTCAGATATGCCTTTAAGTCTTCGAACGCCCGATCGTATTCTTCATCCCAGTAAAACTTAGTGGCCTTGCGCAAGATTTTGAAGAAAGGAAGGCTCCGGTCGGTAGTTTTGGAGATAAATCTGGACAGAGCAGTTACCCGACCGGTCAAACGCTGCACTTCCCTTGTATTTCTTCGATTCCCCGCTCGGTCACTATGTACCCCAAGAAACACCCTCCTTTTGCTCCGAACAGGCACTTATGGGGATTTAGCTTGACTCCATATTTGCGTAGCGTTCAGAAGGTTTCCTCCATATCTTTGAAGAGATCGGCCGCTCGGACGGACTTGATGAGAATGTCGTCAACATAAACTTCCAGATTCCACCCGATCTGCTCTTTGAACACTTTGTTCATCAAGCGTTGATAAGTGGCTCCCGCATTCTTCAATCCGAACGACATCACATTATAGCAGTAGGTGCCGTCGGCCGTCACGAAGCTGACTTTTTCTTGATCTTCACGGGCGAGCGGCACTTGATGATAGCCTTGGTAAGCGTCGAGCATACATATTAATTCGCAGCCGGCCGTAGAGTCCACTAGCTGATCTATCCGGGGCAGAGGATAAAAGTCTTTCGGGCAAGCTTTGTTGAGATCCCGAAAATCTATGCATACTCTCCACTTGTTGCCCGGCTTGGAGACTAATACTATGTTCGCCAGCCAGCTCGGGAACTGCACCTCGCGGATATGGCCGGCCTCCAAGAGTTTTTCCACCTCCGCTCGGATGATGGAATTCTGCTCGGTGCTGAAGTCCCTTTTTATTTGCTTTACTGGCCGTTAGTCCGGTCGGACGTGTAGCTTATGCTGCGCTATACTTGGTGAAATTCCGGGCAGCTCATGTGTCGACCAGACGAAGACATCATGGTTTCTCCGGAGGCATTGGATCACCTCCTCTTTCTGATTCGCCTCCAGGTCAGATGCGATGAATGTCGTGGCCTCCGATCGAGTCGGGTGTATCTGCACTTCCTCTTTTTCTTCATAAACTAAAGAGGGAGGTTTTTCAGTTATAGCATTCACCTCGATCCGTGGTGACTTCCGAGCAGAATTTGCTTCAGCTCGGATCATTTCAACGTAGCATCGCCGAGCTGCCAGTTGATCTCCCCGTACTTCTCCCACTTTGTCTTCGACGGGGAACTTGATCTTCTGGTGGAAGGTAGAGACGGCCGCTCGGAACTCACTGAGTGCCGGTCGTCCCAGAATGACGTTGTATGATGAGGGAGAGTCGACCACCATGAAGTTTGCTGTACGCGTCCTTCTGAGCGGCTCTTCTCCCAATGAAATAGCCATCCGGATTTGTCCGACCGGCAAGACTTCATTGCCCGTAAACCCATAGAGGGGGGTTGTCATGGGCAGCAGCTCGGCATGGTCAATTTGTAGTTAATCGAACGCCTTTTTGAATATTATGTTGACCGAGCTTCCTGTGTCAACAAAAACGCGGTGAATAATGTAGTTGGCTATTACCGCTTTGATGAGTAGAACGTCGTCGTGGGGCACTTCAACTCCTTCCAAGTCCCCAGGCCCAAAACTGATTTCGGGTCCACTCGCCCGCTCTCGGCTACAGCCGACTGCATGGATCTGGAGCTGCCGGATGCTCGCCTTTCTTGCTCGGTTGGAGTCTCCTCCGGTCGGCCCGCTAGCGATAATGTTAATCTCGCCTCAGGAAGTATTACTTCTATTTTCTTCCTCCCGAGCGGATGGTCGAGACCGTTCTCTTGATGTTCGGCGATTCTCCTGCCTTGGAGAGCGATGCCGATCGGGAGTCTGTTGCTGTCGCCTATCAGCTTATCGGCTTCATGAGTTCTCTGTCGCCTGTCGACTGAGGGAGACCGCCGACCGCCATTTCGGGGAACGGGATGAGCCACGAAGGGAAGACTTCGACAATCCCTTGTGTTGTGCGTATCCGTCCGGTGGAAGGAGCAGAACATCGGGGTCCATTTCTTCTTTGGCTTGGGCCGGGCGGCAGCTACCTCTTGCACGTGAGACCTGGCATGGGGGGAGCGGATTGCTTCGGCCCTCGGTCCTCTGGGCGGCTGATGAGCGGCGTGCTGTTTCCGCTCGGCAGGAGAAGCCCGCTCGGTTGGAGTTTCTTTTTTCCTGGCCGCTTGCGCTTCCTCCACGTTGATGTATTCGTTGGCCCGGTGTAGCATGTGATCATAGTCTCGGGGCGGCTTCCGAATGAGCGATCGGAAGAAATCCCCATCCACGAGGCCTTGTGTGAAGGCATTCATCATGGTCTCCGAGGTGGCCGTTGGAATATTCATGGCCACTTTGTTGAACCGCTGGATGTAAGCTCGGAGCGATTCACGGGCTTCTTGTTTGATGGCGAACAGACTAACGTTGGTTTTTTGATATCGCCGACTGCTTGCAAAATGATGGAGGAAGTCCTTGAAGCTGGTGATGGATCCGTCCGGCAGCCTCTGAAACCATCGTTGAGCCGATCCAGATAGGGTGGTGAGGAAAACCCGACACTTCACCCCATCTGTGTATTGATGCAGGGTTGCCGTGTTATCAAACTTGCCCAAATGATCGTCCGGATCGGTGGTTCCATTGTATTCGCCGATCGTCGGAGGCACGTAGTGCTTGGGCAGAGGGTCTCGTAGAATAGCCTCTGAAAATTGGCGATTAATCCGCTCGGGCGATGAGTCCGCTCGAGGGGCTTTTCCTTTTCTGTCATCTCGTCTCAGCATTTCATCCGAAGAAGATCCCCGATCTCTATGAGTGGGTGCGGCTTTGGGGGTGCGGAATAAGGCCCGGTGGAATGCAACGGTGGCTTGAGGTGCTTCCGCTCGGCCACCAGAGGCTGAGGTTGCTTGCTGCTTTGGCCGCTCGGCTGTTGCCTTCTGTTTTTGCTCCACAAGCTTGGCGGCCCTCAACTCGATCAGAGCGTCGAGTTCCTCCGTGGAGAGCGTTACCGTGTGTTGTCGTCTAGTCTCGTCCATTGTTTCCGTTCGGATGCAGGAGCGTTCCCACAGACGGCGCCAATTTGATCCTGTCCGAATGCTGAACCAACGGACGCTGGGCACGTAGCACTCTTCGGTGGCTGACGTGGATCTTCGACTGGTTGCACGAACCTCCGGCGAACCTGCACAAAAGTCGGGCCGGGAAGGGGTTCCCGGCGACGACCCTCCGACGCTCAAGTCAGGCAAGCAAGTAGTGAAAAAAGTGGCTCCAAAGATGTCTTAAGCGTACCTCCGGCGAAGTATGAGGCTCTTTATATAGGGCAGCAGAGAAGCAAGTGCACACATATCGAGGTGTACACGTGTCCGTAGCCCATACCCCAGTAAGGGCTTGTCAGTGAGCTTACCTGACCCATACTGCTACAGTCCAAGCATGTCCTCGATGGGACAGCGGAACCCCCTGTCACATGATTTGGAGTATGACCATATCACGAAGCATGCTAGCTGTCAGAAGATGTCCCTTGTCTTTTTCCCCGAACTCCTGCCGGGCGTCCGACCAGCCCACGTCCACCTTCCGTCCGACCGGTCATATATGATGGTCCACTCGAGAAATTATCGATAATGTGTTTTGTGGCGACTGTTAGCAGTATGCTTCATGTCTTCGGCCGAGCGTGAGGTCCGCTCAGCCCTACGGTCTTGCTCAATGAGCGCCGGAACCCCGACTTCCATAGGGGTGCCTTTTGCCATCGGCTAAACACCGGGCGGCCGCCCGGTGGGTCAGACCCCTTTCTCCGGTCGGCGTAGTTGGTCCGACCTTCTTCGATGGACCGCCCAGCTCTTTGACTTCCACGTGGCGTTGACCCCTTACAACGAGGGTCCCCTGTTCTTACCGCCGGATCAATCCTAATTATTGAAAACTTGTCATACAAATGACCTTAAACTCATGTATGTATCCCCCATGGAACCCATACATCTATATGAGCTGACCCGATCAAAATCCAGTGCTGAAAACACTTTCAGACTGGTATCAGTCGACTACAAGAAGTACCAGTCGACTGACCCCATGAAAACGAGCTTACAGAGACATTCTGTGCTCGTGAACAGTGTTACCAGTTGACTGGTACACTATTCATGAAAAAATCAACCTTTTCTGGCCAACTTCAGAAATGTGTTTCTACAGAACTCCAAAAATCTCCAAATTTTGTGGAGAGGTCTATTATATCAATATCTACTTGGAAAAAATATATATATAAATATATCTATCACCAATCCCAAGATTGACATAAAACACAAAACTAGCTAAAAAGTTCAATTGAACATTGACCTAAAGTCCTAAATTTGGCTTCCTCTTGATGTATTTGCCCATACTAACCCACAATACATCCAAAACCAATTATCATGCTATGTGATCCCAATGTCATATTTTCAAGCATGAAACACAACCCATGTGTGCCAATTCCCTAGGTTTGAGACTCAAGTTCGTCTCCAAACCACTTGGCACATTCCATGACCTAACCTAGACTCCCAAGTAAAACCCACTTGAGATCCATTGGTCATGGGTCCCAAATTGACTCTTTGAGCTCCCCCTAGAGCTCTTAGCCTTAGCCACCTCCCTAGGTGACTCATCCACAATGGCTAGGCCATTCCGGTGCACCTCCGGTAACACTTGGCCTACAAATCTAACTTTCTTAACTTTGGACACTTTGTCCTTGGTTAATTTCTCCTTACCATTAAATGACTTTCCCTTGTCATTTATTGGCTTCTCCTTGCTATAATCATATGCAACCCTAGCATAAGACTTTCCTTTAGCTTTGGAGGACTCTCTCTTGCCATGATCATTTGCCACCCTAGCACATGATCTTTCATTAGCCTTGGAGGGTCTAGATCGGTATCCCAAGCCCGATCTATCATGGTTGGGTCTTTGGCTACCCAACACCATATTTAATTCCTTAGATCCAACATTGAATCTCTTAAGGAATTGTTCTAACTTATCAAGCTTTTCCCTTAAGGCTTGATTCTCCTTCTCTAGGTTCCTAACCCTAGAGTTAATTTGTCCAAATTGGACATTCCTAGACCTACCCTTTCTAGGCATATGTCTCCCCTTCTTGGGATTAATGTCTTGGGTCTTCTTAGGTCTACTATTTCTAGATTTTTCATGAATGAGTCTCCTAGGGTTTTGATCTACAATTACCCTACTCCTATCATGATATTTGAAACCAAGATTTTGCATGGGCATATAATGATTAACATTATTTTTCCTAACATGCATGGGAACATAAAATTTTGAATTTGAATTACACTTCAAATTAGGGTATACCTCCCTTACCCTTGAAGCTCCCCCCTGACTTGAGCTTTTCTTCTTCTTCTCTTTCTCCCATTTCTTTAATTGCGCAAGCTTCTTGATCTCCCTCTTCTTGGGGCATTTTGTGTGGTAATGTCCCTTCTCCCCACACGTGAAGCATATGATACGCATCCTTTTTCCTTGGGTTTCTTTATTCCTACAACCCTTGTTAGTGTTTAAATTAACTTGAACGGGTTTAGGATTTACCTTCTTCTTACCCATAGGACATCTATTCTTGTAGTGTCCCTTCTCATTGCACCCGAAGCATATTATATGGTCTTTTGACTTCACTTCGGTGGAGGTGCTTGCTAGGTTGATTTCCAAGACTTCTTCTTCTTCTTCGCTTGTCTTGGATTGTTCTTCAACCTTTGAGGATGTCTCCTCATCCACACTAGTGGATGGCATTTCTTCATCCTTCTCCTCTTTCTCCTCGGAAGTTGAGTGCTCTTCACCTTCTGATTGCTCCTCCTCTACTTGAGCTTCTTCATCCGTTTCTTCGAATTTTTCTTCTTCTTGTGTAGGCATAGGTTCTTCCCATTGAGCCTTCTTTATCTTGCTCCACAAATCGTGAGCATTCTCGTATTTACCTACAAGGCTCATTACGTCATTAGGTAAAATATCAATTAATATAGATATTACCTTGTCGTTTGCCTTTGACCGAGAGGTTTGCTCCTCCGTCCAATGTCGTGGTTGGAGCTTCTTCCCTTTCTTGTCCTTCGGGACTTCAAACGACTCTTTGACCACCATCATGGTGTTCCAATCCGTGTTGAAAAAGACCTCCATCTTTATCATACAATATGTGATGTCCCATAAGCCTCTACCTTCAAGCTTTGGCGGTTCAATCAAGCCGGTCATCTTTGCTTCCTTGGCGGTTAGTCCAATGGAGAGCGGCCTCGCTCTGATATCACTTGTTAGGGATCGGTCGGCCGACTTGAAGGGGGTTGGATAGATGGCACCCCCAAATAATGGCTTCTTTCTACAACGTTAGTGCGCAAGCGGAAATGCAAACAAAGCAAGTAGAAAGCTAAATACTAAAGGAAAGAATGCAAACCAAGCTACACAATCATTTACGTGGTTCGGAGATAAGGCTCCTACTCCACGGCTGTCTGTAAGGTGAACGATCCCTATCCGTCGGTGGATTACTCCCCGAAAGACCTCCGGCTAGCTCACGTAGCTCCTTGTGGGTGGAGAAACCTCACCACAACTCTTACCAAGGACTCTTGAGAAGTTAGGGCACTGGTAGACTACTAATAGGGGTTAACCACCTCTATTTCATCAGAGATAACCAAGCTTCCAAGCCTTGGTTATATAGGTCGCGGGTTGGAAAACCCCGCCTACCAGTCGACTGCTAAAACATGCAGTCGACTGCCCTTTATGGAAATTCGACCGTTATATCCCAACGGCTCGATTCCACACTAACCGAACGAACAGAGACATTCTGTTCGTTGCCAGTCGACTGCTCCAGTCGACTGCTAAAACATGCAGTCGACTGCTACAGTACTGCTACAGTAACGCTACAGTACTACTACAGTAACGCTACAGTAAAACCCTAAAACTAGGATTTTACTCCGGGTACAATCTCTCATGCATTCGTACCCTCACCCTTATGACTCATTTGACGCTTCATTTGCAGCTTTAACCTCTTGCCTTCAAGCCTACTTCCTTTGACTCTCGTCCCTCGGATGCATTCAAGCCCGCGGCTCGTCCCCAATGTCATCCTTCGCGTATGCCTCGAAGTCGCTTCCCTCGACCCTTGTCCTCGCTGCCTTGTCCACGGTCCCTCGGATGCTCCATCCTTCACCGGACCCGAAGCCATCAACCTGAGTCACATGTGTATCCTGCAAACCTGCACAACTCAAATACACATATCAAATACAAGGGTGAACCTAACTTAAACCTTTCGCCCAAACACCAAAACACATGGTCCCGCGGACCATCGGGATTGCTCCAACACTAACTTCAAGGTCTTTAGATATGTAAAATGAATCAACTATAGATGTCCACTCAGGTGTCCTAGGAAATGTGTTTAAAGCATACCTTAATGAATCTTGGTTCGTTATCTTTTCTCCGAGATTTGTAAGGTTGGTGATGAGTTCTTTAATTCTTGAGTGCAGATGTGCAACTGTTTCACTTTCTTCCATCCGGAGGTTTGTCAGTTGGTTCTGGAGTAGGTCCCGTCTTGCGAGCTTTGCTTCAGAAGTTTCTTCGTGCAGCTCCAGGAACTTCTCCCAAAGTTTCTTTGCTGATTCATAATCTTTGATCTGATTTACTTCCTGGGGTGGAAGTATGCCGAGTAGATGGAACTCGGTTCGTCAGTTTGCTACGAAATCTGCTTGCTCCTTCTTGGTCCATTGGTATTTTTTTTTTTCATTTCCTTGGGGGTCTTTGAGAGTTACAAAATCATATTTAATTATTAATAAAATTTAAAATTATTTTTGAAAAATATCTCCATGCGTTTCTTCCATGACTCAAATTCTCCCTCGAACTTCGGTGGGAAGATTGTCGGTCTGACCATCATTTCGATGTTTCAGTCGACGGTTAGTCCTTCTGAGGCGATTGGGCTCTGATACCAATTGTTGGATCGCTGGTAGTCAGTAAAGGGGGTGAATTGCTTATCAACAAAAACAACACCCTTTCCGTTCTTTCAACTCTAATTAAAAACAATAATAATAGTAAATTACATTAACAACTAAAAAAATGAGGCACAAGATTTACTTGGTTACAACTTAGGTGGTTGTTAATTCAAGGACAATGAAAAAACTCTAAAAGATCTCATTCGATGAAGGCGGAGAAGCCTCTTACACTCGTTAATTGCTCAAACAGTTGCTAAGAAATGAATACTGGAGTTGATTGTTTATTTCCTAGGTCTAGGGGTTTTTTATAGCCCTTGAAAAATCTTATCCGGGGCTGGAAGGTGCCTCCAACAAGTTGGAAGCTGCCTCCAGCGAGGCGCCAAAGGATAAAGCTTTATCCTTTGGCAACGACAATATTTGCCTAGTCGAAGGCGCCTTCAGGTGGTTAAAGGTGCCTTCCTTAGGTTGAAGGCGCCTTCCCACTGAAAGGCGTGAAGACGCCTTTAACTCTTTTGAGGGTGCCTCCAGTAGCTCCACATCTCCCTTTTGGCTCTCTTGCTGCTCCGATCGCTTGGGTGATTTCGACCAACCAAAATAAGGCTCACCTGAACCCATTTTCCGGCCTTCTCCTCGAGCAGACTTCCTCTCCACTTCTCATCCTTCAGACCGCCACGCGCGTTCTTCTCGTCCGTCAGTGTACTCTTCCACAGCATCTCGTCCCTCGGATGCACCGAGTCTGTTGACTCTCTTCCTGTGCCATCCTTTTCGCTAGCTGCGTCTTCCACTTGACTTCCTATGCTCCTAAGCTCTTGTACACTTAGACACAGAGATCAAATACTAACATGACCTAACCTAACTTGGTTGATCACATCAAAACTATCATGGGGTTCCAACATATACATGCCGCCGCGCGATGCCATCTGCCGGCCAATCCTTGACGCTGACCTTCGTTCACATGAGTTGTCAACGCCGACACCATGTTCATCATTTGTCACACATGTGTCTCCCTCTAGCATTTTCGACGCACGCTGCACCACCTACTGTCCGATGTTGCCGCAATCTCCTACTACCAACCACTGTCTTTTCGCGAGTTACCATCCACGCGAACCATAGAGGTTGGCTAAGGACGTCGCTGACCTCTCCTCCCACCGAACAACTGTCGCGTGCATGGATTGTTGTCGTGTTTGCTGTTATGTCGAAATCGCTGTCGTCGGAGAAGAAGCTACCGCGCACTTCCACTAATGACTGTACCTTTCTCCTCCCTGTCACTGTCGCCTCCTTGCCATCTTTGTTGTTCCATCATGATGAACCCCTGGCATCGTTGACAGATCTCCGTCGTCGGCCATCCTTGCCATTTGTCGTGAAGCTGTAAGGGTAAGTTTTCATGAATCAATAATTTGGTTAACTTATTAATTAATCAATTAGTACTAATTGTTGGAACCCCAAGGTGTTTTGATGTGATCAAACAAGTTAAGTTAGGTCATGTTTTGTCTAACCCTTGTGTCTAAGTGTGCAGGAGCTTAGGAACACAGGAAGTCAAGCGGAAGACGCGGCTAGTGAGAAGGATGGCACAGAGAGAGAGAGAGCCGACGGGCTCGGTGCGTCCGAGGGACGAGGTGACCATGGAAGAGTACACCAGTGTACGAGAAGAACATGCGCGGCGTTCTAGGGATGAGAAACCGGGAAGGAAGGTTGCTCAAGGAGAAGGCCGGAACTTGGGTTCGGGTGAGCTTATTCCGAATGGCTGAGATCACCCAAGCTAGCGGAGCCAGAGCGAATAAGACCCGGACCGAGACGAGCTAAACCAGAGACAAAAAAATGTCAACTTCTGTTAACTTTAAGGCTCGGGGCGCCCGGAATCATTCCGGGCGCTCGGGATGAAGTTTTTGACCAGATCGATTCTAACGCGATCTGAACGTTGGGGATAAAGTTTTATCCCCCTCAAGGCGCTCGGAACCCTTTGGGGCGCCCCGACTAGTGCTATAAATATAGCACTGGTTTGCATAGATCTATCATCTCACTTGTAATCAACTTCTGTGTGCTTTACTTTTCTATCTGTACTTTCAACGCTGTAAGAGGCTACTCCGCCCAGAGGAGAAACAGATAGTGTGACATCTTTGCCTTGGATTAGCAATCCTCTAATTGCAAACCAAGTAAACCCTCTGTGTCTGAATTAGTTTCTAATTAGTTTCTTTTGTTTATTATTACAAGTTCTTTTAAATTAGTTGAATATCCGAGAAAGGTTTGTGGTTTATTCCTTGTAGGGCAATTCACCCCTCCCCTCTTGCCGGCCTCCAAAGGGACCAACAAGTGGTATCAGAGCGAGGCGCTTCAGGACGACTAACCGTCGATCGAAGCAACGAGATAGCTGGACCAAGCATCGTTCCACCAAAATTTGAGGGGGACTTCGCAGACTGGAAGTGTCGTATGGAGGTATTTCTAAAAACTGATTTCGAAATTCGGTTTATTATGAAGTATGGTTTTGTAGCTCCGATGAATCAAGATGGAGAAGAAAAAGAAGAGAGTCATTGGACAAAGAAGGAGCAGAATGAGTCTGTAGCGAACAGCCGTGTGGAATATCACCTACTGAGCGTGTTGTCGCCTCAAGAGGTCAACCGTATCGGAAGCTATTCATTTTCTAAAGAACTCTGGGAGAAGTTCCTAGAACTCCACGAAGGCACGTCCGAAGCGAAGCTCGCTAGAAGAGACAACCTCCGGAACAAGCTAATGAACATCCGTCTGGAAAAAGGTGAGAAGGTAGCCAATTTACACGCGAAGGTAAAAGAACTGATTACTGGTCTCGAGAATCTCGGAGAAACGGTAACAAATCGGGACACAATATGCTACGCACTCAACGTATTTCCTAGAACTTCAGAATGGACATCAATCATCGACGCCTACTACATTTCGAAAGACCTGGAGGTAAGTACTTTAGAAGAACTGTCCTCCACTCTTGAATTGCATGAAACCAGGTGTGCAGGAACAAAGGAATCAAGCCAGATGATCGCACTAAACGCAACCAAAAGGGATGAACCCGAGTCAGACTCAGAAGATGATCAGGAAGCATACATGGTAAGAAACTTTAAAAAGTTTTTTAGATCTAATAAATTTAAAGAAATGCAGAATAAAAAGAATCCAAGAAATAGCAGAAGGATGCGTTGGTACCAGTGTCAAAAGGAAGGACACTTAAAAGAAGATTGCCCAGAACTAAAGAAGGACAAAGGCAAGATTCCCAAGAAGCACAAGAACCTAAAAGCTACTTGGGACGACACTTCTTCATCTGAGTCCGAGATTCAAGAATATGTCGGGATAGCACTGATGGCAAGCTACGAAGGGCAAAGTACATCAGAACCCAGCATCAATGAAGGGGGAGCGACCTCAGATGAAAGTGTAGCGAAGCAGGGGGAGATTCAGGCTTCAAGTCTGATATGGTAAGTGAGGTATACCTCTTACCCCCTGATCAACTTTACTTTGGTATTAAGGCAATGGCAAAATCCATGTATAAATTAGAAAATAAAAATACCAAATTAGAAAATGAAATTTCATAAACAAAAAGAATTTTGGCAAAATCATGTCTTATAGAGGATTTTGAAAAATTAAAAATTGAAAATGAAAAACTAAAAGAAGAAATAGTAAGGCTGAAAAGTCCAATGGTTCAAATGATTCTGCTTTTAAAAATTATAGAGGACTAAACTGGTATTATAGGTTTCACCAAAATCAAATTAGAAAAATGTCAAAGGCCTGTGTACCTAGAAAATATTTAATTAATCCTGTAGGTAGAAGCCTCTATTGGGTTCCGAAAACATGTTTAACTTAAAATTTTAAATTAAACTTAGCATTTTTCAGCAAGAAAGTTAAACAGATAGTTTCTTTATGAGGCTTTATCTAAGGAAGTGATTGTTGCTCCAATAATCAAGAAGGTCTAGTGCCTCGACACGACCTGAAAGCCAAAATACTGAAATCAAATGTTTAATTAACTTTCTGGAAAAAGTATTAAAGTTAGAATTAAATAATGCTTAAAAGTTGTTAAACATTTGTTTTGAAAATTTTGTTTAACTTAGAAAATGTTTCTGTTGTAAATATGTTTTAAAGGGTTATTCAATTTGTTTTAGAAAATATTTTCAAAAATATTCAGTTTAAAAAAAAATTACTTAGAAATTTATTTTGGAAATTGTCTTAGAATTTTTTTTTACTTAGAAATTTTTTTATATTGCCTTATAATTTTTTTTAAAAAAAAAAATTGCCCTAGAATTTTTTTTACTTATGGAAATTTTTTTAAGGAAATGCTGAAATAAGTTTCAAACTTAAATTTTAAGAAATTTTTTTAACACTTATGATTTTTTTTTCTGAAAAATGTTTTACTTAAATTTTTTTTATGAAATTTTTTTTCGAAAGAACAATTCTAAAAAGTGTCTTTACTTAGACATTTTTGCAAAAACTTTTGAAAATGTTCTCAAATTAATAAAAAAATTCTGGACTTCTTTGCATATTAAAAGGAGTGTTTCGGATGAAATTTTTTACCTTAGACTTGTTAAAAGGACCCCCATTTTTTATGTGATCAAAGGGGGAGAAAATGTTAAGTGTAGGGAAAAAATCTTTAGACTTATTTGCAAATTAATTGCAAATTAATTATTTTTATTGCATTGGTTTACCCTAACTTAACTTGGGTTGCTCACATAAAAAAGAGGGAGATTGTTGAAACCCCAAGGTGTTTTGATGTGATCAAATAAGTTAAGTTAGGTCATGTTTTGTCTAACCCTTGTGTCTAAGTGTGCAGGAGTTTAGGAACACAGGAAGTTGAGTGGAAGACGTGGCTAGCGAGAAAGACGGCACGAGAAGAGAGCCGACGTGCTCGGTGCGTCCGAGGGACGAGGTGACCGCGGAAGAGTACACCGGTGGACGAGAAGAACGTGTGAGACGTTCGAGGGACGAGAAACCGGAAAGGAAGGATGCTCAAGGAGAAGGCCGGAACTTTGGTTCGGGTGAGCCCTATTCCGGATGGCTGAGATCACCCAAACTAGCGGAGCCGGAGAGAACAAGACCCGGACCGAGACGAGCTGAACCGGAGACGAAAAAGTCAACTTCTGTTGACTTCAAGGCTCGGAGCGCTCGGAACCATTCCGAGCGCCCGAAGCAGCCCGGGGCGCCCGGAACCCTTCCGGGCGCCCGGGATGAAGTTTTTGACTAGATCGATTCTAACGCGATTTGAACGTTGGGGATAAAGTTTTATCCCCCCCAGGGCGCCCGGAACCCTTCGGGGCGCCCCGACCAGTGCTATAAATATAGCACTGGTTTGCACAGATCTATCATCTCACTTGTAATCAACTTCTGTGTGCTTTACTTTTCTATCTGTGCTTTCAACGCTGTAAGAGGTTACTCCGCCCAAAGGAGAATCAGATAGTGCGCCATCTTTACCTTGGATTAGCAATCCTCTGATTGCAAACCAAGTAAACTCTCTGTGTCTGAATTAGTTTCTAATTAGTCTCTTTTGTTTATTATTACA